>NW_027397077.1:4098981-4099085 GCF_003265705.2 Callorhinus ursinus
GGGCGCCTGGGTGGCTCAGTCGTTAAGCATCTGCCTTCAGCTCAGGTTATGATCCCGGGGTCCTGGGATCGAGCCCTGCATCGGGCTCCCTGCTCAGCGGGAAG
>NW_027397077.1:4099185-4233594 GCF_003265705.2 Callorhinus ursinus
TTCAGCTCAGGTCATGATCCCAGGGTCCTGGTATCGAGTCCCACATCAGGCTCCCTGCTCAGCGGGAAGCCTGCTTCTCCCTCTCCCACTCCCTCTGCTGGTGTTCCTGCTCTCGCTGTGTCTCTCTGTCAAATAAATAAAAACAAAATCTTTAAAAAAATAAAAAAATGAATAAAAAAATAAAATGGTCTTATAGTTTTTTTGGCTCTTGCTTCTATACAAATTTTAGAATCAAACTTATGAAGTTCTATGAAAAGTCCTATAGGAGTTTTTATTGAAACTGCATTGAGCTTTTAGATTAATTTGGAAAATACTGACATTTTTATACAGATATATCTGACCTGTGCACATGGTATAGTTCTCCTGTGGGGGGGATATTAGGGTCTTTTATAAAATTATAGGATTTTTCCATAAAATTTTTCAATATCTTTTGTTAGATTATTCCTAGTTGCCTTAATTTTTATTGTTATTGCTATTGTAAATGTCACTTAAAATTTTTTTTTGTTTTCTAATTGTTCTTGGTGTATAGAAATGCACATAATTTTGGTCTCTGCATCCTGTATGTAGAAACCTTGTTGAACTCTTAATAATTCTCATCATTTATCTATAGATTCCTTGGGGATTTTTTTTCCCTACCTATGTAAACAATCATACTGTCTGTGAATAATTGCAGTTTTTCCTTCTCCCTTCCCAGTCCCTATAGCCATTTTGTTAACAACTTATTGGGCTACATTATAATGTTGTATTACAACACTGAATAGAGGTTCCCATGTTAAATGATGGTGGCGTACTTGTCTCATTTCTGAATTTTTAAGGGTAAACTTCTATTGTTTCTCCTTGTGGAATGACTTTGCTGTAGGGTTTTATTAGACACTCTATCAAACAAAGTAATTCCCTTCTATTCCTAGTCTGCTAAGATTTGATTTTTTTTTCTTTTTGTCTTACATGGATGTTGGATTTTACCTAATACTGTTTTTTACTGGGTTTTTTATTTACTTTTATTTTTTTTATTTAAAGATTTTTATTTATTTATTTGACAGAGAAAGACACAGCGAGAGAGGGAATACAAGCAGGGGGAGTGGGAGAGGGAGAAGCAGGCTTCCTGCTGAGCAGGGAGCCCAATGTGGGGCTCAATCCCAGGACCCTGGGATCATGACCTGAGCCGAAGGCAGATGCTTAACGACTGAGCCACTCAGGCGCCCCGACTTCCCTATCTTTTTTTTATTTTTTTAAGTTTTTTTTATTGGGGGGGGGGGGGGAAAAGGGGGGGGGGGGGGGCGGTGAGGGAGGGTGAGGGAGCAGAGGGTGAGGAAGAAGTAGGCTCCCCGCTGAGTAGGGAGGCCAACCTGGGGCTTGATCCCAGGTCCCCAGGATTATGTGACCTGAACTGAAGGCAGACACTTAACCCGCTGAGCCACCCAGGCACCCCTATTTGTTTTTTTTTAATCTATTTTGAAGATTGTATGTTAATATAGTGAGTTACAATAATAACTTTCTGTTAAGACACTCTTGCATTCATAGCATACATTCAATTTGGTCAAGATACATTGGCTCAGTTGGTGAAGCGACTGCCTTTGGCTCAGGTCATGATCCCAGAGTCCAGGGACGAGTCCCACATCGGGCTCCCTGCTCAGCAGGGAGTCTGCGTCTCCCTCTGACCCTCTTCCCTCTCACGCTCTCTGTCTCTCATTCTCTCTCTCTCTCAAATAAATAAATAAAATCTTTTTTAAAAAATAAATAAATAAAAAATAAATAAAATAAAATACATTGCTAGATTGCCTTTGCTGGGTTTTTTGTTATTCTATGTGTTGTTTTTTTTAATATATATGTTAAGTTCTTAGATGACGTTGGCCTACAATTTGTCTTCTTGATTGTTTTTTTGAATCAAGGTTATACTGTGCTAATAAAATGAGTTATCAAGTGTGACTTCTTTTTGTATACATGTAAAAATATTGTGTAAGGTTAGAATTATCTTTTCCTTGAATGTTTTATAGCACTCACCTACAAAACAAACCTAGATCACAACCTAGACCCAGTTTTTATAGCTTTCTTTAATAATTACAGGTATGTTAAGATGTTAAGTTAATTATAATGTTTCATAATTTTAACAAGTTATTCATTTCCTCTATTTCTCTTATTTTATTTATTTTAGGTAGTATGAATTTATTTTATTTAAATTTGTCATTATAAAGATCTCCAAAGTATAAAGATGAAACATATATTTGTCCCACATGTAACTGGAAAAGAATCAATATGGAAAATATATTTTTAAAATCCCAACAAACCAATAAAAAAGATAAACAACTCAGTTTTTAAAATGAGGAAAAGACGTGACCAGGTACTTCAGAAATGAGAATATCTAAATTGTCGATCAACATTATGAAAAGATACTCGATTTCAACAATAATCAGGAAAACATAAATTTAAATCATAGTGAAATATTTGTACATTACCACTAGAAATGTTAAATTTTAAAATAATGACAATATCAAGTATTGGTGAGTAATGGAGTAATTGAAATACTCATAAACTTTCCCAAACTGGGATATCTACTGAGGGTTAATATATGCATACTCTATGACCATGCATTTCCATTTTTAGTTATACACCCAACAAAAAGGCACATAAAGGCACAAAAGATATGGCTAAATATATGGAAAATTTCATTACCATAAGCAAAAACTGGAAACAATTCACACAGGCAACAACAGTGTGGATAAAAACATTGTAGTTTTCATTCAATGGAATATACAGGATTGAAAATCAATAAATTACTGTAGCATGAAACAGCATGGATGAATCTCACATGTATACTACTGGGTAAAAGAAGTGTTAAAACATAAACTGAGGCACATTAAAATTTTTCAAGAATTTTGGAGTCAGGCAGCTCCAGACCAAAAGTGGCTAGGTGTGCTCCACCCGCAGGAGCTAGGGAACAGGTTTTTATAGAGAAGACTCAGAAGCTAAGTGAGGAAATTATTTGCTTGGCTATAGCTTACACAGTAGCCTTATTTGGGAAAGTCTGGTTGGCTGTGATTGGTTGTTCTTAAGTTTCATTTTCTCGGGTTCCAATGCATTGATTCTGACCTAGGTTCCAGTTTGCTTACATAAGCTACCAAGGCATTAGAACCACCTCCATCTAGTGGCCTCATTTAATTAACAGAAGCAAAACAAAAAAATACATATAGGTTGATTGTTTACGTGACATTGTTAAAAGACAAAATTTAAAAATAGAGCTGCAGACACACAGGTGGTAATTATTACACCAAAGTTAGAGGAGAGTGGTCACTTCTAGAGAAGAGGAGAGAGTTTTGATGAGAAGGGACACTTGGGGGGCTTCTAGAATGATGGTGTCAACCTTCAAAATTTAACAAAGGTGACCAAGCAGCAAATGAGTTTATTCAGGAAGAGCAGAAGAATCGCAATTCAGGAGTTGCAAACTATGGTGAATAGGCAAGTCCAGAGAACAAAGGAGGAGAACGTCCATTTAGAGGAGGAAAGAGGAATTTGGGGAGGGACTGGTTTGAACTAAAGTTCTTTGGAGGGGGCGCCTGGGTGGCTCAGTTGGTTAAGCGACTGCCTTCGGCTCAGGTCATGATCCTGGAGTCCCGGGATCGAGTCCCACATCGGGCTCCCCGCTCAGCGGGGAGTCTGCTCCTCCCTCTGACCCTCTTCCCTCTCGCGCTCGCTATCTCTCATTCTCTCTCTCTCAAATAAATAAATAAATAAAATCTTTAAAAAAAAATAAAGTTCTTTGGAGGAAAAGGAGAGTTGGAAGTGGTGGTGGCCTCTCATTGGCTGCAGGCAAGCACAGCTTGCTCTTTCTGGGTGATAAGGAAATATTCCTTTTTCGTGCTGGTCTACTAGGCTGTGAGGAGTGGTAGCGCATGAGCGCTCTCCCGTCCCATTTTTTTTTTTTTTTAAGTAGACTCCATGCCCAACGTGGAGCGCAAACTCATGACCCTGAGATCAAGAGTCCGCCATCTACAGGACTGAGCCAGGCACACCCCACCACCCCGCCCCCGACTGCTGACTCAATTTTGAATAAGATTTCCTTTATGCACTTTCACAATACCAATATTCTATTTTTTGAACTTAGTAGTATTTATACCAGTATTTGCTTTATAATTACTCATTATGCTGGTATATATGTCTTATTCTTCTGACTGTATATTGCATAAAACATTTTTAAGTCAAAATCTTAGAAGCCAGGCTAGACAGATATGAATGGCATAAAGGTAGGTCCTCATACCTATTTTCTTAAAATACGGTCTAAACAAAGGGTACATTTTAGCTGTATTTAGGACAACAGTGACTGCAGGTTCACAAAGATTTAAAATAGGATGAACGAAATATGTCAGAGATGAAGGTGGACTGACTTTCCAGGAGCCAGTAACAGTGGACTGGGGAGTGTGGTGATGACACGGTGGCCCATCCCCAGTTCGCTAGTTCCATACCTAACAAAACACTGTAAAATACCTTTCACCCGCTCTGCGGTGTTTTATTCCTTCTCCAGTCAGCCAGGACCATGGTTAAATCCCTTTTATTTAACCCTAGTAGTTCTCATTTTCATTTAAAAAATCGTGAAAAATTTGTTATTTTGTGGACTAGTCATCTCTTCAGAACGTTCGTTCTACTTCAAGACAATTGACTGGAACCGGAAATGCTCCGTTTGGGGCGACAGTGGGGTTAATATCAAGGAGGTATTTAAATCCTGGGCGTCACTCACTTCCGCCTGTAACCAGTGGGACTGCAGGGGCCCCGGGCCGCCCCCCACTGCAGTTCACCTCATCGCTGCCTTCCCCTTTTTTTTCCTTTTCCCCTTCGCCATGAAGCTGGAACTATATTCTGTGGGACGGGAGGACACAAACCCTCAAACTTGAATAACTAGAAATATTACGTGTGAGGGTTTTGTTCCTTTACGGAGCTTCTGGATCTAATCTCATTAGCGTACAGTTCAAATGGAAGGGTCCTTGCTCGTCTCACTCGTCCGGCCTTGGCCCTGTGGCCGAGCAGCACTCTCCCGCAGCTGTCATTTTGCTCCCCGCCTCTCCGCCCCTGGCCCCTCGCCCCGCCTAGCCCGCGCCCCCAGCACACTTCCGGCCCCGCCCAGCCGGCGCCCGCCAAACACTTCCGGCCCGACTCCAGCCGGCTCGCGTTCTCGCGAGACTTGTAGCTTCCCGCCCACCTCGTCCGCCACCGCCCGGGACCCGCCGGGATCGCTTCTGGAGTGACCGCGAGGGATGCGAAGGCCCTCGCCCCCGACCCCCGCCCCCCTCGGCGAAAGTAGTCACATTTATCAGCCCAAAGTCAGCACCAGGGTCCCCGATTTAAATTCAAATTTCAGATGAGCAGGGATCAACTTTTAGTATAAGATACTAATTGTAGTGTAAAACTCGCTAAGACTCTTTATTATTCATTGTTATTGAAATTGGAATTTAACTGAAGTTCAAATCCAAGTAAAACTGTGTTTCATCTGGCAACCCCACTTGGGATCTGCGAGGCCAGAAGCCAGCGACCCGGCTGCCTTGCTGCTTGGTGCTCCACTGAGGGTGCCCTGTGTGCCAGCCTTCCTAACACCCCTTTGTGCGTGCCTGGGGGGAGGGGGGGTGGGGCACCAGTGTGAGACAGTTTACTAAAAACGTGTATTTTTAAAAAAATAACTATTCTCCCAACAAACAAGAGCCCAGGGCCAGATGACTTCCCAGGGGAGTTCTACCAAACATTTCAAGAATTAATACCTAGGGGTGCTTGGGTGGCTCAGTTGTTAAGCATCTGCCTTCAGCTCAGGTCATGATCCCAGGGTCCTGGGATCCAGCCCCGCATCGGGCTCCCTGCTCTGCAGGAAGTCTGCTTCTCCCTCTCCCACTCCCCCTGCTTGAGTTCCTGCTCTCACTATCTCTCTGACAAATAAAATCTCTTTTTTAAAAAATTAATTAATTAATAATACCTATTCTTCTGAAACCGTTCCAAAAAAAAAAAAGAAATGGAAGGAAAACTTCCAAACTCATTTTATGAGGCCAGCATTACCTTGATCCCAAAACCAGACAAAGACCCCATCAAAAAGGAGAACTACAGACCAATATCCCTGATAAACATGGATGCAAAAATTCTCAGCAAAATACTAGCCAATAAGATCCAACAGTACATTAAAAGGATTATTCACCCCGACCAAATGGGATTTATTCCTGGGCTGCAAGAGTGGTTCAACATCTGCAAATCAATCAATGTGATACACTACATTAATAAAAGAAAGAACAAGAACCAGATGATACTCTCAATAGACGCAGAAAAATCATTTGACAAAGTACAGCATCCTTTCTTGATTAAAAGTCTTCACAGTGTAGGGATAAAGAGTACATAACTCAATATCATAAAAGCCATCTATGAAGAACCCACAGCGAGTATCATCCTCAATGGGGAAAAACTGAGAGCTTTTCCCCTAAGGTCAGGAACACGGCAGGGACGTCCACTATCACCACTGCTGTTCAACATAGTACTACAAGTCCTAGCCACAGCAATCAGACAACAAAAAGAAATAAAAGGCATCCAAATCGGCAAAGAAGAAGGCAAACTCTCACTCTTCGCAGATGATATGATATTTTATGTGGAAAACCCAAAAGACTCCACCCCAAAACTGCTAGAACTCATACAGGAATTCAGTAAAGTGGCAGGATATAAAATGAATGCACAGAAATCAGTGGCATCCCTATACACCAACAACAAGACAGAAGAAAGAGAAATTAAGGAGTCGATCCCATTTACAATGGCACCCAAAACCATAAGATACCTAGGAATAAATTTAACCAAAGAGGCAAAGAATCTGTACTCAGAAAACTATAAAATACTCATGAAAGAAATTGAGGAAGACACAAAGAAATGGAAAAATGTTCCGTGCTCATGGATTGGAAGATCAAATATCGTGAAAATGTCTGTGCTACCTAGAGCAATCTACACATTCAATGCAATCCCTATCAAAATACCATCAACTTTTTTCAAAGAAATGGAACAAATAATCCTAAAATTTGTATGGACCCAGAAAAGACCCCGAATAGCCAGAGGAATGTTGCAAAAGAAAAGCAAAGCTGGTGGCATCACAATTCCAGACTTCGAGCTCTATTACAAAGCTGTCGTCATCAAGACAGTATGGTACTGGCACAAAAACAGACACATAGATCAAAAGAACAGAATAGAGAGCCCAGAAATGGACCCCCAACTCTATGGTCAATTAATCTTCGACAAAGCAGGAAAAGAATGTCCAATGGAAAAAAGATAGTCTCTTCAACAAATGGTGTTGGGAAAATTGGACAGCCACATGCAGAAGAATGAAACTGGACCATTTCCTTACACCACACACAAAAATAGACTCAAAATGGATGAAAGACCTAACTGTGAGACAGGAATCCATCAAAATCCTTGAGGAGAACACAGGCAGCAACCTCTTTGACCTCAGCTGCAGCAACTTCTTCCTAGACACATCGTCAAAGGCGCGGGAAGCAAGGGCAAAAATGAACTATTGGGATTTCATCAAGATAAAAAGCTTTTGCACAGCAAAGGAAACAGTCCACAAAACCAAAAGACAACCGACAGAATGGGAGAAGATATTTGCAAATGACATATCAGATAAAGGGCTAGTATCCAAAATCCATAAAGAACCTCTCAAACTCAACACCCAAAGAACAAATAATCCAATCAAGAAATGGGCAGAAGACATGAACAGACATTCCTGCAAAGAAGACATCCAAATGGCCAACAGACACATGAAAAAGTCCTCAACATCACTCGGCATCAGGGAAATACAAATCATGAGAGGGGACTGCATTTTCCTTTTTCTACCCAATGGGTAGCAGCCTTCTGGTGGGTCTCCCTGCTTTGTCCTTGCAGCAGGCTTCTGGTGGGTCTCCCTGCTTTGCCCTTGACCCACTAGGCATGGACGTCCATTTGGTCCTTAGCTCAATGCAGAGACAGCAGAGAGCCTGAGTGGACAGATGAGACAGCAGAGATCACACAATGTGAAATCAGACCTTCTCACTCTCGTACCCAAAACTCTTTACTGGTTTCCCATCACACTAGGAATAAAATCCTACAAGGCCCTGCAGCCCTCAGCTGCATCTCCAACCTCATATACTCCTTTTCCGCTCATTTGATTCTGGCCACCCTGGTTTCCCTGCTCCTCCACGGACACACCAGACCCACTTCCACCTCTGGGCTTTCACACAGGCTGTCCCCTCTGATCTGAATGTGCCTCCACCCCGTATATGCTTGGCCCATTCCTTCTCTTCAGACAGGTCTTGGTTCAAATGTCATCTCACGTGGAAGCCTTTGCTTGTTTATTGGGTCATTGTCTGTCTCCCCATCTGAATAAAACATAAGCTCTGTGAGGGTACTCTTTGCTTTATTTGCCGCCGTAGCCCTAGTGTCTGGAGCACAGAAACTGACACTAATATTTTTTGAATAAATGGAGGAACATCCTAATGATGTCTGTTGGTGTCTTTTCACCAACCACACAGTGAATGAGTGATTGAGGCTCCTAGTGGTGTCTGTTGGCACCTTGTGGCATCACACAGATGATTTCTTTCCTGTGGGATTGATGCAGAGACTGCAGAAACATGACATCTCATTTCTTGGATCATCCTTCTTTTCCCAATTTCTACACAATGGAACATCACAGGACTGAGCCCAGGAACCTCTTCATTCTCTATATCAGCTTCATTCTCTGTATCAGCTCTCACTGCTGGGAGAGACCCAGGAGCGCCGCAGGGGAAAGGGATGATAAGGGACTGCCAGAAGGGGCCAGACCGCCTTTGGCACAGGACTTGGAAAGCACTGGGCTGAGGATGGAGCGGACTTGCTTTCCTGGAATATATCCACCACTCCCCAGGGTCCAGGCAATTTGGCACATCGGAGTAAAAAGAAATTGCAGTCTGAAATGGCTGGATTTACAGTTGCCGGTGCGTTCTATCAGTGATAAGCACCCATCCAGAAGCCAGGCTGGGAAAAGAATGACACTTCGATCTCTGGGCCACAGACAAGACAGGGGCTAGCAGACGGCCTGGAGATCTGGCAGGGTCGAATACCAGAGCTAACTGCCCTAGTCATTAGCACTTTCTGAACAAAAACTGGGTAACAGGTGAGTGCAAGGCTCGGAAGTGGTTTAGTTTCACCAAGCCAGTTCTCCCCTTGGAAGGATGGGAGGGAAGATAAACCACAGGGTAGACAAAGGAAAATGCAGCCCCCTCTCATGATTTGCGGTTCTGGTCCATAAAGTTGCCAAGAACACTGAAATAGCAAAATATTGAACCGTCGCTCCCCAGGGAAATGCAGACTTAGTTCCTGCCAGCCTCTAGCTTTTGGTCAGCTGAGCAATCCATAACCTTGAGTTGTTTCTGTTTAAAGACACCTTACGTAGTAAGTCATGTTCATGTATTAATATTGAAGATGCAGGCAGCAGCACTAGAACTCATGCCTGAATGAAGCTTATCGAACACACATTCTCTCTGGAAGGCACATCCCAGCCTCCTTACCACTAGGCACCCTAGGCTTCGGGGCCACTTGAAACAACGAGATCGCCAACAAAAAACACAAAAAATCTGACACACATTGCACAAATAGACCTGAAAAGGACACTTGTTTTCAGCACAGGAGCTGAAGCGAGAAGGCAGAGTGTTGTCCAAGCTCAGCTGGGCCTGTCCCAAGCTTTCACACACGGCCCCCGTCCAGCGGCACAGCCAGAGCCCAGCCAGTGTTCAGAAAGAGTGACAGCAAGTGTCCCTGACCCTGTTGCGAGGAGAATGGCCTCTGGGTTAGAAGCTGGGTAAGAGGAGGGCCGTGCTGCGGCCATTGCCCACCAGGAAGGGAGGGACAGAACCCTGGCCAGGCAGAGGCAGTGAGGAGAGCTTGTCTGTCTGCACGTAAATTCCCATTTCCAGAGGGCAGGGGTTTCTGTGGTCCAAGGAATTGTTTTTGTCAAGCTTCGGGGACCAGTGTTGGCTTCCTTCCAGGCCCTTCTCAGCACCAGGCATGCCTAGTAGCCCTCCGCATGAAACGTGGCATTTCATCCTCAACAGGCCTGAAGTGACTTGTCCACTGTCACACAGCAGGTCAGAGCCCCAGACCAAAGACCCCCTGACCCCAGCTCCATTCTGTCCCCTGTCCCCTCACCCCCTTTATAAATCTCCTCTGCAGCTGCAGTGAGACCAGGAAGGAGCTTGCCCGAGAGGCTCCAGGAAACCCCTCCCTCCTCATCGCGCCCAAACTTTCCTTTTCCTCCCTCCCCCACTTCCTCTCTCCCACCCCATCCACCTCCTCTCCTCCTCTGGGAGCCCACTGCTCCGACCACCAGTGTCCTACCCAACTGGCGGAGGCAACTGGGCAGCCCTAGGACCACTTCCCCCAGGACAGCGTCTGTAAGCTTTGCTGACCCCAGCAGAGCACTTAAGGGGGAGGGACCCCTCTGGCTCTGGGTCTGTGATTGCTGACGAGGACCTGCCCACCTTGTCCTTCCCTTAAGCCTCCTGGAGTGGTGACCATCATAGCCCGGCCTTGGAATCACTTGAGGAATTTTTAGAGATCTGATGCCCAGACCAATTCAATGAGAACCCCATGGCTGGTCTGAGGCATATGAATCTCCAGCTATCTTCAGCCCTGCTGAGCTCCTGTGCTACTTCGTAGGCCCTGGCACCCCCACCCCCACCCCAGAAACCCAGAATTCTCTGGAAGATCAGGCAAATGATGTTACTCACGATAGTTAGAGGGAAGACATTTAGCCTATATTAACGAATTAATTAATCTTTTAGAGGGGGGAGGGACGGGGGCGAGGGAGGGAGAGAATCTGAAGCAGGCTCCACGGCCCAGGGCAGATTCCGATGGAGGGCTTGATCTCTCAACCCCGAGATCATGACATGAGCCAGAATCAAGAGTCGATCGCTTAACCCACTGAGCCACCCAAACGACCCTAGTCTATGTTAATTTAAATGTGACAAACCTTCTCACATTCCTTAATGCTTGTGTTCAAATACTTACATCATTTAAGAAGGCAGAGTCTTCCAATCAGAATATTCTTAGTAGAGCGAGAGGCTAAAAGTAACCTTTACAGGACAAAGAAACACTGAGCTATCTGGGGATCTTCAAGGATCTCCTTGCACACTTGCTTTCAAGGGTTGGTTTTTTTCTTTAAGATTTTATTTATTTGTTTATCTTAGAGAAAGAGAGTGCAAGTGGGGGAAAGGGCAGGGGGGAGAGAATCTGAAGCTGACTCCGTGCTGAGCACGGAGCCTGACACGGGGTTGGATCTCAAAACCCTAATATCATGACCTGAACCAAAACCAAAGAGTCCGAGGCTCAACGCACTGAGCCACCCAGGCGCCCCGCCAAGGGTGGTTTTAACAACGCAGAACTGCCCATGACATTTTCACACAAGATCTCATACCAGGCCAGAAAGTAAGACAGGCTCTTGTCTCAACACCCTCTGCTCCCCACTTGCTCTGAACTAGCTCTGCGATGCAGAAGAGCATTGGCATTTGTACAACTATGGGCGGGGAGGGAGCAACCTTGCTCACCTGGCTGAGATTTCTTTCCCGGGTGCAGCTAGGAGGCTGGTGTGGGCTGGCTGGGGCGGGCGGGGGGGGGGGGGGGGGGGGGCGTGGAACATGGAGCATGCGCTGTTGGGCCCTGGAACCTGGGCAGGAGCCCTGGGAGCGAAGGCAGGGGCTCTCCTCCGTGGGGCGGCCGTGAGCATAGGGCGCAGGGCTGGGACAGCAAGAGTCTAAGAGTATGGCATGGAGCGAGGGGCTGTGGCTTAGGGTGTAGGGGCGGATATGGGCTTGGGGGAAGATGGCAGGGCTGAGGCTGGTAGAAGGCAGGGGTGGCCTGTGAGGGGTCCAAATGCCATGCTAACATGCAGCGTGGCAGCGTGTGGGTGGGGGCTTCCACCTCTGGAAAGACGCCCCTGCCCCAGATGCAGCGTGGAGAGTGGCCCGAGAGGCACGGAGGCAGCTGGAAGGATGCCAGGGCAGCGGACCGCCGAGGGTGGGGCTTTCCTCTTGGGCAGCAGTCGGTCAGGGGCGCAGGTCAGTGGCAGGCTGTCTGCGGAGGGAGTCGTGGCATGCAGACACCCAGAATCTTGCCCGCCCTCCCTGGGCCGTTGCCTGCCCCCTGCTCCTCTCTCCTTCCTTTTCAAGCCTCTCCTCAAGGAAGTGGGGTCAGGTGTGGCCACTGGCTGCTCACCCACGTGGGGACCGACCTTGCAGCCTCATCGGGGCACTCGGGCTGTGTCAGCTTTGGTTTCTAATGGGTGGAGGACAAGGCTCAGGAGTCTCCTCGGACAACGTGGGGGCTGTAAGATCCAGTCATACAGAGACCCGCTGGAACGGGAAGCAGAGAGCCCAGGGCAGGGACACAGGGAGCAGGGAGGGCCCACGATGGCCCGGTCCTTCTTTGCATCTGCATCTCTCCTCCCCAGTCGCGAGCACAGCAGCCCAGTGGATAAGGACTTCCAAGTGTTAGAACAGAAAAAGCACCTGCAGCCTCTCTCCACCATTTCCAGAGGCTTCAGAGGTAAAGGATGTATTCCAGGCTAAAGTCAGGTAATCAGCAGAGCAAGACTGAGATCCCCTCCTGAGATCCAATCCAGAGTCTGGAGCTTTCCCGTGTTCATATTTTGTTGGATGAAACCATGCATTCTGTGTCTTTGGAAATTCCCTGTGGAGGAGGCTAGCCCTGTCCTCTGAACTGGGAGCCAGATTCAACTGACCTTTGTCCTTGAGGCAAAGACCTGGTCCACGGGCCCAGGTCAGGTACACAAAGGGAGAGCAGGTCCCAGCCCTTGTTCTTTAAAGCAGGAAACCTCATGTCCTGCTACAGACCCGTCAGAGTCTCCAGGAGATCCTGATGCACGCAGCTCACCACATAGCATACGATGAATCAGGACATGGAGCTATGGAAGCAAATGTTCCAGGAATTAATTCAGGAAGTGAAGCCATGGCACATATGGACCCTGACAGTAGACAAAGACCTTCTTCCCAACAGCCTTAAGCCAGGATGGTCACAGTACCAGCAGCGGGTTTTTGCCAGGTGAGTGGGGAAAGGGATGGTATGTATTCCAGAAAATTCTTGTTTATTTGTTACCCATGCTTGCACATGGAAGACTACAGGAAGTATGGTGCTCATCATCCAAGAAGTTTTAGCTTTGGTAAAGGGTTTTTTCTTTATCACAGTGAACCCCAAACAGTAGCAGGGCTGGGCACTGGTGTGGGCTGCATAGGGGCTGGGGGGGGGAGCAGTGAAGAAGAGCTGGGTGGGCAAAGTTCCCACCTCGGAGGACCTGGGGCTCACTATGGAGCCCAGGAGGGAGAGGTCCCGCGGGCTGAGGAGGCCCCTCCAGGAGAGGGCAGAGGTGAAGGTAGTTGAGCAACATGCAGCAAGCAGTCTTGCTCCCTGTGCTCTGGGCTGATGGATCCTTTTAAACTAAGACTCTTGGAAGTCATCCAAAGCCTTACCCTTTTTCCCAGGTGGGAAAGCAGAGCCCCAAGGGTCAGGGGGTGGGGCCGCCCCCTTGCACAGAGGGTGGGGGCCTGAGACTCTCTCCTAGGCCTGGGGCAGGGCCTCGGTGCCTGCCCACTGCCCTCCTCTCTGGGGAGGGTCTGGGCAGAGGAAGCAGAGGTCTCCTCTCCTTGTGGCCCATGGCTTTCCCAGGCCAGGAGCTGGCACCAAGAGCATCCAAGCAAAATCTCAGTCCCCGCCCCCCTTCTTTTGTGAGAACATTGAACTCTGAGCTGGCACTGAACAGAGCAATATAACCCAGAGGGAGGGCCGGGGCAAGCAGCTCAGGAGAGCAGAGTCCAGGGCCCTGTGCACCACCGACTCCGAATGACCCCAGTGAGGGCATCTCACTCATGGTGGTCAGAACCTCTTGGCCTCTTCCCTTCATTTCATGGCCATGCTCACCCTGTGAGGTGCGGCCAGAATCAAAACACAAGAAGGAAACCTTGACTGGCTCATTCTTCCCAGCCCCCTCCAATTCACCATCCCAGGTTAGTCGAGGCTTGGCTGCTAGAACAGATAAACCTCGAAATATCAATGATTTGACCTAACACGTGGTCCCCAGGTCACCGAGGCAGAGGAAGAGGAGCTGGAGGGTTTTCCAAGAGCTTCTGTGCCAGATTTAGAAATAACACGTCACTGCCCACGTCCCGTTGGGCAACCAGTCATATTGCCCAACATAACTTCGAGGGGGTCGGGAAGTGGGCAGGAGTGCATGGATAATTTGGTGAGCATGAAATGTCCCTGCCATCCTGTAGCTTGTGCCTCTCCCATCATTCCTGTCCTGGGTGCAGCCATGTTCTTGTGTGCCTTCTTCCCCTCTCTCCATCATATCCTGACATATATTTGTCCAAATATCTGAGCTCAGGAAATTGCCCTCTTCCCTGCAGAGATGAGGTGTCATTCTCTCGTACCCTGAGGCTAGGTGCACACAGAACATGAAGTTTTCCAGGCTACCTTGAGCGATGAATTGGGTGGGAGGGGGAGCGAAAAGAGAGAGAGCTGGACACAGTGATCTCCCTAAAATACTGGCAGATTGGGGGCCCCTGGGCAACAGGGCAAAGCAATGCTTTTCCTCCAGACACTAGACCAGCCCTGATCTGTGGCTCTACGACTCACTGTCTTCGTCTGTTTGGGTGGCAATAAAATAAATAAGATAAAATGAAATAAAGAAATAAAGAAATAAAGAAATACACCAGACTGGGCAGCTTATACACAACAGAAATGTATTGCTCACAGTTCTAGAGGCTAGAAGTCCAAGATCAGGGTGTCAGCTAGTCTGGTGAAAGCCCTCTTCCGGGTTGTGGACTTCTCCTGTTATCCTCACGTGGTGGAAGGAGCTAGGGAGCTCTATGGGATCTCTTTGATAAGGGTACTAATCACATTCACATGGGCTACACCCTCCTGACCTAATCACCTCCCAAAGGCCTTCTAACATCATTACCTTTGGCGGTTCGGATTCCGATATGTGAAACCAGGGGGAAACACAAACTTTCAGACGGTAGCACCTACCAGCACCCACTTGTACCACCTGTGGATTTCAGTTCGGAGCTCTTGGGGGATGATTTAATAGCTGCGGTTGCCCCGTAGCCTCTGACCCACTTCAATCTACATTTGAAGAAGCCTTGGTTTGGGGTTAGGAGACCAGAGGTCTAGTCTTGCTTCTTACGCCCACCAAGTCTCTGCACATGATGGGTTCCAGCGTGCGCCTCATCTCTAGCACCATCGTGTAGGACTTAGAAGGTCCCTTCCAACACCAACAGCTTGTGATCTGTTATTTTCATGACAGACACCTGTGGGTCACAGCGCATGTTGGTGGCACAGTGGAGACAGGGGCTCGCTAATTTCTTCCCCCGCTAACCTCGACCCCAGTCAAGTCACGTCTCTGTGTGGTTGGGCGCCCCTTCCACCCCCTGGCCCAGCCCACAGCTCGGCCATCCTGGGCCAAGCTGAGGGTCTTGTCTTCTGTCCCCGCAGGTTCCAGTGCTCCTTGTGCTCTCGCAGTTGGGCCTCTGCTCAAGTTCAGGTCCTTTTCCACATGCACAAGAGTGGGGAGAAACCCAGGGGCAGGGTGAAGATGAGGGTCTTTGCCCAGAGATGTCAGAGATGCAATCAGTCTCCATTTGAGGTTCCCGAGTTCACAGAAGAGAACATCTCAAGGATCCTGAACAACCTGGTGTTCCGAATTCTGAAGAAATGCTACAGAGAAGGATTTAAGTCCATGGAGGAGATACCTACCATCAAGGAAATCTCTCTTAAAGGGATGCATGACAGTAACAACTGCGAGGCCTGTCTGCTGGGCTTTTGTGCTCAGAGTGGGTCAGGTGAGGCCCTGCAGTTACCAGTGTTGCCATCACTTCCTGCCGTTAGCTCACCTGCCCTTGGGACCGCCATCCCCATGCCCTCTCCCACTAGGAGTGGCGCCCCAGCAAACACAGTGAAGGGGAACACCCAAGCGGACACAGTGAAGGGGAACACCCCAGCGGACACAGTGAAGGGGAACACCCCAGCGGACACAGTGAAGGGGAACACCAGAGCAGAAGCAGTGAAGAAGAACGCCACGGGAAACAAGGGAAAGGCTTTACCCCAACCCCGGTATACTGTGTCCACAAAGGCTACAATCCTCCCCACCCACTGGAGCTCAAGACCAAACACCCACCACCACATGGAGAGGAGAATCCAGGTCAGCACCTGGAGTGGGGTGCCCTATTGCCACACAGTCCAGAATCTCAGGTGCAGGAACTTTAATGCTTGCTGCTGTTTTTTCATTCTGATCATTGTTGTGGTGATTATTGTAGAGACCATTCAGTGGACCTCCACATGATGCCAGGTTCAAAGTCATGTAGTCTGGTCCCACGGATAGGAAATACGCAGAGGAGGTAAATCCAGAGACGGGAAGTAGCCTGGTGACTGCCAGGGGCTGTGGGGAAGGGAATTAATCGGTATGGGGCTTTTTGGGGGCAGAGGGTGGGTGGTGATGAAAATGTTTGGCACAAGATGGAGGGGGTGGTTATACAATACTGTGAATGCAGTACATGCCATTGAATTGTTTATTTTAAAGTGGTTGATTTCATGTGATTTTTAAGGGTTAATGTTAATTTCAATTCAACGCAGTTTTGTGTAAAGTTCGCTGACATTCTGCTCATTCTCAGAACTGAGACCGAAGCCTTTATGGCTCACAGAACTATTTGGAAATCTCATGAGACCTGTGGATCCTCTCTCCCCAGAGAAGCTTGCACAGACCCGGTGACGTCAGCCTGTGGAAGCACTTGCCGTGGTTTTCATTAGGTTGAAAGCCTGGGTCTCAAAGCAATGTTCTCCACAGCAGGGTCTGTGCAGCTCAGGGCTGCAGCAGGACCATCCACCCACGTGGGGGAGATAGCCTTCAAACTCTATTTCATGTTTCTTTGTACTTTACTATTCTTGTTGCACAGTTTATAATGTGCATTACTGTACTAGTAGAATGGTATTGTGACACAATGTGTAATTAAATAAATATACACCCATCTGGAGTGTGCACTCAGTTTCTCATTGACTTTTCACTTTTTCATTTTCAGAATTGAAACTCTATACCCATTAAACAACTCGCATTTTCTCCCTCCACCTCCTCCCTGCTAACGCCCATTCTTCTTTCTGTCTGTAGGAATAGGACTCCCCTGAGGACCTCATAGAGGTGGACTCATACAGTATTTGTCTTTTTGTCACTAGTTTATTTCACTTAGCATAATGTCCTCAAGTTTCATTCATGTTGTAGCGTGTGATGGGATTTCCTTCCTTTTTAAGGCTGAAGAACATTCCATGGTATGTATATACCACATTTTGTCTACCCATCTGTAGACATCTGGGAGGCTTCCAGCTCTTGGCTACTGTGACTAGTACTGCTAGGAACACGGGTGTACCAATAGCTCTTTGAGACCCTACTTTCAGCATACTCAGAAGTGGAATTGCTGGACCATACGGTGATTCTACTTTTAATTTTTGGAGGAACTGCCATGCTATTTACCGTAGGAATTGCATCACCTTACACTCCCACCAACAGGGACAAGGGTTCCAATTTCTCCATATCCTCACCAACAATTATTTTCTGGGGTTTTTTTCTTTGTTTGTTTTAATAATAGCTACACCAAAGGGTGTGAGGTGATACCTCACTGTATCTTTGATTTGGATATCTAGAAAATGCAGTTCTTTATGATGCACACTTCTTTTGAGGCAATATCAGAAATAATATTTGTACATCTCAGCACAGATGGAAGTATTGGGAACGCAACAGAAATGTGTGGGTAAATTCTTCACAGACTTGCTATTCATTTTCTAATATTTGGGCACAGTCTGTCTATCTATTTAGCAAATTCCAGAAATTTAACATGTAATAGTGGACAAGATAGTTTCAAACAGATGCCTAAGGAACAAGGGTGCCCAGCAGCCCATAAGGAGCTGGAAGCTGAGTGACCAGTGAGGTAGGGAGGACACGCTGGGTTAATATAAAAGGGGGTTCTTAGTAGAAGGCAAGTCATAAAATGTTAAAGATAGAATCAGCCTTAGAAATCATCTTCTCCAACTCTATTTTTTACAGGTAGGTAAAAGGTGAAGTGATTTTTCCCAAGATTATACGGTGTGTTAGTAAAAGAGCTGGTCTTGCAATCCTGACTCCCCAAGTCCCAGTGCCGATCAGCTTCCAGAAGAGACTGGAATGTGCGTGCACGCGTGTGTGCATGCACATTTGCACAATAAAGAGATGGCAAATATAGGGAGATTCGAAACATCTGTCGATATCTCCAGACAGACTCTACAGTGTTCGAAGATAGGCAAGGATGGGTGGAATGATTTGGAGTATGTCGATAAGGAAAACAAACTAGAAAATGGAATTTAGATCATCGGGACATTAAGGGAAGTCGATGTTGAACGATTTGTGAACTCACTGAAGACTGGCGTCAAGAACTTTAATTTCAGGAAAGAATTGGAAAGTTCTTTAAAATTCCAAGAAATGTTATTACGTGATCAAAAGTTACTCTAATAACACATACTGCTGCCGACAAGTAGGGTGGGAGAAGCTAGGCAAAGTGGTGCCCCTATGAATCAGGACGTGGAAAATGAGAATCGCATAAACCTACACCCACCACAACACAACACCTCAAAGTAGGCTTCCTTCCCACTCAGGAGTAGTGAGAGAGTCGAGAGATGGCAATGAGGTGGGAAGGAAGGGAGACAAAGAAGGAAAGACAGTAACTGATTTCTGGAGGTTACTGTTTGCCATCATCATTAAGTTACCCTAAACTGGTGTTTGGCAAGCATGCCTAATGGTCATTCTAGAAAGCTCCAGTTAAGAAATATGATGTGGTCCTTGCTGGTAATTAAAATGTACTACTCGATGATTTCACCTAAGTGTCTCTGCCCCTTAACAATCCAATGTCTGAAAAATGGGTATAATAATAAGCTTTTGGAACCAGAACATTTTTCTTCTAGGAATTACATTTTATTCTTTTATTCATATTGCTTTAATGCTCATACATATATCCTGCTATGGAAATTCCTTTTCCAAATTATGAGTCAGTCCATATGCGTCACGTAAAATTTTCAAATCTCTATGATATTTCCACTGAGATGCCCTATAATACTGCGGCATTTTTACATTTACATGAATAAATTAAATAGTATCTCTACAAATGTTATATTCAAACAATATATTTGGTATGGGATATAATGTAACACGAAATAATTATGTATTATATACTTTGCAATATTTTTCCTTTGTTTATATGTAGCACCAAAACAAGGTTTTTGCACAAAAGACTGGTTTTATTGAAATAAACTTTACATTATTCATGGACAATTTGTGTGAAAGCCCCTATTTGCCCCCTTTTAAGATTTATTTTCCATTTGGCTATATATAATGTATACCTTGCCATGAAATGCAATTTCAAAATCATTCAAGTAGTACAAGTAATAAATTTCAATTTCATTTTTGAAGAGTTAAAAAGAAAAATGCAATTGTTTGAGGTTCAATTGAAGTGATTTCTCATTTTCCTACTCTTTTCATCTCTTAACCTACTTCTCAGAGTTTGTTTTTAACTTGAAGCAATCCTCCGCTGAAGCATTACCATATGGTTTTAGAATGTTCTGCCTGTTTTGCATCTGTTGAGGATAAAACACTGGGAATTATGATTAAATCTATCAAGACAAAATATGGAGGGTGTCAATAGGGGCCCCTCTGGAGACAGAGTGTTCTTCAGATAAGAGAAAATAAAAATCACTCTTCCTGTCTTCCAAAAAACCCAACTGGCTAGACTTGTGTGTCCAATATGGCAGCCACCTGTGGCAATCTAAATTTAAATTTAATTAAAAATCCTTAATTATTCTAGAGGGGAGGGGGTGGGGGGATGGGTTAGCCTGGTGATGGGTATTAAAGAGGGCACGTTCTGTGTGGAGCACTGGGTGTTATGCACAAACAATGAATCATGGAACACTACATCAAAAACTAATGATATAATGTATGGTGATTAACATAACAATAAAAAATTTTAAAAAATCCTTAATTAAAAGTTCTTCACTTATACCAGTCATTATTCAAGTAGTCAAAACCACGTGTGTCTGGTGGTCACTACATTTGGACAGCACAGTTAAAGAACATTTCCATCACTGCAGAAAATTTTATTGGATGGCACTGAACTAGACCATGTAGGAGTCAATTCATATAGGAATATACGTAAATATATGCACTTTTTCCTTCTTAGTCACAAAAGCTACTTGTTAAAGCTTATTTTCAATTCACAGTCCTGTTTTCTTTTAGCCCAAAATCGTGGTATAAAAATAGACATTTGTACAATTTCTCCAAATCATGTGATGTGGTGTAAGAGTCCAAAGCCCTATCATGAATCCCATCCTTGCCAACAAAAAGCAGTCTCATGAGCTCCCTGTGGACAGCAGCACTGTGGCCTGGGCAAAGTCTTCCTGTAGCACCTGTCAGGAAAGCTTTCCTAGGCACTCCTCATCTGTAATGGACAAGTAGTCATCCCTGCTACCTTGTAAAGCCACCTTGGAGGAGGAGTCCCTAAGGGTACTGCCTCTGCTCCCTGCTCTAAGGTGCATCCTGGGACCCCCAAGGTACCCACTCAGAACAGGAGGACCATCCATGCAGGCCACGTAGGGCTTCCCAGGACCAGCCAGGACCACTATGCCTCTGTGAGGACTCCCAGAGCACCATCTGAGTATCCTGTGCCCGATGCATGGGCAGACAATCCAGCTCTTCTTTCTACCTTCAATGCCCAAATTATACCTAAAGTCTTACAAAATACAATTAAAATATATGAAAACAGCAGTTTGTATAAACCCAAGGAAAGCTTTTCTTAGTAAAAGAAATAATTCATTAAAACTCTTTCAAAATAAAATAAAATCTCATTTGGCTAGTCCCATATAAATGCTCTTTTTACAATCCCTTTATCCCTGGATTCCTAAAAACAGCGTAATCAACTCAGATTTTGGTCTCTAAGTTATAATTTAAAAAAAAAACACACTTTCTAAAATATTAAATGTGACTATTTGGAAACAAGTATATGCAAATGAACTTTTATATATAAACCCACTTAGCAATTCTCCAGTCCACAGAGAGAAGTATTTGCAAATGTGAAATCCGAAAGTCATTTTTCCTAATTATGACTGTGGTTTCTAGACTTTGTCCTTAAGTGCAAACCATTATTCCACAACACCAAGATTTATAGCTCCACGGCACAGGGAGATTCTGCAGTCTTCTAATGGATGGCATCAAAGCTGAACGCTAAAAGATACTTTGGTGGTATAGCTGGGAACAGATTCTGTAACAAAAGAAACAAAGATACTCAATCATTCCCCATTTTATCACAAAGTGTAGCTACAAAACATGGCTCATGTTAACACACAAAATACTACCACTTCTTATGTTAAACTATGGAGATAAATGGATTTATCTATCACCATTAAGTCAGCTTTCACAAATGTTTAGTCATGCTTTAGAAATATTTAGATCTAAGATAGAATTATTAACCCTCATTCTTTTGCAATCATTCCAACAAACTGACACAGCTACATCAGGATCTGAGAAACTGTATGACCCTAAAATAAGAAAAACTGACAAAACAGAAATAGATGGCCAAGGACCTGAGACAGCAGGTAAGACCCCAGGTGGAAGGGAAAATGGTTTATAAGCAAAGTTTGGGCTATTCCTAAACCAAGCGTGATCTTAGTAAGTACCCCTTTTACTCAGTCTTGCTCTTCTCACTGGTTACTGCCCACTCTCCCTTCACAGCCAAATTTTGTCAAAGGATCGTCTATACCAATGGCTCTCAAGGTGAGGCTCCCAGGCCCAAGGTGTCAACATCACCTGGGACCTTCTTAGAAATGCACATTCCAGGTCCTACCCCAGAGCTGCCGAGTCAAAATCTCTGAGGCAGGGCCTGCAGGTGATTCTTAGGGTCACTAACACTTGAGGACCAGCAAAGAGTTTTCACTTGCTCATCATTCTTAAATCACATGAGTTTGGAGGTCCACGTGACTTGCTAAAGCTACATTTTTTTCCCCCTTAGCTATGGACTCTGGTCAAAACCAGCTGAGTATTGGCAATATCATATGAACCAATATGAATACATGAAAGACAGAATTATTATAATTATTTAGAAATAAGTGAATGAGTTCAAAAGCTATCATCACTAAAGTTAACCTTACAGAGCAAATTATTTTATCACTGACCAACAGATCCAAAGCTAACTACCTATTTTCTCTAATTCTTTCTTGCATTTTTAAACAATAGCTCTAAAATGTAATTATGAATAAATCTATAAAATACAACAATAAAGGTTTTCACAAGAGGAAACTTATACAACCCAAAGATAAATTTTGACAAAATAAATGGTTCTGCTATTTGTTTCATGTTTCATATAAATGTCTCATTTATTTCATACTATTTCAGCATTCAAGATTGGGGACAGCCAAATGGATTGGAGGTAACTGCATAGAGATTTGCTTAATTTAGTTGAAAAAAAAATTTTAATTTGCCAAATAAATGGTATTTTTCATTGATGTCATGAAACCCCTGAATATCTGAATGTGACCAATCATCCTTCATCTGGAATGCGCAGCCATCGCCAGGAAGGAGGTGGTTAGAAGAACAAAGGGTGCTTATGGCTTCTTCCTGTATTTCTGTGCTTACCACAGAAGGAAGGGCTTCTACCTTCCAGAACACTTTGGAAACAGCCCCTGGGGAAATAGCTTCCCGCCCTTTCCTGAGGTCCTGTGACCTCCCCCTGCTCCTGGGTATTATCACCACCCTGTGGGAAACCAAAGCTAAAGGGATCTAGGTACTAGTCTGCCACCTCGTGTTTTTCCTTTTGTGATCTTTATATAAGTGGACCTTGATTTATGTAAGAAACAACTTTTCCTAAAGTTGAAGTTAAATGGATTTTGAAATGGAATCTTATTTTCCCATTAACCGGGATACTCTTTTGTCAATGTCATTTTGTTAAAAACTCATGCAACGTCTCAAGTGTATGTTTCCAGGCCTCTCTGTCAAACAGTTGGTGATGTATCAAGTATTCAAGTACACTAGAAAAATTTGATATTTAAAAAAAATTATATACATATATATTTGGTACTTGGAAAAATAATCAATTAACCAATTAACTTTTTATCATTGTGAGTCATGTCAATAAATGTGTTGTATGAGTACATGGAATTCCATATATTTATTTAAAATAATTTTTTAAAGATTTTATTTATTTATTTATTTATTTGAGAGAGATAGAGCCCGGGAGAGGGGCCGAGGGAGAGAGAGAAGCAGACTCTGCACTAAGCACCGAGCCCAGTTTCAGGGCTTGATCTCAGGACCCCAAGATCATGACCTGAGCAGAAATCAAGAGTTGGATGCTTAACTGACTGAGCCACCCAGGTGCCCCTAAAATAATTTTAAATAAGATTAACGTACCTCTTTCCTTAACATCTTCGATATAGGCTTTCAAAAATTCTTTATCAAAGCATTGACGATCTCGTTCACTTTCCATCACTTCCACACCGTCTTGACACGGGGTATTATCAAGAGGATTGTCCATAAGGCTTACAAATCTATTCAAGAAAATATGGACAATATCACATTTTCACCTGCACATATTTAACCACAGAATTCCTCTCATAAGAAGTCAACCTCTGTGGTATTAAATCTCAAGTTCTTACTTATCTTTGAAGGTCACAGATGACCACATAATATTAGCATCACCAGTGGAACTGGTCCATGGAGTAATCCAATAGGATTATGGAATCAGTCCTGCTCAGAGGTCTGCTGGGGGGATGAGAGCTACTCAACCACAAACGGAAGACAGCAGGCAGGAGGCCCTGAGGTGGACACTAACACTTGCTCTCTGTCAGACCCTTCACACTGGATCATGTCCTGCTACGTTTGATATTACTCCCATGAATGATATCAAACTCTAAGATGAGGTGGGGTTAAATTATAAAGAAGTCAGATGGTCAATATCCTTGCAACTGAAAAGATGGATACTCTTACCAAAAAAAAGAAGCTCAAGGACAGAAACTAAAATGACGTTTGATCTCCTGTCCTGTTTTGAAAGATGTTTTGGTGTGAAAGACAATGTAATTATTTCAATTCAAACTTGGAAATCCCTCGAATAGTCTCTGGCTGCAAGTGTGAGCCCTTGCTGGCTTGGGTGGTATTGTTCTTATTGGTTTGTGGAAGCTCTATACACGTGGAAGATAAAGCCCACCTGTCCTATTTTTGTAACATATATTTCCCAGTTCTTTTTCCTTGTAATTTTATTTAATGTCTAAATTCGGAGAAAGCAAAAAGTCTTAAATTCTTTGTGGATAGATCCATGCAACTTTTCTTTTGCAAGCTCTTTTTTTTTTTTTTAAGATCTTATTTATTTGAGAGAGAGAGAGAGAAAGAGCATAAGTGAGGGGGGGAGGGGCAGAGGGAGAGGGGACCCGATGCAGGGCTCGATCTCAGGATTGTGAGACTATGACGTGAGCCGAAGGCAGCAGCTTAACCAACTGAGCCACCCATGTGCCCCCTTTGCAAGCTCTTTCATTGAGTTAATTTTTATCATCTGTCCCTATCCAAAAAAAAAAAGAAAATGCCTATATTTCATCATTCTTCAATGTTTTATCAGAGTAATCACTGTAGGTATTTTAAAATTTGAATAGTGCAAGGATACTTTTTTATTTAAAACTATAGTCTGTCACCCGACCTCTGTGTCTCAGATCCCCAGAGTCAGTCTCTTTCATCGGTCAATCATTATTTTTACTTAACCTGCTGGAATTCTCTTCTACACAGGACCAATACTTCAATGTTGTTTAATCAAGCGGAGGTATTCCTTCCCTTCTCTTCAGTTCCCCAACCCTCCCACCTCCCAGCTTTTCTGATCTATACTTTCACCTTTTTCAACATTCCACTATGAAAATTTTCCAACATTCAGAAGTCAGGAAAATGCTACAGTGAACACACCCATCCCTGCCACCTAGGTTCCATATTTAAGATTTTACTGCACCTGCTTTATCACACCCCCACCCATGTATCCACCCCTCGATCTACTCATCGAGCCATCTTATTTTTTGATGCATTCAAAGCACATCACAGACGTCACGTACTTTCACTTTTACACCATTAACACCAACACCACCCGCATTCTGGTCTGAAACCATACTTAACTTTTCTATCTTGCCTGCAGTTTGATTCCAAAATTGAAAAATTCATGCATCTGGAAAGGCTTGGTGATGCCTTCATGTTTGAGGCTGAGACCACTAAATGTTGGCTGGACACCTGCACATGCAGACCATGCTTGCCCAGGCTCCAGCCCACCATGGGTGACCACGCGGGCAAGGAGCTGCCAGTCCCCTGGGGAGGCTCCAAACACAAAACTCTGGGGTTTTTCCCCCAGGGCCACCCGAGACATAACCTCAGGCTTTTTGGTCAGGTGCTGAGTGGTCTGCCCAATGGAATCGAGGAGGAGATTGGAAGGCGGGGGATCGTCTGTGTACATGAAATTATCCTTTCATTTTTTAGCACCCTGCCTCAATCTGCACCAACCCGGACCTGGAATTTCTGACCACATGCTTCTTCAGAGTTCTCCACGGGCCGATGGGCTCAATTTCTTGGTTTGGTCTCTGAACTTGAGCCTATTCCATTCTATTTTTATCAGTCACCACTGTTCCACCTGCTGTATGTCGCCCAAAGCGTGGTGACATCTCTCGTTCTGTGAAGGCCTTCCCCTGCTTTCTCTGTCATGGGGCGTTTATAGGTTTTATTTATTTTTTTCCTCATCTCAATGGGATCTCAAGAAGGATAGGTGTTAAACACGTGGTCAATCCACACATCATTAACATGGCATTTATCGTTTTCTTTTTATAGTTTCTTTTTATAGTTTCCTTTTAATACTTAATCTGTGGCTTAATCTAGATGTCTCCCTAGATGACACACAGCATATATATGGCTACAGGCCATAAGTTTTCTGACGCTGTAAAGTGAAGAACAGGCTTTGTCCACCCTAATTAGCCAACTTCCCTAATGGTGTTTTAAGTCACTCAGACCTTCCGCACTGGTTTATGAAAACCCTGTATCATAGGTTAGGCTCACTTTCAGTACTACCTACTCTGTTCTTATAATTCATCCACAAATCATTGCCTAGCACCACCTCATTTTGATTCTTACACCTTTTAAACACGTTATGATTCTCAGTAAGGCAAATTCTATCCTGTTACTCTTGTTTTCCAAAATTATTGTCACTGTTCTTAGCTTCCTGCGTTTCAGATATCCCTTCCAATCAGTTGTTCAAGTTCCAAAAAAGAAATCCCACTGGAGTCATGGTTGAAATCACATTACACTGAAGTATAATTTTTGGAAGAGATCGCATCTTTATCTCCTTTTCACCCAGGAAAGATAGTATGTCTTTTCAAATACTCAAGACCTCTCTTTGATAGCCTTTGGGGACACTTTCTCATTTTCTTCACGTAAGAGAGCTATTTTACTAGCATCTTTTCTAGATCTCTTTCTTAGATTTTTCTATTTTTGGCTAATACAATTACTGCCATCATTCTTTCCATTATTTTTTATTGGTTATTTCTAAGAAACCAGTAAGACATAGAGGTCTTAATGCAAACTTATATCTAGTGTCTTTATTAAACTTTTATTAATTCAAAGAGCTTCCATCTGATTCCTTTAGATTTCCAAGTCCTACCATGACATCACTTGAAATGACTTTAGTTACCTGCACCCAGGTCAGTTTTCCCCTCACCAGGAGTTCCCTTTCTGTCTTTGGTTGTGAAGCTGCTGCTCCTGGTTGCGTGGGTGTGGAAGGGGCTCCAAGGCGGCGGGGGGAGGGGGGGTCCTGCTACCCCTCCCACCAGGGGGCCTCTTCCCAACCAGAAGACATTCCTAGGACAGCCAAGGGCAAGGGAAGACCCATTCCAGTGCAAGGTGTATGGTGGGCCAGTAGGGAGAAGATGTCATACCCCTGTTCATCTTGTGCTTAACACAGGAATGAATTTCGTCTCTCTCTTTGCAATAGTTCACTTCTCTATTTCTGTCTGCTATGCATCTTACTGCCAGGATCGGAAGATGAGGAAGATTTATGCCGAAGTGAGCATTTACCACAGAAAGAACTGGACATCTCTGGGAAATCGCCCCTTAATCGCCAATTAGCAAACACCTGGTATTCAAGGCAGATGGGTCCCCGGACACAGGGAGGAAGTAGCTCTCACTGGAGTAACCTCTTGTCAAGGTGGCCTGGAGTCAGCTTCAGGGGAGGGTGGAGCCGGGGCTTTTCAAGTCCACTTCCAAGGTAAAAAAGACTGTTCAAATGTCTCCTGCCAGATTAGAATCTGTATCACATTTGCAGGGATGGTTTTTCTTAGTTTGGGGTGGTTTACAGGTTCCTTTAAGGAAACCAGAGAAGCTTAAGACAACCAGGAGCCCTGGACGTGCACTTTGTCACGTTTCAAACAAAGCAGCGTTTGTCCAGAAATCCTCCAAGATCTACTTCCTCATGCCACTGGCCAAAAACTTCAAAATCCTGTAAAAAGGCATTGAAACTTCTGTGAACTGGGATTAGGTCCTCTGAGTCCAAGAACCATCCAGTCTGGTTCCTGAGACAGGTGGGCGCCCAGGCTCCAGGTGCCCCTTACCTTGCGCGTGAATGTCTCTACAGGGATCTACTCACTTTAAAGGTGTGGATGAGTCACACAGGGCCGTCGGGAGCTCCACCAAATGGTCCCCACTGACAACTAACAAGGTGAGCTTCTTTAGGTTAAGCAAGGCATAAGGAAGATAACTCAGCTTGTTCTTATACAAGAGAAAGGTCTGCAGTTCTTCTAGCCTAAGAAGAAGTAAAACGGATTAGACTTTAAGGATTAACTTCATGGGGGGGGGGGGGAAATTCTGGTACGAAATCCCTACATAGTTTATTTTATGTATGTGACCCTATGAGAATAAACGGACTTTAAAATTTAAATAAAGTCATGCCAGGTGACACTATTTGGGTTTTTTTAAGTTTTCACTGGCTTAATTGCCAAGCAAAGACAAATATAACAGCAGGATAAGCAAACGGCGCATTATACATTAGTCTGGGAGGGGGCCTGACCAATCAGTACACCTCTCCAAGTGTCTGCCACATTCCCCGGGGTCAGCAGGGGATGGGAAAGGAACCCTACTGGAGTTGGGGCCGGGAATGAACAGATTTGGGCAACATGTTTCCTGGGGTATATCTTGAAAGCCCGATATTCCTCTCCCATCATATTTTCTAACTTTAAAATGGAAAGAAACCTGCAAAATGAAAAGGAAATGAGCAAAATGCGCTCCAGATATGTTTTATTTGTTTTCCGTTTTATTCTGACTCGGTGGACAACCCCCCCCCCAGTTTTTTCTTGCATGCATTTGCAAAATCTTGACTGATCCCACAAATAGTTCACCAAGTTCCCCTCGTGTTTCAAACTAAAACAATTCCCACTTAATCTCACAAACCTGGAAAGCACCAATACACATCATAAGTACCCGGAGTAGAAAAAGGTCATGTGAGTGACCTTTGGCACTAAGTCAGTTTTGGCTTCTGTGTCACGACAGCTTACTTATTATGCTCTATCTTTATAAAGAAGACTGTGGATCCCAGGAGGCCAGATACTTTGTTTCATTCACCATTTTAAACTCTGGGTCTGGCATTCAGGAGCCTAAAATCATTGGTGGGATGAATGAATGAAATAAATGAGTGAATGAATGGATCTTACATGACTCGGTATAATTTTTTTTTTTTTTTTGAGCTCTATGCTCAATGTGGGGCTTGAACTCACGACCCCACAATCAGGAGTCGCATGCTCTTCTGAATGAGCCAGCCAGGCAGCCTGGTGTAATTATTCTCTAAACACGAAATACAGGGATATAATTGGAAAAACCTCCTAATCACGTCGATTTTGTTTGAAAAATTATGTGTGATAAATCAATAAATGAAACAAAAAAATTATCCTCACCGATAGTCTAAACACAGAGTAATATGTTCCTCATCCAAAAATAACATATATATAAAGACACAGAGTGATATGTGTCTATTCCATATATAATAAAAATACTTTGCTATTTCTGTGGGGTAAAGGAAAGTTAATGATGTCATTCTTTTGAGGACTCAAGCAAATTAAAGTTCACCAAGACAGCAGAAATGTGTTCAAATGCACACACATATGCACACACATATGCACGCACATGTATGAGGCTGACTGGAAGCTGTCTTATCATATAAAGAATGAAACTCATTTCCCAGAAACAATAAGCTCTTGGAAAAGTCACTGATTTCAAAGACCATTCGTGTGTTATGCATGTTTAAAACGTTAACAGTGTCTAAGGCGTTAGTAAGTAATTCATACACCTCACCTTCAGAATGCGAGTAGCTACCTGTCTATATCTTGGGGCAGGTCACTCAGACTATTGTTGCTGATATCCAACCACTGCAAATTACACATCCTCAGGACACAGATCGGGACACTGGCAAACTTGTTTGCTGAGATATCTACGAATGTAACTTGCTTCAAGTTACTTAACTAGAAAGGAATAACAACATATTCTAATTACTTTTGTAAGAGCCGGTATGTTCAACTACTAATTTTCAGGTGCTATTTCTTCCCAAAGGCCCTTCTAAGAATATATGCAACGCAGATCAGCAGAGTATGTATCTTGGAGCGCTGATGCGGGGCAGGCTGAGATCAACAGCACACAGGGGCTGCCCTGCAGGAGTTCACACTTTTAAAAATAAGCAATGCCATTTTATGTAGCAAGAACTAATGTGAAGAAGTTTTCAACTTGGAGCGTTCCGTAACACAGACATAAGGGGCTAATGTGCCGACGTCACGGTGGGGTAAGGGAAGGGGTCAGGAAAGATTTCACAGAGAATAGAGTTTTTACACTGGGTCCTGAGGTTCCTTGACAGGTGGAAAGATAGGGAAGTGAACTCCAGGTGGGAAACAACATGTGCAAAGTCACAGAAGACAAAAAGCGCAAGCCTTAAAAAAACAGAATGACTTGAAGACAGCCACAAGGAGTTTTGGCAAATCTTAAAAAAGACGCACATTTGAACTTGTGAAGGGCATGGCAAAAGATCAGAAATCTCTACTCTTTATGTCCCATTTCCGTAATTTGTGTTTTTTAACATGGTAACTGGATATGCAGGGAAATATTTTTTTTATTTCAAATGCATATCTATGAATATTGAATGGAAAAGTGTCTCATGTTTGGATTTTTTTGTAAGTTGGGTCATGGCTGTGACAATATAGACAAATAGAAGGAGCTACCTTTTACTGACTTATTTTCAGAGTCCACAAATAACATTTGGGCTGCCTCTCAGAACACATTTTCCAAACTTATGAAATATGCAATATGGAGCCAGTTGGACCAACAGAAGGAAATGTGAAATGTAGAAAAGAAAGAATCAGTAGGCTTATGCCTCTCTTTACCTTAATATAATACCTAATTCCGTATTGCCACATTTGCTTTAGTGACACACAGGTCAAACTCACCCCCTTGAATGGGCACATTCTAATTTTGCTCTTGTTTTGAATTTATGAAAATGAATGTGAAGACAGTAATGTGACAGCGAATAAGCAGTCAAAAAAGATGTTTGGGGTGCCCAAAATTCAGTCTAAAGTCTCTGGCTGTGTTGCAGGGGTTCTCAGACCAGCAGAAAAATCAAGACTGAATTACCATCAGCCTCTCATCTTTCTCCTTTTTACAATAAATGTAGAAGGTGCATTTTTTTCAGCCTCTAAAAGAATAAGTTCTCTCCTTTCTTTTTTTTTTAAGGTTTATTTATCTGACAGAGAGAGCGCGCGCACATGCAGGGGGAGCGGCAGGCAGAGGGAGAGGGAGAAGCCATGGGGCTTAATTCTAGGACCCTGGGATCATGACCTGAGCTGAAGACAGATGCTTAACCTACTGAGACACCCAGGTGCCCCAAGTTCTTTCCTTTAAATATCCTCAATAAATTAAGACTTCTGTGAAAATTAGAATAAGGAAAATCACAGTGGCATCAAACAAGCAAGGAGAGCAAATGCCTGGATATAGTCATTCCCCACTAACTACCTTCAGCAAGGGCAAAGCAAAACACTCAAACTCTTTTGAAAGGTAGTTAATATTTGCCTGACAATTCCGGTGCTGTCCAGATAAAAATCTGACATTCAGTCAAAATAAATACAACACTCATTTATACAGAAGTTTCATTATCTTTACCTTTGTCTCAAAATTCCTGGTAGTTCCCTCCATGGGTCATTCATTCTACTTGAGGTCTATTTGAACTTGAATTCAGGGTTGTGACAATTATTTGCGTGAGAAGCATCCTCATGAAGACAGGCACAATGATGCAAATACATTGAACCCTACCAAACCATACACTTAAAAATGGTCACAATGGTAAATGTAATGTTTTTAACCAAAGGGAAAATAATGTTCTAAAGCCAGCATTTGGATACCGCATCCAGGCAAACAGTGCTTTCCTGAGTCTGTAGAGGTGAGAACCTGGTGTGCTGTGTGCTTCCTTTGGATACTACAAGTTGGATACATGAGGCTGAGACATGACCTGTCTTCAGCTACATAGTTTCTATTTATCCTGAATAAGCCATACTTTGAACAGGTGGCTGAAATTTATGGCCAATGAGAACCATTCAGGCTGGAAATAGTGACATTATATACAAGAAGAGTCAGTGAGCTGTTTTAACAGAGCCACCTGGGGAAGTATAACAAGTACAGCGCATTTACAGAATCCCATTCAAAGCAAAGAGCCTAAAAAATCTATATCCCAAGTACATTTGCTCCCACCTATGTCAATATAGATGAATCAGCAGGACATTGCTGTTTGCCAACAAAAACAAAACAAACCAAAAAACAACCCAAATTGTGGTTGCCTAGCGCTGTTCAATATGCCAACTCATGCGGATTAACTGTAAACAGGTGAGACAGAATTTTGAGGGAATGCTTAAAATATCCTAAAAGTGAATTACTTATGGCTAAATCTGAAGGTCTATAAATTATATCTCAATAAAGGGGGGGAAACAGAGAAGGGACAGAGACGCAAGCCCAGAAAGGTTGTTGTCCCAGTCCAGATGATGGACAGCACGGGCTTGGGCAAGGGTGTTGGTGACCAGTTCCTGGGTGGTGGTCAGACACAGAACCTATTCTGAAGGGCATTTTCAATAGACTCACTTACAGAGTGAATACAGGGCATGGGAGCAAGAGAGGTGAAGATGACCTGGACTGTTTCCAGCCTGGACAACCAAGAGAAGACTGAGCCAATTTCTAAACTGGGGAAGCCTGGGGGCGCCTGCGTGGCTCAGTCAGTTAAGCATCTGCCTTCAGCTCAGGTCATGATCTCAGAACCTGGATGGAGCCCTGCATCAGGCTCTCTACTCTCCCACTCCCTCTGCTAGCGGGCACGCTCTTTCTCTCTCTGTCAAATAAATAAATAAAATCTTTAAAAATTAATTAATTAAAATAAATAAACTAGAGAGGCCTGGGGAATGAGCAGTCTCATGCAGGGAGTCATGCCCCTGGGGAGACGCCCTCACCTGGACTGTCAGGCATTTCCTGGGGCGATAGTGGACGGAGCCACTTCCTCCCACCCAGAAGTTTCCAAGCAAGGAGAGTAACACCCCATCTAGGACTCTAATCAGCAGCCAGGGCCTTGTCTGGACCACACCAGCAACACTGTTTCCACTCTGTTCATTACCAGCAGGATTATGAGATCTCTATCTCCCTTCTCAAGAAGCCTGTTGAGTTTTGTTTGGCAACACTCTTTGCTCTCAGCTGCTCCATCTCATCAGAATGGGATTTTAAATCATTTCTCCAGTGAATACAGACCAAAAATCATTAACGAATATTGCTTAAATTAATGGACTTTTAAAATCCTATCTGTTAAGACTACTTTAGTTATCTACAAGTTTTTATGAATCTATAAACTTTTAAAAAGTTTTTACCCCCTTTATTTCCAACTGTCTCCAATTTATTTTACCACTGTGGGTTAAAAAAAATCCAGATCTGCATTACAGACAACAGGCATCATACATTGAATAGGCATTAAATAAAAATATCTTATATGAAAACAGGACATTTTTGCCTAGTTTTGTTTGTTTTTGATAGCTTTTCTGAACTTAAATTCAGCTCCTGGCCTAGTATAAAAACATTTTAAAAGACCTTCTAAATCGCTGGTATAGGGCGATTGAAATGTCAAGAAAGCATGATATAATAAAGATGGATTTCATCTTGTAAACTGCCTTCCCTGCATTATAGATCAGCCCATGTCATAAGCCAAATACAAGTAAATCACAATGCCAACATGACTGCTTTCTTACTTCGAAGGGGAGCTCGGTTAATTCTAGGTTTCCAGAACAATCCAGTTTCTCTAGATTTTCACAGTCTCCCAGTTCTGGAGGAATGCTCCTTAGATGGTTGAAACTCACATTGAGTTCTTTCAGGTTCTTCAAACGACCTGTCGTCAGAACAAATGAACATCCATGGGGAAGATCCTTTAAGGTCTTTTAATAACAAACACAAGACCAAGATATAAAACTTTTGTATAAATGACAATGGGGGAGACATGAAACATAACTTTGTATTTGTTTTTTAAGCACTTGATTAAATGTCCGTTCGTCTTTTATCCTGAGCGTGTCAGTCCTTGACCATAGCATTTTTTTGCTTACTCTCTAGTTAATCCTTCATGGAACTATAGGCAGCCCCCAGACCTTCACCCCTCCCACCCCAAGAGAAAGAGAAGCAGTAATGATCACTGTAGTCTTCATTTTAAGGTACTGCAGCTGAACAGAAAAATGATGGAAAATTATAAAATGTTGATCAAAATGACATAATAGGCTACACTAAACTTATACAGGAACAAATTGGTCGTATTTTATGTTTGAATGAGCATGTCATTGCCTGCTTAACTTTCTAAAACTAAAAGAAAATAAACAAAAAGTTCCTAAACACAGCATTGCTCACTCATGAGACTTCTAGTTTCTGAGCCATTGGCAAATGTCTGCCTATGCTGAGTTCTGCAGGTGGCATCCTGCTATCACTGCCCCAAGGGGACCTTGCGAACTAACCAGCAGCTCTGGGAACACAGGAAACAGCCCCGCCCAGCGGTGTCCTGGGCCAAGCCACCACCTGCCCACCCGCAGCCTGCTTGCCAGACAAGAACACTGAGGCTCCTGCTGGAGAACCTACCGATTTCAGCAGGAAGATGGGAGATTTGGTTTTTTGGCAGATCCAGAATTCTCATGGCTTGAAACAGCTCGATATAAGTAGGAATGATTTGAATCAGGGTATTACTGATGTGCCATTCTTTCAGGTGTGTCTGCTCCTTCAGTGAATCCGGGAGCTCCTAAAACAGAATGAATGACATCAGTCACAACTAGTTCCTCAAGGTGTCGGAGCCGAGTGGCAGCATGCACAAAGCCAAGTACAACCAGGCATTTACGTAAAAGGCAAGAAGCAAGAGAGCATGGGGGAGAGCGTCAGGCCTAACCTTAGCCCACTCCATAGCCCCTCCAAGAAGCCACTTTAAGACTCCGGGGTTGTCATTAATTTCACTCTGGGGTTGTCATTAATTTCACAGATTAGCCCAATTACAAAACTGCCGTTCATTCATGATACTAAGATCAAATGTCCAGTGAACACAGACAACCAGGCTCACACCCATAGCCATGACATATATTGTTAATTTACAACACACTGATTTAACATCTCAAAACAAAATCTGTCTATGCACTGGATTTTAAAATTTGTGCTACATTTCCCCTCCCTAGGTAGTTGCTTGATAAAGATCTAATAGTTGCTGTACCAAATTTCTCACTGTTTTTCTGAGTCTATCATAGGAAAGAGCACCAGAAAGACAGCAGGGAGACCTGAATGCTGGGCCAGGCTCTGCCTTTTTCCAGGTGCACCACCTCCCTCGGCCTTCATTTGTGCAGTGACAGAGGAACTCAGCAGAATCCAAGGCCGCCCCTAGCTCAAGGGCTCTGGGATACAGTTGGAAAGGTGCTGAGAAGTGCTTATGGCTGGAGGTTCTCCAGGCGGGCTGGGTAACCCCTGTGGGGTAAGTGCTTAGACCAGGACCATGTTTGACAATGGCGCGTGAGAACGATTTACCAGCGGTATTTAACTGGAACTGCAGAAGAGCACCCACTGATCTCAGTGATGGGGATGCAGGAGAAAGAAGACTAGAGGTTGTACAGTAATAATCTCTCCCGGTTTCAAAGGGCAGCGCAGCCAACAAGTCAGTGTCGTAGAATATCGGCTCATTTAGAACCCACAACAGCCCTTAGAGGAAGCCAAGGCAGGCCTTAGCACTGGAGAAGATAAAATATATGGAAGTGGAGTAAACTGCCCCCAGATCACATGGCCAATAAAGGACAGCCCCCAGGACCCCCCCCTCCAAATTTCAGTCTCCGGGCCCAGAGTGCCTTCAGCCATAAGTTGGGGAGATAAAAAGAGATGCGCCCCAGAAAGGGACCATCGTCCCAGTTTGCTTGCCCATGGCACACTCAGGTGCTGCTTCTACCAGAAAACGTCAGATCACGGGCAAGCCCTGGAGATGCCTCCCCAAGCAAAGCAGCAGGTCAGGGGCACTGGGAGCAGGAGGCCACCTGTAAACACCTGAGGAAAGGGCACAGGGGGCATCTTTGTCCTGGCCTCAGACTCTCAGGAGGAAAAGCAGTTAAAGGGTCTGTCACTACCCACTAGGGGTTGTTACCTAAAAGACTCAGTATATTAAAAAAAAAAAAAAAAAAAAGGGTGGGGGGCAAAGAGTGATTTTAAAGGTCTGGGGGAGAGACCACAGGAGTAAACACTTTAAAGGCTGCGCCATCCTGGTGAGGGCCGCTGGGGTCGCAGCCCCTGCCAGCCTGGGAGGAATCCTGCTGCCCTCCCCAGGACTACTCGGTCTTGCATGGAGGAAGGGAGGAGAGAATCTGGTTCAGAGCAGGCAACTGGCTCCTCCCCATCCATGGGAAAGCTCTTCTTTGGGCCAAGGCCAAGGCCAATCAATGCCTGGAACAGAGCCCAGCAGCGCACATTGGGCCTTGCTGCACTCACCGTCCACTGCTCCCCAGAAAGTTCAAACACAAATGGACTGCTCCGTTTGTCTCTCTCCTTGAAAAGTGAGCTCTGCCTTGCGAGGGTGTTCCTTTCGATCTTTTCCAGAAGCCTCACACTGGTGTCTACAAAGCCATTCTTGCAGTACGCAGCCTGGGGGATGCCTTTCCTCCTGCACTCGGCCACGAAGTTCCACTCCTCCTTTATCCTAAATGGACAGCAGAGGCCGAAGTCACGTTCCTGGGGAACCGCCCTCACCTGCCTCGAGTAGCCGGCAGGCCACCTGGGCACAGGCGCAGCCCTTCCCCAGGCCGGCAATTTCCCCGCCGCCGCAGGAGACTCAAGCACCCCCACCCACCCAACCACCCAAACCTCAGCCCTCCTCCCTGCACCTCTTCTCTTGGTCCCTCTGCTGTGGGAATGTAAGGGGCATCTTAAACCCTCAGAGTTGTGAATTATCAGCAACTTTGACTAAAAAAGTGGAGAAGGAGAATCAGGGCCAGCAAGAGACCCCTGATTCAGAGCCTGGACCACGCTGTTAAAGGAATCACAGGTGTTGAAACATTCTAGTAAGTGCTTATAGACTGTCTTTCCACCAGCCAAGAGTTGGTAGTGTTAGCAAAGCTTGGTAGCAGCACTAGAGTGTGGTCAATGTCAGTAATTCCTCAGGAGAGCTGCAATGCCGGGGTGGGTGGCTGGGGACACAGCCGGACCCTGCCAGTCACCAACCCTCTAGATCCCAATGGATTTTATAAAGATCATATGTATACCGTATGATCCAGACATTCTACTCCTAGGTATTTCTATAAGACAAGGGAAAGTGTATAACTATACAAAGACCTGGGCATATGTTCATATTAGCTTTATAGCCAAAACAACCCAAATGCACCTTCACAGGTGAATGGATGGACACACTGTAGCTTATCCACACGTGGACTACCACTCGGCAATAAAAAGAAATAAACTCTTGATACACACTACCACGTGAATGAATCTCGGTGTCATCAGGCTGAACGAAAGAATCCAGACCCCAAAAAAAAAAAATTATTCTATTTATATAAAATGATTTGTAAGACTCTAATAAATGCAAAATCATCTACAGCAACAGGAAGGAGTGACTGCCCAGGCACCGAGGACAGGGGATGAGAAGAAAGAACCACCTAGAGCGAGGAAGAGACATCTAAGATGATGAATATGATCCTATCTTGATGGTGCAAATGGTTTTACGGAGGTATATGTACATCAAACTTTCCAAACTGTATCCTTTAAATACGTGTAGTTTCCTGTGTGTCAGTTATGCTCCTCAGTAAGGCTTTCATAAGAAACATTTTGTGTGGGGCGCCTGGGTGGCTCAGTTGGTTAAGCGACTGCCTTCGGCTCAGGTCATGATCCTGGAGTCCCGGGATCGAGTCCCGTGTCGGGCTCCCTGCTCAGCAGTGAGTCTGCTTCTCCCTTGGACCCTCCCCCCTCTCATACTCTCTCTTTCTATCTCATTCTCTCTCTCAAATAAATAAATAAAATCTTTAAAAAAAAACATTTTGTGGTCCCATTTTCATCACTCCTGCATCACTCCTCAATCCCCCTGCCCCTCTCTTGTTCTTTTGTGTGCACCTGGACAAACCTCAGTTTAGCTGGCATCCACCTCTCCCCCCCCAACCCCTGGCTCTGCCCCTGCACCCACCCAGGAGTGAAGGTGGAGGAAAATTCACTGCCTTGCAAACTGGCCTCGCTTTGAATGGTGACCCCTGACCCCAGGCCCCTCACCGCTGTCCAGCAGCCCTGCCACACTCCCAAGCTTGATCCTTTGCCCCAGGCCCTAGGTGACTCTTGTACATTTTCTCCCTTTCAAGCGAACCTCCACCAGTGCCTACCCCATCCTCCGTCTCAGAGCTCCTGGCTCAGGGAGGGAAGAAATGAAAGAGAACACAACGCATGGAACTCCCAGCACCACATCCACGCCACCGGCTCGCATCTGCTCCTGTCAACTCTGCCTGTGCTTAGGCTGGTCTGTAAGAACTCTCCCAGATCCTCCCTGTGGTTACACCGCCTCCCGAGCTAAACCCAGCCTCTCACCTGCTCAAGGACTTCCTGCCCCTGGTTCTCTCCTGAGTATTTTCCTCCTGTGGATCATTCCCATTGATGCATGCACCACGGTTATTTCTCCCAACTTAAAGGGCAACACTACCACCTTCACCCCCCACCTCTACCCCCTGCAACCTCATGTCTTCCATCAAGCCCGCTGCACTTTATAGCCAACCCCACGAAAGAGTTGTGCTGACTCACATCCACAGTTCTCTGTTCCCATTCCCCTATTCTCTGTTGAACCCCCTTCACTCAGCATCCCGCTTCTTTGGAACTGTTCTCAAGGTCATCATGACCTCCACTTTGCTAGACGCAGTGGCCAAATCCAGTCTTCATCTTCCATCTGCAGCATTTGGCACAGCCCTTCCCCCCCGACCCCCCATGAAGCCTGACTGCCACTTGGCTCCCAGGACCTCCCTCTCTGCCAATTCTACTCCTACCTCTCTAGTCGCCAGGCTGACCGCCCCCCCTCAACTTCCCAACCTCCAAATCTCCAAGGTCCCAACACCCAGCCCTTGGGTCTCTGCCCTTCTCTATCTACACTCATTCTTTGGATATCTCCCAGTGCCGTGGTTTTAAATAGATCTGTATGCTGATGGTGCCCAATTATAGCTCTCTAGCCAAGACTGCCTCACTGAATCCAGACTCCTTGCTTCCCCTGTATCTCCAGCTGAGTGTCAAAAAGTGGTCCCAAATTAACATGTTCCAACCCAAATTCCTAATCCTCACCCTAAAACCCGCCTCTTCCCCATCCCAGGCCAACCCATGCCTTAGTGTTCACATTGCTCTTGTGTCTGCCTGGGACATTTGTTCCTGAATTTCTGCAGGGCTGGCTCCCAAGGTCTATGTCACAGTTTTTGCTCTTCCAAAATGACTTTGGGTATCATTGGAGTTTCAAGCTTGCCATTAAGCTGGGAGAAAGAGGAGCATTTTAAAAAAGTATTTTGCTGATGGCCCTGGTTAGCCCAGCTACCACCCTACCCAGATCCTAGTCACAGTGAGCTGAGCTGGGGTAGGCACTCAGCAATCAAGGAGGTAGGGCTTCAGGATCTACCTCTGACGTCTCCATGTAATGTCATAAAAGGGGTAAGTTTAAAAATTCCAGCACATGGAGAGAGATGAGTTTAATACTGGGAGAAAGTGGTAGGATTGGCTTGGGATTGTTACTTTTCATTATTAGCGCTTCTGTATAATTTAAATATTTTAATACCATGTGATAAAAATAAATGTAAATACCTAGCGTCACCTGGGCAATTCGGTCAGTTAAGCATCCGACTCTTGATTTTGGTTCAGGTCATGATCTCAGGGTCCTGGGATCGAGCCCTGCGTCCAAGTTCTGCACTGGGCATGGAGCCTGCTTAAGATTCTCTCTCTCCGTTTTCTCCCCCTGCCCCTCCCTCTGTTCATGCACTCTCTCCCTCTTTTAAATAAACAATAAATATTTAAAAATAAATAAATAAATGAATGTAAATACCTGCTTATAGATCTAGACCTGATTGTAGCAGTCAAGGATGTGGGGCAGACCCCGGGTCTAAGACATGCGGATTGAAGGAATAAAAGAAATCCCCCCCCAAAATGGCAACAGCCAACAGCATGGCCACCGTTCACCAAGCCTTGTGTTCACCAAGCACTTTTCAGGTTAACGTCTCTTCTACCCTCATTTCTTAGACCGAACCCGAAGGGCTACCCTGCCAATGGAATGGAACAATGCCCGTTAAGCCCTACAGAATACATCCTTCCTATATCACAAATAAACCAACATCAATGGCTCACATATTTTGGTGCAGCCAATATACAATGGAGAACAAAAGAATATTAGACACATCTCATTAAAAAGAAGCATATACCAAATCTTTTTTGGATTTCGTTTTAAATGTTTTCTATCCCATTCCCTCCAAAACCTCATGAGAATATAAGCTATTTTTTGGTGAGAGTCAAGATGAGACTATGAACTCTTTTTTTCAATTCCATTCTCTTCCTTGAGACTAATTAAAATAAATAAACTGTCTAGCATAACATAGAGTTGTCAAATTGCTACATTGTACACCTGAAACTAACGTAACATAGTGTGTCAGCCACATTTCAATAAGAAAAAGGGAGGGAGATCAAAATAAACAAATAAATAAATAAACAAACTGTCTTTGTCTTTATACTTTATCACCCGTATAGTTGAATTATCATCCTCTTGCATCAATTTTAGTAGAACTTCAAATACAAGACAGATAGACATGTAAAATGATGCCATTACAGTTCCACTAATTAAATCAGTAAATGTGCAAATAAAATGCTCTTCCCTTAAGAAAAGAACCCACAATCCTAGGCTGGATGGCAAAGAGCCTCCCTGGATGAGAAAGTCCTCTCTCAGAGCCTTACAGCGGTTCTTCTATTTCCCCCACTTGGTGACTGAGTTTCAGATAGAGTGCTAGTCTGTATTGTATCTCTGCTTATAACATTTTTTTAAAGATTTTATTTATTTATTTGACAGAGAGAGAGAGTGAGAGAGGGAACACAAGCAGGGCGACTGGGAGAGGAAGAAGCAGGCTTCCTGCTGAGCAGCGAGCCCGATGTGGGGCTCGATCCCAGGACCCTGGGATCATGACCTGAGCCGAAGGCACATGTTTAATGACTGAGCCACCCAGGTGCCCCCTCGGCTAATAACTTTTTTAAAAAGATTGTATTTATTTATTTGTCAGAGAGAGAGCACAAGCAGGGGAAGCGACAGGCAGAGGGAGAAGCAGGTTCCCCAATGAGCAGGTAGCTCAGTGGAGGGCTGGATCCCAAGACCCTGGGATCATGACCTGACCTGGAGGCAGCTGCTTAACTGACTGAGCCACCCAGTGCCCCCTGCTTATAACTTTTAAGTTTTGATACATGCTTCATGAAACAAATACAGTCTTACAAAAATGAAGTACCATGAAGTGAGGTCACAGAGCAACCTACAGTGTTTTGCCTGTTTTCATAAAATTAAATTAACCAGATAATTGCGTGTTCTGATTAGGATTTCACCAGCTTTTCAATATATTGATTTCCCCACAGAAAACAAATCTTGAGAAACTAACGGTTAACCTTCAAATAGTATTAACAATCACAGTATGAATCATAGTATGGAAACTCAGAGACACCTGCAAAAAACGTAAATTTACTACATTCATTTTTTGCAGGGAAGCTAATCAGCTTGCTCCTTGAACCCCCACATTCCTTCCTCCACCATCCCGACTTCCTCCTCACCTGCCCAGCCAATATGATGGCTGTTTTTCTTATCTTGAGCTAGAAAAGCCTAACAAATCCCTAAGAAGTTTTCCGTCTTAGGGCAAGATAAGACGTGGCACAAGCCCAATTCAGGGCCGACCTGGTGTACGGGAGGTATGGGAAGCTGTCCACAAGGCCATTTAGCACCACAATGCAAGACAGAGGCCAGGAGGCAAAAACCACTCCAAAACAGCTGAGAGAACAGTTTGTGGACCCGGGCTCTCTGCAGATGCCTCCAGCTCCAAGAACCCTCGGGATGGTGGGGGAGGTTTACGCCAGCTACAGACACTTTCCCCAAACCCCCCAGGGCTTGGGTGCCCCTTCAGCAAGTTGTCCTACCCTAGAGTAACCCTAGATGCTAGGAGTGGGGAGGAGGTCTGAGCAGAGCTGAGAGCCACTTTGGGCTCACGGGGTCTGGGGACCTGTGTAATTCGTACTAGTGTAGATCACTCAGACCCATTACCGCAGGTGTTCCCCGGTCTGAGGTTCCAGTGCTTAAATTCAAGATTCACATCATGTTGGATAACCTCAGATTGGTCCAAGTGGAAAGAACGTCCCAACTGTCTGAGATTGCAGCGTTGTGCAGGGGAAAGCTTGGTCAAATCCTCCACTTAGCAGCTGTGTCAGCTCGGGCAAGTCACTTAGGTCCCAACTTCCTTGTCTGCAAGTTGGGGATGAAGATAACCACCTGGAACAGCTGTGATGCTTACAGTAACAGCTTAATTATCAAGCATGACCAGAATAGGTATTGGTTTGATCCAAATAGTTCATAAAAATGGAGAACTAATAGAGAGACATTCACACCTTACACCTTTGGTTTTTAACTTAAAGCACAGAAAAATATCAACCTTTGCCAACTTGAGATAGGGTCAGGGACCTCCTCCGAGAATGGGTCTGCCAATCAGAAATCCCATTCTGCCTTCCTTATATAAACCACACCGTCCGCACATCATGCAAGAGCTCCAGTTTTGGTTCCTTCATAGGGAATAAAAAGTAGGCACGCAAAGCCATCAGAATGTGCAACCTCTCCAACTTGCCATACCTTTTCGGATTTGTGCAGTGCTGAGTCAATTGTGTGGCTCATGGCTGTCCCAAATGTAGTTTTTCCAAAGTGCTCAGCTTCATTTCATATACGTGTAACTCTCTTTTACGCCTATTCCATGAGTTTACATGAGCACAGTCAAATTACCTCCTTTCGATCCAACTAAAAATGGTGTCAGTACAGTGAGTCTTACCCAGCATTCAGCTCAACAGGTGAGGGTGGAAATGCAGGACTGCGAGTGACCTTGAGCTGCCCTAGGGCATGGTCTGCCCAGGTGTGGAAAGCATCAGAGGGCCTCGTGAGGCCAGCTGAGCAGCCTTCCACAGAGTGTACTGTAGAGAGTTTACTGTATCATGGCATCTCCCCTGTGCCTGGTACAGTGCCTGGAATGCATGTAGGTCCATACACCACAGGGCAGGGGCGGGGGGCGGGGGGCGGGGGCGGTCACTGTTATGGGAATCAGACATTCGCTCTGGGCAACAGTGGGATGGCTCTGAAGCCCAATGAGCAAGAGTCACTGAGAAATCCCAAAAGAAGGGCATCCCCCTCCACACCACAACCGCAGCCTGCCTAGTCCCCATTTGCTAAAGAAGCTACAGGTAAGGACAGAAAACACATACTTTTCCAATGCACTTTTCTCGAGCCTTTCTGCCTCCTTCTTCTGCCAAGCTTTGTGCTTCTTGACACGCGTTTCCCACAGGGCTCTGATGACAGAAATGTCGAACACGGCTACTTTGTGTCCCATGTTGGGAGCAGGAAATTACCTATTTAAGAAACATACATATGTCAGCTTCACACACACACGGAAGAAAATAGATTTAGCATGAACTTTATTTTTTTTTAAGATTTTATTTATTTATTGGAGAGAGAGAGAGTGCGCATGAGCCGGCGGTGGGGGGGAGGGGGCAGAGAGCAGAGGGGTAGGGAGAAAGACGAGCAGACTCCCTGATGAGCATGGAGCCCATGACACACACGGGGCTCGATCCCAGGACCCCAAGATCATGACTGGAGACCTGAAACCAAGAGTCAGACGCCCAACCGACTGAGCCACCCAGGCGCCCCAGTTTTAGCAAGAACTTTAAAATGAAACAAGAATGAATCCATTGTCTTAAGTAATGATGAGATGCCCTATTAATTCCAAGATGGCAGTTTGCTAATGTTCTTAAAGCCTGATAGTACTCTGGGTAAGTCAAGTCCAACACCCACTCTGTGATTTCTCCTCTACAAGGTCACATTTGTGTCCCTACCTCTCAGCTGAATTGTGGGTTCCCAAAGCCCCCTGGGCCCTCCGCAAGCCTCATGGTTCCAGGTCTCCAGTTGTGATCTTGGGGTCCTTGGATCGAGCCCACGTTCCACTGAATTTTCTAGCATCTCATCTTCCCAATAGAGCTGTACCATACTCAACGGTACGTTTGTGAGTTAATCAGAACATACACGCGCGCGTGCGCGCACACACACACACACACACACACAAAACACACATACACACACTCCTGATGATCTGAGGCTACACATCAGTCACCGTTAAGCGACAAAACCGATCCTTGCACCAAGCGCATGAGCACTTTCCCAGCCAGGACTGACCACACCACAGAGCATGGGGAACTGTTCTGTGAGGGTCCCCTGCAACATGAAACCTCACAAGCTGCTGGTCTCTGTTTACTGGTTTTCCAAGTGCAAGGAAAATCAAAGTCAGGTACATCTTGGCCCTTCATTGAAGTGAGACCCAGCACAGTGCCTACCACACAGCAGGCCCTCCATAAATACTTGTGGAATCAACAAATGAAAACTGAATAAAAGATTTGCATCCAGATTGCTCCCCTCTCAGGCCGCTCAACGAGCTTTCTCTCTTCTTTTTTATGTTCCCATCTTGCATCTTGTTTTTACTATGTGCCTTAAGTGATTATTTGTTCACAGCAAAAAAAAAAAAAAAAAAAAAATTATTAGGACGTAAAAGTACATTTTAATGTTCATTCCACTAACTTACACTGATCTCCCTTATCTAAAAATAACTTCCTAGTTATCATTTTAAATTTCCCCTACTTAAGAGCACTGAAATCTGGCTCCATCCTTTTCCTGATTTGCACACACACACACAGCATGTCAGTTGGCAGGCAGATCACAGGACTGTTGAATATTCTCTGCTCCAGTTCCAGACGCTTCTAAATGGCAGTCAGTGGGGATACAAAATCAAATATTTAATCTTCTGACTCAGCTGTGTACTCTATGAATGGCTTGTCATGCTGAGTGGGAGAGCCGGCTTCTGTTTGTGCAGTGGAATGCTGGAGAGCCCTCATTTTCGTCTAAGGAGCTGAAAATGCTGGCCCCGATTTACTTCTATCTTTCCCTTCATTTCTGTCATCTGGGACTGTCTTTTGTCTCCCTTAAAATTCTTTTACCTAAAGGAGATTTCTGACAAAGGTGCCTCTAGTGGTTTTGATTTGCGTTTCCCTGACAGCTAATGATGTTGACCGAACATCTTTTTATGTGCTTATCGACCATTTTTTTAAAGATTTTATTTATTTTTTAAAGGCATTTTTAAATTTTATTTTATTATTTTTTTAAAGATTTGATTTATTTATTTGACAGAGAGAGACACAGAGAGAGAGAGAGAGGGAACACAAGCAGGGGGAGGGGGAGAGGGAGCAGCAGGCTTCCCGCGGAGCAGGGAACCCCCATGCAGGACTCAATCCCAGGACCCTGGGATCATGACCTGAGCTGAAGGCAGCCGCTTAACGACTGAGCCACCCAGGCGCCCCAGACCATTTTTATACCTTCTTGGGAGAAATGTCTATCCAGATCCTTTGCCAAATTTTAAACTGGGCCATTTGCCTTTTTCTTGTTGACTTGTAATAATTCTTTATATATCCTAAGCACAGGTCCTTCGTCAGATACGTGATTTGCAAAACTTTTTCAATTCCATCCTTTTACTTTTAACCTAAGTATATGGTCATATTTGATGTGAGATTTTGCAGACAGAAGCTTTTTTTTTTTTTTAAGTAGGTTCCACACCCAGCGTGGGGCTTGAACCCACAACCCTGAGATCAGCAGTCGCACCCTCCACTGACTGATCCAGCCAGGCGCCCCTGTTGACCGAATCTTGTCGGATCATTTATTTCACACACTCCAACAATGTCTTTTAATTGGTGTATTTGGGCAATTTACATTTAACATAATTACTGATACTTTGCATTTAGGTCTAAATTCACTTATTACCTATTTTCTGCTTCACTCCTCTTTTGTTTTCCTCTTTACACGTTCAAGTCTTCCTTTGTGTTTATCTGAACATTTTTTTAGTATTCAATTTATTTTCTCTATTGTGTTTTGGACTATGTTTCTCCGTGTGGTCTTTTCTTTTTCATGGTTGCCCTAGGGAGAATAAGCTTCCAGCTTCCCTTCTCATAGTCCATCAGAAACAGTATTTTAACCACTTGGAATGAGACGTGGAAACCTTACTACCACCGAGGTCACCTAGGCTCTAGCCTTGGTGCTGCTGTTGTCCCACGTCCCCTCTGGCAGCATTTCCCTTCTGCCTAAACAGCTCCCTTCAACAGTCCCCTCAGGCAGAGGACATCGGCTGACAAATGCTCTGTTCCCCTTCGCCTGAATATCTTTCACTCCTAAAGATTGTTTTTGCTGAATAGAGAATCCCGAGTTCACTCTTTTCGCTCAGCACTTTATAGGCACTGCCCGTTTCTTCTGGCCTCCATGGTTGCCCAAGAGAAGTGTGCAGTCGTTGGAACCCGAAGTCTCACAGAGGTGATGCATCGTGGTTCTCTCATTTTGTTGCTTCTCTCGATTTGTTGAGAACTGTTCCTTGTCTTTGGTTTTCCTGTTTAATTATGACGAATCTGGGCATGGATTTCTTTGGGTTTATACTGTGTGGGATTTGCCTAGCTCCTCTGGTCGGGAGCTTTTATCTTTTGCCAAATTTGGGGATTTTCAGCCATTTTATCCTTCCAACTATTTTTTTTCTGCACTGCCCTCTTCCTCCCTTCCTCCTGGGACTCGGACAACACAAATATTAGCCCTTTCAATATCGTTGTGTAGATTCATGAGTCTGTTCACTATTTTAGAAGTCTCTTTTCCTCTCTTTTTTCAGATTGGTAATATTCAGCAATCCATCTTCAAAGGTCCCACCCCTTCCCTAGATCATCTCCATTATGTTTATGAATCTATCCAGGGAGTGCTTTTGTTTCAGTGATTGTCTATTTTATTTCTAAAGTTGCCCTTTGGTTCTTTATATCTTCTACTTGTTGCTGATCCTTTTATCTTTCCATTCACACCCGAGGGCAGAGGGAGAGGACCCCAGAAAGGACAAACTTGGAAGCTCTTCCAACCTCGTTTGAGAAGTTGCAGCTCAGCCCAGCAGACAGCGAGGAAGTCCTCTGGTTTGGTCAGACTGGTCTGGCTCACTGGGCAACTCATAGCGCCCACCACCCCACCCCGCACCCAGAGCGCCAGTGGAAGGCCACGTGACCAGCCACCAGGGTTGTGCACATATGCAGTGGGGGTCCCGGGTCGCAGGAAACCTTCAGAGCACAGGGGCTCTATGAGGGCTCTGTTTTCTAGGTGGAAAGAACTGCAGAAAAGTTCTTGCTAGCCAGGGCTGGGGGGTTGCAAAGGACCAGGTTCTGGGCCAGGGGCTGGGGCCGGCTCCAGTAACCGTGCCCCTGCCTGCCCCCTCCTGCCCCTGGAAAAGGTAGGGGAACTCCTCCCACCGCACTGTCCCTCCAGGGCTCTCCCCTGAGAAAGTCTAACGTGGAGTTCTCTTTAAAGGACTAGTACTTCAAGGAACAATGCTGTGTGTCACACAGTACAGATGTTGAAGGCTACGTTCAGAGCTGAGAGGCAGTACGTTGATGAATGACAGAGTAGGTGATCAGTGTGGTTCAGCTCAGACCTCACATTCCTTCCCCCGCAGACTGTCCTCCGATGGCTCAGTGCCATTCAGCTGCCCATGTCATCCCCCAGTGGCCGTCTGGGATGGAGGCCTTGGTCCACCCTGGCCTTCAGCTCAAACAGCAGAAGGCATGCTGATTAGGGTCAGATCCCCAGGTGCAGCTCAGGGATGAGCCCAGGAGCTCTAAATGACTTTATGATTGTTCTCCAAGCTCTTCCCTCTCCTCAGTTCCCCGGGTTCTTCTAGATTTCTTTTTTTTTTTTAAAAAGATTTATTTATTTATTTTGAGAGAGTGAGAATGAGAGAGAGAGAGAGTACATGAGAGGGGGGAGGGTTAAAAGGAGAAGCAGACCCCCCGCTGAGCAGGGAGCCCAATGCGGGACTCGATCCCGGGACTCCAGGATCATGACCTGAGCCGAAGGCAGTCGCTTAACCGACTGAGCCACCCAGGCGCCCTAGATTTCTGGGGCTCCTTTTTACAGTCCTCTGGCCAGAGAACTGGGGCTTTAATCCCCCTGCTTTGCTATGCATGCTCTTTTGGGGGCCAAGTAGCAGGAAGGCCTGGGGAGAGAAAAAGCAATGAGAGTTTTCTCCACCCTCTGGGGCCTGCAACTCCTCCGATCCAAAAGGAAAGACCCCTTTCTCAAAGTTTTGAGTGACTGAGGCCCTCCACTATCAACCTCCCCCCGCCATGCCCCTGCCCCTCCTGTTACTACTAAATCCTTTGGGGGCTGAGGCATGACAGGATGGTGAAAAGAAGAACAGGGATTTGCCTGCACTCTCTGAGCATGAGGGGTCCCCTCTTCCACCTGTGGAGCAATATTAGGCATCCTTGTGCCCAATTCTGGGTTCGAGGCTGCTTTGAGTCCAGGCTGCGCAACGCTGCAGGCGAAAATGGGAAACATACCACGGGCTCTCTGTACTTGGAATTCTGGTGTCCTGCCCTTACTCTCTTGCAACCAGTTACTTTGCAGAGTCTTCATATTCCTGCTCCATGTATTCGTTCCAGGTTTCAGAGCTGCATTCAGTGGGATAGACATGGTGGAGTGTGCCTAACTCTGTCTCACCCAGAACCAGAAACCACTGCATTTAATTTGTCTTTTACCACATTCCTTACTCTGTCATTTTCAGCTCAGGAGCTCCTACGCTGCAAAGGTCTTAAGGTTTTGGCTTTTGACCAAAAAAAAAAAAAAGCTTCCATAAAGGCCGGCCAAGCAACAGCCTGAAGACAAGAGAGCACAGTCCCCAGCCTGAAATAGAGAAAAATTAGAAGGAGAGAAAGAACCAGGGCGACTTAAATGCTTTGAGGCCATCTCTACACATAATCCAAGTCTACGCATAAAAGCAAAGCAAAAAGCCAAAGTAAAGTAAGCTTTCCGAGCAGCGTGGACAGCCCAGGCAGCCCAGGGTACTTAAAGCTGGAAAGACTGCACTCTTGTTCAGGATTTGTGTGCTCTAGATCAACCAGCGTGGCTCAGCCTCTGCTGTTGAGTTACTGTCATTTTCTTAGACCAGCAAATCCTTGGGGAGTAGCCAGATCTGTCCATTAACCGCCCATGCTGTAAACACACACACACACCAACACACACACCATTGCTCATTAGTTTCTATGCATTCATTTAGAAAAATGTAATTCAGGTTTGTATCCTAGAGGAATGGTCTCTACTTGATGCCTGTAGGTTCTATTTTTAAATACTTCCAAATCAATTTTAATGTCAGTATTTGGGTGGGAAAGAGCATATCCTGTCTGTCATCTAACCATGTTCCCCATTTCCCTTGTATCTCGCAAAGCAGAGAAGGAGGTTCTATTCTTCAATTAAGAGGGTTTTGAATGTGTCAGAATTTAAATCAAGGTCTTGCCTGTGAGATGTTCCGCTTGCAAATGTGTGTGACAAAATGCAGAGGCTCTAAGAGCAGTGAGAGATGACTACGTTTGCTAGAAGTGTGCATGTACTGTCCAGAAAGCCTGGGAAGCTAAGAAATAACCAACCCGTGAATGCCAGGTCCAGCCCAGCCCCTGGTGTCCTGTCCAGGACAGGGCTGAATCTAGGCCTCCCTAGACAACTGGGCAGGTTCGAGATCAACCCTGGAGATGGTAGGTCTGTGGGTGGGTGTCAGATCAGAAAAAAGGTTTTATAATCGGAGCCAATGAGTCGTTCCAGGACAGGCAGGAGACGCTCCATCCAGGAACAAAGCCACAATGGGGAGCGGGGACCAGTCACTCAGCAGTTTCAGGAACGAGAGACGATTCCCTGGCAAATTTACAAAGCTCATCTCTTCTTTGTAGCATGAGCTCCAGTCAACACAACCTTTCAGCAAATACGTAAAATGCAATTTTCTAAGCATTAGGTTTCTCCAGAACTATAGAAAGAGCACCATGATATACTATCCCAAAGCAGTAAAGAGAAATTCACCTCTCCAGGGTGTGGTGTGAGAGACCGTCAATTCCAATAAAGCACTATCCTCCTAGAGAATGGAGAAAACAAAACATCTGAGCAGACTCTCCTGAGGCGCCATAAAAAATGCAGAGCATTAGCCTGAGCCCTCAGTGGATTTTACAGCAAAGATTCATGGACCCAAGGGGACATCTGATTCCAGTTCCCTGCTGGAGATCTATCTGGCTTTGCATTACAGCAGAAGCACCAGAACACGGATCCTTAGCTTTGGGCCCCACGGTCCACAGCCACAGAGCATCTTCCAGGGAAGAAAACACACAGGACTAGAAGAGACGAGAGGATGACAATAACATCACTCATGGCAATAGAAAGGACACTGGGGCAGAGTGCCCTGAAGCTTATTTTTTCTCCCGTGCTTCTGGTGTTCTGGGTCCTGAGTGAACACGTCAACAAGCAGAGACGGTCAAAGGTTGGATTCACAGTGGAAAGGAAAATTCCTCCTGGAAAAACCTTTTGCTTCACTGCAGGGGTCAGTAAATTTTTTCAGTAAAGGGCAAGATAGTAAATATTGGAGGCTTCGCGGTCCAACTGGCAAAATGGAAGATATTCTGTAGGTACTTATATCGCAAAAGAGAAAACTCCTGGTCTGCCCCTCCCTGATGACTTGCCCTGGGCCTGCCAGAGCCATGAGCATGCTTCCATGCTTTGTGCTCAGTTGCCACCTGCTAGAGACATTCTCAAGACAAGAGCGACTGGCCCAAGAGGGAAAGGCCCAGCAGGCCAGCACACAGAGGGACTGGGAATGGGGATCTGCTGTAGTCAGGTTCACTCTCTGTCCCGGTGACACCCAGATGCTGGTGTGTCCTTCTCTCTTCCTGCCGGCTCAAGCTGGGTAGCTGGCTGGAGGCTAAGTGGACTTGCTAAGTCACCAACTCCTGAGCAGAGATTCCACTGCCTGGTGCCTGGCCATTGCCAACAGCAGAGTCTCCAACATATAGAGAGCAACCAGCATGGGCCTTGACCAGCAAGATACAGCTGGTCAGATAGACAGACACTGAGAGTGGAGGGGAATAGGTGGGGGAGGCTCCAGCTTGGTCTCCATGGCTCACAGTGCTAGCCCCCTCCAGCGGTGCCCACGTGCCATACAAAAACATCTGCCGGTCCCGTGTGTGCATCCCAGCTTTAATGAACAATAAACTAGATTTTGCTTTGTGGATATGATGGCTTTAAATTGTACCCACAAATTCCTTGACATTCTTTCCTTTAAGAGGGTAGAACTTAATTTCTCCCCCCTTAAGCATGGGTTGGATTCAGTGACTCACTTCTAATGAATAAAATGTGGTGAGAATGATGGCATGTGGCTTCTGAGGCCAAGTCCCACCAGGTGCTCCTCTCTCTATCTCTTGGGGCATGCCCTCTGGGGGAAGTCAGCCACTGTGTCATGAGGATGCTCAAGCAGCCCTGTGGAGAAGCTTCATATGGAGAGGAACAGAGGCCTCCCGCCAGCAGCCCCGTGAGCAGAAGCTGTCTAAAAGCAGATCCTCCAGTCCCGGTTGAGCCTTCAGATGGTAGCAGCCCCAGAAGACATCTCAGCTGCAACTTCACAACAGACCCTAAGCCAGGACCTCTCAGCTAAGCCATTCCCAACCCTCAAAGACCATCACATGATATATTTGTTGTATTAAGCTGTAAGTGTTGGGGTGATTTGTTATGCAGCAATAAATCATTAATACGGTAGACAGTAAAATAAGAATCAGTCTCAATTTATAGCGACATCTAGTGTCTATATCTTGCTGCCTCCTTGACATAGCCACTTGGCTGTCTCACACGTATCTCAAAGAAATATAATTCCTTCCAAAGTTCCTCACTTAGAATCTAACCATTCCTGGCTGCCTTAATTCCTCACCTTGACTCTGTCATTACCTGGAGGTCATTCCTTTATGCCTTCTGCTTCCTCACCCTGCCCACCATGTGGGCACGAACACGTACACAAACACACACATTCGTTCGCACATCCAGTGTATCACCCAAGTCTTAGAGGGCATGCATTTCTCACCACAAGTTAGTGTCACAGTTGGCCTCAGTCATGCAGAAGCCTCACAGCTGGCGTCCTGACTTCCCACTCACCCACATCCAATCCATTTGTCGCACAACAGTGAGAGAATGAGATCATCCTGCCGCCTGGTTCAAGTGCTCCAGAGACTTCCCTCTGGGGTGAGGGGGAGATCCCAGCTCCTCCCAGGGCCCAGTGAGACTCTGGCATGATCCACCCTCAACCGCTCTCCTCCTCTGTGCCTCACCCACTCCGCGCTTCTTCGTACCTCAGACCCTGCACACACTGTGCCCACTGCCTAGACTCTCTTCCCCCATCTTCCTGGCTTCCCCACACCCCACGCCCCCGAACTCAGCTTCAGTGTTCTCTCCTCAGCACGGCCTTCACGGCCTCTTCATCTAAGGTAGAGCCCCCCGTTAGTTCATCTCTCAGACTGTTGCTAATTTACTTCACAGCACATAATATGAGTTGAACGATTTGCTTGTTGGTTTAATTATAATTTGACTGTGGACTGCACTGAGAAGGGCCACGGTTTACTGACAGGGGCAGCCACCTGAGAAGCCCCAGACGTGGGCTCAGAGTCAGCCACTGACCCTAAAAAGCGGTCACCAGGGGACAGAGGGTGACAGATGGTAGCTTTGGAGGAGATGTAGCCAGGCTCCTGCTTCTGGACCTCAACACAGAAACCCTGCATGTTGAGCCAGTTTACTTGGCGTGTATCCCTGTTCTTTGATTGCTGGGAACCCCAAATAACTGACATTAGGGGCACCTATCAAATGGGGAAGGATGAATGTCCCTGCCTTTAAGCTTTCCATCTGGGGAGGAGAACAAATCCTCACAGAGATACATTTCAGTGCTGCGTGTGGATTTGATAATGGGCGCAGACAGATGTTGTGCAGTCAGAAGAGGAGCGAGGGACGCCCTCAAGTGCGTGGGGGGAGGGGGGCTCAAGGCAGTCCCACAGGGACCCTGAGGAAGGGGAAAGGGACTGTCCGTGCAGGTTTGCTTGGGTAATTGTTCACACTCCCTCCACAGCCCAGGTACATTAGAATCCCTTTTACAGAGCTATCCACTGTCTGAGCCAGAGGGCATGACTGGAAAAACATGTCCCCTGGCACCAGAGCACTCGTCCCCACTCAGAAGATGAATGCCAGGGTTCCAGGCGGGAGGGGACTTTCTGGTCACCTCATCCTCCCCCTTCTGGTCAAGCGGCAGACTGGGCAGAGGGGCGTGGGAGGCTGGGTACAGAGCTCACATCTCTGAGGGTCTGAAGTACAAAGGGCCTGGGGGAGGAGACCCAACAAAGCCCACAATACAGGGGTCCGGCCATTCTGGGTGCCCCCTCTGCCAGGCTGGAAGACAGACAGCAGCAAGGGGGAGGTGTGTCTAGGCAGAACGCACAGTGTGTGCATAGTCTGAGGGACAGAGTTGAGGTCCAGGGGGGTCACCCGAACATCCATGGGGAGAGAGGCCTAGCCCCATGGTCCTCACCTGCTCTTCAGAACCCCCAGGGCCCCTCTTTCCTCTGCCCAGACCGGCTCCAGGCTTTCCACAGCATTCTTCCCAGCATGGCCACCACGTGAACAAGACACCCACTATCAGCCTTGCTGGAACCAAGGGAGTGACTATGACCACGGGGCTTCCTGGTGACACCAGTGTACAGAGGGGGCAAAGACATGGCCAGCAAAGGGCTTTCGTGATGCACAAACCCCATTCGATCCTCACGTAAGGCCACTGCCTGGACCCCAGAGTTGGAACACAGGGCGAGTTTTCCGATAGAAACAGTAGGGTTATTAAAGAGGCTAAATACTCAAGTGAGGTCTGCATAGTCATGATATTGCAGCCAAATTCTAAATTAAATTACATTTTCTCTCGCTAGATCAGAGTTTCCCTGGGAACACCCATTGTTTTCATGGTAATTTGTTAAACTAGAAAATCCTGGCTGGGAGGCAGAGGCTCAGGGAAGGGATTCGGAGGACCTTTTCAGGGTCAGCCCGCCTGCTGGGGCTGGAGTCCCGCCTCCTCCACTTAGAGCTGCACGTACCTGAGATGGTCACCTAACCTCTCTGCACCCCAGTGTACTTATCTGAACACGATGGGACAGCAGCACCCCACTCAGAGAACTGGTGACAGGGTCACGTGTGATAATTTGTGTCAAGTGCTTAAGACCGAACTTGGCACCTAGTAAACTCCAAAAATATCAGTTAGTAAAAGAAAAGAAGAAAAGAAATGAAGGCAGACATTGTCACCAGTGAAATATAAGATATGAGTACCTGAGGATTCTTCTCCTCCGGGCATGGTTAGCGGAGGTTCTCTGCCAGATCACCCCAGCCCCTGAGTTACCGGAGAGGATTTGGCAGAAAAGGGTCACCGGCACGCAGCTGAGCGGCTTACAAAGCCAGATGATTCTCCCCTGGGTCTCTGATCACTTTCCCACCCTCACCCTCTCCCCAGGAGGGTGAGACAGTCCCAGGAGGAAAGACTTCCCCCGCAGATGTCAATCATCCCTTCCAGGCCACCCAAGACACAAACAAAGTTGATTTATCTCCCCTAGACAACACTTTGGACCCGAAAGTTTTGAGCTCAGCCTTGGGTACCAGGGTAGTTTACTGGGAAAGACCCCACTAACCAGGAGCAGGAATCTTGGGGACCCCCAGCCACAGCAGCAGCCTTGCTGGGGACCACCTGCCCCGGCCACATTCTCTCCTTCGCCACCCAATTCCAGTTCTTGCCCTAAAATGCAGATAAATGCACGAGCCTCTGCCCTGTGTCTCACTGGGGGTGTTTACCCCTGTCCTGCCATGGGACAGTGGGAAGATATAAACAAGGAGGCGCTGCCCCCCATCCTCCCGGCAGGTGCCACAAACCCCCTCACTCCCAGCCCCCGCCCCCATGATCCACCCCCCAGTCTCAGGAGCAGATGCTCACTTGCCCCTGCCACGTCCCCCTCCCACAATGGCCACCTACCCGTGACTGCACGGCAGCCCCAGCCCCTGCCCGCTGCCTGCCCAGTGGAATCCGGATTGCAGAGACTGTTGACACCCGCGGCCACCACACACTGGAGCTTCCTGGCCTGTGCACTAACGGGCTATATTTGTCAGCTGATAATATGATCTGTAGGACATGTGCTGATAAACTATCTATCTATTCTATGTGACTCAGCCCGGCATGAGACAAAACACATTTCAGAGGGGAGGGCTTGGCACGGGGCAAACGATGAGCTGGCCAATGTGAGCCCTACAACCCGGGATTACCGTACCTCCCTTTTCACACAGGCCGTCCTGAAGCGAGTCAAGTAAAATAGGCCAGAGAGAGCCCTGTGTTCTCTGCACTCCGAACTAGGAACCACATGAAAAGCAGGATCAGGGTGCCATACGATCCAGCGAATGTAAAACTGTTTTCAATGTTTGAAGCTACAGCTATCACAGGTCTGGATTTCACCTTGTTTTTCCTTTAAAGTTCCTAAAACATATGTGAATTTAGGTTCTCTTTAGCGATTTTACTAACTGGGCAAAGATGCTTTGCTGAGACCCAACATTGTGACAATGTGACAGTCAGTTAATCAGGAATTGCTCCCACCTTACTGCATCCCCCCACCCCCCAGGTCCCCCTCCCAGCCCCCACCCCTGCCTGTTCCAAGAGGGTCCCTACAACCACCCCCACTTCCGAGCAACAGACTCCTTATACACCTTCATCCTAGACAGAAAAACACCCTTTGTCTAATATAGACATAATAACTCTAACTACAAAATAGTTGGATTTTGAAGGGACTATATGTTCTATGTGTTGACATTTATAATTAAATTATCATTTTATTAATGCAATCCCTATCAAAATACCAACAGCATTTTTCACAGAACTAGAACAAACAATCCTAAAATGTATATGGAATGATAAAAGACCCCAAATAGCCAAAGCAATTTTGAAAAAAGAAAAGCAAAGCTGGAGGCATCACCATTCCAGACCTAAAGTTATATTACAAAGCTGTAGTGATCAAAACAGTATGGTGCTGGCACAAAACCAGACACGTAGATCAACAGAACAGAATAGAAAACCCAGAAATAAACCCACAATTATATGGCCAATTAATTTTCAATAAAGCAGGAAAGAATAGGCAATGGGAAAAAGACAGTCTCTTCAACAAATGGTGTTGGGAAAACTGATCAGCTACATATGATCAAAGAATGAATGAGCAAAAGAATGAAACTGGACCACTTTCTCACACCATACACAAAAATAAACTCAAAATGGATTAAAGACCTAAATGTGAGACCTGAAACCATAAAAATCCTAGAAGAGAGAGGCACCTGGGTGGCCCAGCCATTAAGCATCTGCCTTCGGCTCAGGTCCTGATCCCAGGGTCCTGGGATCGAGCCCCGCATCGGGCTCCCCACTCCGCGGGAAGACTGCTTCTCCCTCTCCCACTCCCCCTGCTTGTGTTCCTGCTCTCACTATCTCTCTCTCTGTAAAATAAATAAATAAATTCTTTAAAAAAAAATCCTAGAAGAGAACACAGACAGTAATGTCTCTCAGAGCAGCCATGGCAATGATTTTCTAGATAGGTCTCCTGAGGCAAGGGAAACAAAAGCAAAAGTAAACTATTGGGACTTCATCAAAATAAAAAGCTTCTACACAGTGAAGGAAATGATCAAAAAATTAAAAGGCAACCTACAGAATGGGAGAAGATATTTGCAAATGACATATCAGATAAAAGATTAGTACCCAAAATACATAAAGAACTGATACAATTTAACACCCCAAAAAACAATCCAATTAAAAATGGGCAGAAGACAAGAACAGATATTTTTCCAAAGAAGACATCCAGATGGCCAATAGACACATGAAAAGATGCTCAACATCAGTCATCATCAGGGAAATGCAAATCAAAACTACAATGAGATATCACATCTGTCAGAACGGCTAAAATAAAAAACACAAGAAACAACAAGTGTCGGTGAGAATGTGTAGAAAAAGGAACCCTCGGGCCCTGTTGGTGGGAACGCAAAGTTGTGCGGTCACCGAGCAAAATAGTATGGAGTTAAAAATAGAACTGCCCTACAATCCAGTAATCACACTACTGGGTATTTACCAGAAAAAAGACAAAATCACTAATTCAAAGGAAAACATGCACCCCCCTGTTCATAGCAGCATTATTTACAATAGCCAAGATATGGAAGCAGCCCAAGTGTTCATCTTATTCGGCCATAAAAAAGAATGAAATCTTGCCATTTGCAATGACATGGAAAGAGCTAGAGAGTATAATGCTAAGCGAAGTAAGTTAGTCAAATACCACATGATTTCACTCATATATGGAATTTAAGAAACAAGACAAAGAAGCAAAGGAAAAAAAGAGAGAAACAAACCAAGAAACAGACTCTTAACTATAAAAAACAAACTGCTGGTTACCAGGGGGAGGTGGATAGGGGGTGGGTGAAATACGTGATGGGGATTAAGGAGCACACTTGTTGGGATGCGCACTGGGTGATGCATGGAAGTGTTGAATCACTATGTTGTACACCTGCAACTAATATAACACTGCAAGTTACCTATATTGGAATTAAATTTTTTTAAATAAGGTTTTTTATTTTAATAGACAATAAAAAATTTTTAATAAATTATCATTTTAAATTGTATGCCAAATTGATGGGAATCAAATAAAACTCTGTGACAGTATTAAATCCTACCTCTAAAGTGTTGGATATGCTTTTTATTACTTAGAATTTGAATAGTATTTTTCTCTTTTGCTACACAATGTAAGTTTCCTATTTAGTGATTGTTTCCTTTGGTTTTTGTTTTGTTTTGTTTTGTTTTGTTTTGTTTATGGTGTTCTGAACCAAAGAATATAAATTGAAAAGCTAGTTTCAGGTCAAACACTACTTAAATACTTTTTCAATTTATAAGAGGGCTAACTATTCAAAAGCTCAATCATATTTAAGGGGAAAAATATTTTCCCCTACCAATACATTCAAATACAATAGGCATCCTTTATGATGCCAGGGTTAGAGAAGCAGGTCATTGTTCAGCCCAGGCTCCTCAGCCTGCAATGTGCACCCAGATAGGATTGAGAAACTTAGCAAATAAAAATACTTTCAGTTACATTTGAATTCCAGATAAACCACAAGTAATTTTTTGATATAAGTATGTTTCCAATACTGCATGAGCCATACTTAAAAATTATTTGTGGTTTATCTGGAATTTCAATATTCCTGGGTGTCCTGTATTTTATCTGGCAACCCTCCACCCAAACCACCTAGGATCTTAGTGAGTGCAGAATCTGACGCAGGAGGCCAGCGAGGGGCTGAGTCTGTCTCCCTAACAAGCTCCAGGTGATGCCGAAGCTCCAGGTCCGGGGACCCCAGCACAAAGGACCCTAAGGACCTGGAATTAGCTCAGTCTGAGACAGTGGTACCCAGGTGGCCCGGGTGGACCCCTCTGTCCCTAGGAGGTTCTGACTCCATCTGGGGTGAAGTCCAGTGATCATAGTTTAGCATGTTCTACAGTGGCTTCTGATTCACAGGCAGGGATGTGGATCAGGAAGTATTTTAAAATACACAATGTACTTATGTTAATAGAGGGAACTGTTATTACTGTATTAAACTCACTGCCGCATCTCTTGGCTGTGTCCGGAAAGAACTTCCAGGGGTGCCTGGCTGGCTTGGTCAGCAGAACATGTGATTCTTGATCTCAGAGTTGTAAGTTTGAGCCCCTCCTTGGATGTAGAGATTACTTAATAAAATCTTTAAGAAAAAGAAAAAGGAGAAAGAACGGAAGGAAGGAAGGAAGGAAGGAAGGAAGGAAGGAAGGAAGGAAGGAAGGAAGGAAGGAAGGAAGATGACTGGGTGGCTCAGTTGGTTAAGTGTCTGCCTCCCGCTCAGGTCATGATCCCAGGGTCCTGGGATTCAGTCCCACATCCCACATCAGGCTCCCTGCTCAGCGGGGAATCTGCTTCTCCCTCTCCCCCCTGCTCATGCTCCCTCTCTCTCTCTCTCTCAAATAAATAAATAAACTCTTAAAAAGAAAAGAAAAAAGAAAGAACGAACTTGGAGTTTCTGAGCTCCCGAGGGGCAGCCCTGTGGTCCCCGTACAGTCCCCAACTCTTACACAGTCTTATTACCAACCTCAGCTGCTTCCTCACAGCTGGGCGCTTTCTTAAGCACTTCAGCTCCAGCTGGCCTTGGAGCCTCTCACCAAATGCAGTCCGCAGCTTCGGCGTCTCCCCGGGGACCCCCAGGTTTGCCTCCGATCTGAGGGGGCCCCACACACAAAGCCGCCCAGACGTCCACGGGGCCCGAGTGCTCTCCTCACCGCCATTCTGAGCCTGGGATGCCTGTGGCAATGCTGAGTCACACGCACTACAAAGCCTTCTTCCAAGTAAATCCCTGGTGTCACACGCCTGTCGTCACTGTGATATAATGATAGAAGAATGAAAAACCCAAAATGTTAGCAACCGATTCACGCTACTGCAGTGACTGTTCCCAAATGCTTCCCGCTGAAGAAGGAGCCCCTGCTTCACCGCTTGGCAGGTGCGGCTAAAAGCCCCCGAGGAAGGCTGCCCTGCCCCCATCTTACAGTAACTTACATTAACTACATGACCCAATGATACTATTTGGGATACACTGGGTGCAATCAAAATATATTACGAAAGTTAATTTTAGCCGATTCTCTGTACTTTGCCAACGTGACCAGCCAGAACATTTAAGCTCCCCTCACCACCAAGACGGGCCACGGAGAGGGTTGAGAACCCAGGCTCAGAATGTGGCACCCTTTCGAAGACTTTCATGAAGTTTTTCTCAGGGAGGAGGCCAAACCTCTTCCCAAATACAGTTATTCAACTGCAGGAGGCCAGAACGCTGATCTGTGCCAGGTCCGCCGCTGGGAATACTGTCATCCGTATCCTGGACGCGGACCACACATCCGTGCGGTCCCCAGGCAGTCTGGACGTAGTGCTCACCGGCGCCCCCTGGAGGACGGTTTTGCCGATGACCGGGCTCTATTAAGAAACCCAGGGACGCATTGGTCATTCCCACTCAGCCAAACTGTAATGATCAAGAATGCCAATCTTCTGGCGCCTGGGTGGCTCAGATGGTTAAGCGTCTGCCTTCGGCTCAGGCCATGATCCCAGGGTTTCTGGGATCGGGCCCCATGTCGGGCCCCATGTCGGGCTCTCTGGTCGGCCGGAGGCCTGCTTCTCCCTCTCCCTCTGCCTCTCCCCCTGGTTGTGTTCTGTCTCTCTCTCTTTCAAATAAATAAATGGAATATTAAAAAAAAAAAAAAAGAATGCCAGTCTTAAAATTCCCATTGGAAGCTCTTCGTGTGGGCTGGTGCAATTGGAGGTGGAGCTACTTCTGTTTAATTTTTTTCATGTTTGTTTTTTTTAATTTTGGTACTATCCTTATGATTAAAATGATACACACACACACAAAGTTAAAACAAAACAAAACAAAACAAAAAATACACATCCCACGAATCATTGCTCACACTGTTTGGGTGCCTACTGTATGCCAGGCACAGTTCTGAGTGCTTGATGACATATCTAACCTTGGAAAATACCAGAAACAAAACAGGAAATAAAATGTACCGCTGTCCTTAACATACCAGAAATGACATTCAGCATTTTCTATTATCTCGTCACACACTGGCCACCACACCAACAGAGAGGCATTACTCCATTCGTTTCACTGAGCAGGCTCCGAGGCCCAAGGATACCCTGTTCTCAGCTGAACATGGGAACACCAGTGACCTCCCTGAGATACCGTGCTGCATCCAGAAGCCTGTTGACGCTTTCTTTATACATGGATCTCCTTTTTTCTAAGTCCTTAGGAAACTAGAAATAGCACATTGCCCTCAGAGCGAGTCACTACTCCCTCCTCCTACGGAATCTCGGGAGAGCCTGCAGATTCAGCCTGCCCAGCCCTCGCGCCCACTTCTCCAGCCGCTCAGCGGAGCATCACTCAAGGCCCGTGCGTTTCTTGGCTGATTTATTACAACAGTCGCTCCCAGCTTCGGTACCTCTGTCGCCAGAGATCTTCCCAAACACGCAGACCTGCTCAGGTCACTCTCCTGCTGAATTCTTCATAGTGCTACGTTAAAGGCAAAATTCTGTGTGCCGGCACACAGTAGGAGTAAGGAATGAATGAATGTCTGAGGGTTGTTTGACCTGCCTCAGGAGGGAAAGAGATATATAGAAAGGCAGTGATGGGGTGCCTGGGTGGCTCAGTCGTGTAAGCCTCTGCCTTCAACTCAGGTCATGATCTCAGGGTCCTGGGACTGAGCCCCAGGTCGGGCTCCCTGCTCAGTGGGGAGCCTGCTTCTCCCTCTCCCTCTGCCGCTCCCCGTGATTGTGCTCTCCCTCTGTCAAATAAATAAATAAAATCTTTTTTTAAAAAGGTGGTGACATTTGTCAAATGCCTGAATGTGCTAGAATTATAGTAGGTGTTTATCTAATAAAGATATAAGATATCTTATAAAATATAAGAAGCCTATAGTAGAGCATCTCTGTGGGCAGATGTTCATATTCCCATTGTAGGAGGATAATGCAGGATAATGAAGCTGAGGCTTAGTAACCTCTTTAAAATAGGTTAAATGTGCCCAGGGGTATGCACTCACCTTCCGCCTTCCACCTGCCTTCAACATATTTGTTGAGAAATCCCAGGAAGCATGGCCTTGGGTGTTGGCATCAGTCTGACACAGTGTGACCTGGAACATGGACACAAGGACCACTCACAGGGGCGCCCGGGTGGCTCAGTCAGTTAAGTGTCTGCCTTCAGCTCAGGTCATGATCCCAGGGTCCTGGGATCGAGCCCCATGTCGGGCTCCCCGCTCAGCAGGGAGTCTGCTTCTCCCTCTCCCTCTGCCCCTCCCCCCTGCTATGCTCTCTCTGTCAAATAAATAAATAAAATCTTAAAAAAAAAAACAAAGAGCACCCACAAATAATGCTTCATAAACAACGTCCACATCAATGACAAACAGAGCTCTAGGGAAAACGCACTCAGGAAAACCTGAATGGCTTATCTAGAGATGAAATAAGACAATGGATTTCCAACCTGGTGATTTTCATAAGTGGATAAGGAGAAAGGTAAATACATACCCAGAAATTGAAATGGGAAAAAAAAAATCACCTTTTTTCCCTATTATTAAAATCTTGAATTCACTACAGCCTTGCTCTAGGCCAAAGGATCCAGTTCTGGATGAGCTAGTCTGCTCAGGGTCCTGTCTTTCTGATTAATCCCCCTTGTGGACTTACACTGTCAGATTTATCAGCAGCGTGCCTGTTCACATACTGTCTCCATCCATTCGGGCTGCTATAATAAAGTACTGTACACAGGGTGGCTTATGAACAACAGAAATCTGTTTCTCACGGCTCTGGAAGCTGGAAGTCCAAGATCAAGTGGAGGGCACAGTTGAACGGGGGGGCCCTCTTCCAGGTGGCCCACTTCTCATTGTTGACCTTGCATCTAGTGCCCTTGTGAAATGTACTTACTATGTAAGTTGGCTAGGGCTGCCATAGCAAATACCGCAGACCTAGGGGCTTCAACAACAGACATCTCTTTTCTCACAGTTCCGGAGGCTAGAGGTCCAAGATCAAGGTGTCAGCAGGTTTGGTTTCTTCTGAGGCCTCTCTTCTTGGCTTGCAGGTGGGTGTCTTCTCCCTGGGTCACATGGTCTTCCCTGTGTGTGCACACACCTCAGCCCTAATCTCCCCCTCCTTATGAGAACACCCGTCATATTGGATTAGGGCCCACCCACATGAGTTCATTTTAGCTTAACGACCTCATCAAAGGCCCTATCTCCAACAGTCATTTCGGAGGTTCTAGGGGTTAGGACTTCAACATATAAATTTCAGGACACACCAATTAAGCTCAGAACACTTCTCAAGTCCCATAATTTATCTCTGGAGTCTTTTGGATTGTTTACATGTAGAATCATGTTATTGGTGAATATAGTGTGTGTGTGTGTGTGTGTGTGTGTATGTGTTCTACAAGAAGAGACAAAGAGGCGAACCAAACAGAGTAAGACATTAAAAACAAAACAAAACAAAACAAAACAAAACCCTCACACCACATGAACAAATGATTCCTGATGAAAAATGCCATTGTAGAGCAGTAATGTAAGAATGATCTTTCCAATGAAGTGGTGCTGAATCTTTGTGTAGATTCAATGCAACGGGCACCACACAGCAGTGAATAAGAGCAAACTACAACATGGATGGCTCCCCCCCAGCATAACGTTGAGCAGAAAGAAGCAGACACACACACACACTTGGGATTAGATAAAGTTCCAAACCATGGAGAAACCAATCTATGGGATTTGAAATGAGAAAAGTAGTTAGCTTTGGGGAAGTGGGAGGTGGACTTCTGGGGTTCTAGTAATATTCTTACTCTTGACCTGGGTAGTGGTTACATAGTACTTTGGAATAATTTATTAACCTACAACCCTTGTTATTTGTACATTTTTATGAGTGCATAAACTTAAAATTTAACTTCAATTAAAAAAAAAGTTCCAAAGTGTTTGCATTCATTCTATATTGCTGGGTAACAAATTCTCACAAACTCAGTGGGTTAACACAACATCCACTGATTAGCACGGTGGTGGCCGCAGCTCAGAAGGGCAGCCTGGGGGCTGTCTCCAGAATGGGGCACACTTCAAAGTTTCCCGGGGCCATTTGCATCCAGGAAGCCTCACTGTAATTGATTTCTGATACGATTTGGGATTTGCATTTCAGCCTTGGACTTCCACTTGCTCTTAATCCATTTCAAAACCATCAAGAGCTGTGAAGAATGCCCGGATGCAATCACATACAAAATCCACTTAAGAAGCACTTTTAAATGAGATTCTCCAGGTCTTGTGAAACCAGCTCTCTGCTGGAGCCATGACTTGGTCAGCAGGGCCTCAGGAAGTGACCGCTCCCTCCCCATCAGCAGAGTTTTGATAAAAGTAAAACGGCACTTGGCATAGATTTCTGGGCTTGTCTTACGGCAGAAGGAGGGGGTGGTTAGGGAGCGGGAGCCCCAGTCTCGGAGATCCCATCTCCCCCACTGTGCTCAGCACAGAATAGCCAGTCAGTAAATATTTGTTGAATTTGATTAGAAGAACTGTTTTGGTGGGAAAGAATTCTAAACCATAGCCACGTCTAAAAGTCTCAGTCAGACTTTTCCAGTAAGTACATCAAGATTATCTTGTCTTCTGTACGGTGAACTCTCCTGAAGAAGTTACCCAGAATGGGCGAGGTTTGTAGCACGCAGGATTTCTTTTTCTCTCCTGGATTGTTGGGGGGAGGGGCATTCTTTGTCGTATCTTCTGGCTCTCGATAGGGAAAGCGAGTTGTTTGCCTGTGGTGCCTCTCAAAGACCTTGCCCTCGTCCCACCCCCACTTTGAGAAATGGAGGCTAAAACGACATTTCCATCAGCCAGAGGTGGGGCAGATGGGGTCAGATTAGCACCGGCAGACACGGGACGGGAGGCTGGGGAAGGTGAAATTCTGGCACACCAGGTTTCTGGACCTCCTAGTCTGTGGGGAGAAGGCACAGGGGGAAGGGTTGGTGAAAGACAGGAAAACAAGCAGTTTACAATACAGTGTTGATAAGATAAGGTGAACTCCAGCAGTGGGTGCCAGGCCAGGGCTCTGGGCTAACCAGAAGCTGGGGAAGGGCTTCCCAGAGCAAATGGCAAGAAAGAAGCCAGTTCAAGTTCCCTCCAAGAACTACCTGCCAGCTCATGGAGAAAGAAATACAAGATCCAATAAACCCTGGGCAACAGTATAAATCCAAATAATGAGATACTCTTTTTACATACAGAATTAGTAAAACTTAAGAGGCTTTTTGCAGCCAGCTGGTTAGGAGAGGGATGTGGGGTGGGGGAGCAGAAGTGGGGGATATGTAGAGACTGGTGCAGCCTTCTTGGAAAATGATTTGTGCATGTCTACCCTTCAACCACGCGATTCCATTGCTAGGAATTTGCTCGCTAGGAAATCTTTCTCTCTCTCAGCAATAAGGCTGTGTCGCTTTCTTATCTTTGTGTGTCCACTGGAGACCCACTTTTCATTTCCTTCAAGAACTTTGCCTTTGCATTCACAGCGTGGCTAACTGTTGGGCAGGGGAGGCTTCGCTCGCAGCCCGTCTCGGCTTTGGACGTGCCTTCCTCACCAAGCTTCATCATTTCTAGCTTTTGTGGCTTTTTGTTTTTTTAAAGATTTTATTTATTTGACAGAGAGATACAGCGAGAGAGGGAACACAGGCAGGGGGAGTGGGAGAGGGAGAAGCAGGCTCCCCGTGGAGCGGGGAGCTCGATGTGGGGCTCGATCCCAGGACCCTCGGATCATGACCTGAGCCGAAGGCAGACGCTCAACGACTGAGCCACCCAGGCACCCCCATTTCTAGCTTTTGATTAAAGGGAAAGACATGCGACTCTTCCTTTCCCTTGAACACTTCGAGGTCGCCGTAGGGTTATTAATTGGCTTCATTTCAATATTGGTGTCTCTCGGGGACTGGGAGGCCCGAGGAGAGGGAGAAGACAGGGGAACCAGTGGCCAACGCAGGATTGCCACAGACCTTCAATTTGTACAAAACAAAACAAAAACAAAAGAAAGCAGTATCTGCAGAGTGCAATACAGCGAAGCGCGCGATAGCAGGAGGCGTGCCTGTACTGACTTTCTTTGCACTCTGCTTCTTTGCAGTTCCTAGGGCTGGGTGGTTAGCCTTTTCCTAGACACTGCCCTCCCCCGCATCCAGCTTCCAAGAGCTTCTAGCTAAGCTCCCCGTTCCCGATGCAACTCAGCATGCCACCTGAAGCTTTTAACAAGTCAAAAGGCCACACCGGGAGCTGAAGCTCAGCAGGAACCCAACAGCCGGCTGCTTCTATAGTAAAGTAAATGGGCTGCACCCCACCATTGCTCTGATGGGGCCCTACTCCTCAGTAAAAATTATTTTAAATTTAATTCCCCCAAGATGCAGGTGTGGAAGCCATTAAGGGCTCCTCTCAGCACCTGTGGCCCGTGGTCTGCGCATGGGGGACACTGAGCCTGAAGTGGCCCCGATGCTGCCCGGTCCTTTCTGCCACGGGGTGACCTCGATGGACAGAGATGGGTGAAAATGGCACAGAGGGGCACCTGGGTGGTTCAGTCGGTTAAGCGACTGCGTTCGGCTCGGGTCATGATCCCAGGGTCCTGGGATCGAGCCCCCAGTCGGGCTCCCTGCTCAGCGGGGAGCCTGCTTCTCCATCTCCGTCTCCCTCTCCCTCTGCCGCTCCCCCTGCCTGTGCTCTCCTGCTCTCTGTCAAGTAAATAAATAAAATCTTTAAAAAAAAAAATAGCACAGAAAAGCCTCACACCCGTATGCCCCGCAGCAGTGGGTAAACGACAGGCTTTTCCTTCAGAAATTAGAATTAAATGATATCTGGAACTACTCATGATTTGGGGCGAATTACATCATCTGGAGCGCCAAGATGGTAGGTGGGGACTCCGACTCAGGGACACGCCTCTCCAGCGGCAGCCTCAGGGGGCTCCCAGGAACCACCAAATAACCACTCGTAGGGGTAACACAGGACCCAGAATAGGGGGTTCATTCCGGTGTCTTGGGGAGCCAGGCGGAGCCTCCACTTGCAATTCCGGCCCGCCTGGAATTTACACTCACTCACTCACAGGGGGTCAGGAGCCCCTGGGATCCCCTGGTGACCCTGAACTTCCCCTCTGAGAGCTTCCTAGTCTTTGTCCTCCCGCTGGTGGAGACACCCAACTCAGCCACCTGAGGACACTCAGGACCGAGCACCAGGCTCAACACGCCTTTTTTTGGGAAAAACGAAGATGAAATTCAAGTAAAACTTGGCAATAAAGTATCAAACTCCCTGAGATGAGACTTTTCGGTGGTGTTGAGGGTTTCCTAATTAAAGCAATCATTTTGGGGGCGCCTGGATGGCTCAGTCGGTTAAAGGGTCTGCCTTTGGCTCAGGTCATCATCCCAGGGTCCTGGGATCGAGCCCCCAGTCTGGCTCCCTGCTCCCTGCTCCCTGCTCCCTGCTCGATGGAGAGCCGGCTTCTCCCTCTCCCTCCGCCCCTGCCCCCCCCCCCCGCTCATGCGCTCTCTCTCTCTCTCTCTCTCTCTCACTCCCTCTCGCAAATAAATAAAATCCTTAAAAATAAAAAAAAGCAATCACTTTCTACCCGCTCCTCCAATCTGGAATCACCAACTGCACAGAACAATTGATTTGCTTTTTTTTTTTTTAAGAGTAAATCTGATTTTTTTTTTTTTTTCTAAGAGGCAACCAATGATAGAGGCATTTGGGCTAGTTAACCAGTTTAACAAGACCCCGCCTTTTCCATCCCACTTTGTCCCAGGTCTTCACCGCCCTCACCTCAGCCCGGGAGAGGCTCCGCAGGGTGATGGGCGTAGGTCTCCGCCCACTCCCCCCCCTCCCGCCCTCCTGCAGGCCCTCCCCACCGCTGGCGTGGCTGTTGAGAAAGGAGAGGCCAGGGCCGGGCTGGCTCCCCAGCTAAGGTCAAAGCATTCCTTAGGACCCAGCTGGGTGGTGAGCCCCCAGTCTCCCAGACATCCTGGCTCCTGCTCTTCCTAAGACCTTCTGGGGAAAGCGTATTTCTCATCGGGGACACTCTTCTTTCTGAATTCCCATTTTCACTTCAGGAAATTCATGTTTTCCTTTGGGTGTTTTAGCAACGACCATGAATGAAAGCCATGAGGACCTTTTTTCCCCCTTAACCTGTTAGGAGCTATGGACCGCAGAAAAATGGAGCGCTTCTCTTGCAGGTATGAACCTATCCTGAATGTGAACTTCAGGGATGCTGTTTTTTTCCTAAAGACCCAGAACTTCACACTTAACAGAGTTCCGTCCAGCTTTGCCGTTGGTTTTTTTAACATTTTCAATGGGGTTAATGGCGCGGCCTGGGAGATAGATGACTAGCGTTTTCCTCTCTTGGGTAAGAAAAGATCAGTATCAACAACCAGATTAAAAATCTGCTCCTGAGAAGTTTCAAGGCATAGATTCAGTATTTGCAAAACTGTGAAGAGTTATAGGCGGGATTTGTTTTAACCTGAAAATCTTTCAAATGGCCGGTTTAAATGAAATCGTTTGTAAAATGTGATTCACTGATTACAGAGAATGTCATGCAGTCATTTTTAAATTCTTATATGAAATCTGACAGCAGAATATGCGTTCTGTGAAATCGAAGCTAAAAGATTTATGCCTACTTAAAATTATGGCTCTAGGAGGACAGAGCCTAAGAAGTCATGATACAGATGGAAAAGAATTGCCTTTTAGGTGATTTTTATTCTCATCGTGTTTCTTGATGTTGTTACATGAGTTAGCCATTTGAAAAGAAAGGAAGGAGAAAGAAAGGAGGACTCTACAATTTCTCCCTAGTGGTCTGTGGTCTTGTCCTTGTGCTGGGAAGACCCAGGTGTTAACTCTGTTAACGCAAAAGGTTTTATTTGCCTTGTTTTGCTAACGGGTGTCTGATTTCGTCTTCCCAGTGTGATTCTGATCATGGCCATTTCCAAAGCGTTTGAACTGGAATTGGTTGCTGGTGAGAGACTTTTTGTCATTTTGATCAGCAGCAATTGTCACCGGGCCTGAAATCCTGAGCCCACCGGTTGATTTTTGTCATTTAGGCTTGGGTCACCGTGAACTTGCCAGGAGAGAGCCTCCCTTAAGAGATGACAGCGTTCGGTCCCGGGAGGAGCCTGCAGTCCGTCACCGGTCTTCCCAGTTTGTGCCGTCGTTAGGAATCCAGGATAGTAAGACCCACCTGCCTTAGATCTACTGCGTGCTATCACCGTCCTGGTCCTTCCTGTTAACTCTCTTCCTGATGCTCTTTCTCCTGGGTGGCAAGCTGATTCTGGAGCTGGGCAGAGGGATGGACCGGGCTTGGCCCTGGAGCCTAGTCCGGCATTGTGTACTTGACCTCCGGGGGATGCACTAAGTTTCCCTCCTGATTCCCAGGGCTCTGGGAACCACCCCTGGCCTGAGGACGTAAAAGCTTTCTCTGCTCGGAGGCTCAGGTAGCAGAACCACACTAAAAAGCAAGCGTGCTGTTCTGTGCGGTTCACAAGATTTAGACATCTCCAAGCACTGGGGAACCCAAGCCCTCAGCACTGTGTTAACCTTTGCTCCCAGGAGCTTAGCTTTTCAGTCCCCCCCACCCTCTCAGCCACCTCTCCTTACATTTCAGGTAAGGAGTTAAACAGAACTTGCTGCCTGAATGGGGGAACCTGCATGCTGGGGTCCTTCTGTGCCTGCCCCCCCTCGTTCTATGGCCGCAACTGTGAGCATGATTCCCGCAAAGAGTAAGCCATTAAAGGGGGCAGGGTGGGCGGAGAGGAAAAGAGGCAGGAGTTAAAATCCGTATGCATCGCCTTCTCTGTTCCTTCTTGCCCAGGAACTGTGAGTCCGTGCCCCATGACACCTGGCTGCCCAAGGGATGTTCCATTTGTAAATGCTGGCGCGGCCAGCTTCACTGCTTTCGGCAGACGTTCCTACCGGGCTGTGGTAAGCCATAGTCCCCTCTTTTGTCCTTTCAAGTTCCTCGGTTGTTGTGGCCACTTGGTGAGGGGGGAGGGGTCTCTCCTCTTACCCACGGCTTGCTAGATCCTGGCAGCCGAAGGGCTGCTTACTAAAAGCATCAAGGGCTCCAGATGGGGTGGTCACGCTGGTGTCCCTAATATCTCATGCCTCAGAAATGTCACCTTCCAGCTGGAGAGTTACGTCAAGGCTATTTGACGTGTTATAGTATGTAATCTTCTACACAAGAAAACACCAAGAGGTGCTCTTGGGGGTTCCTTCCCTTTGGGCAGGGAGACCCAGACAAGCTCCAGGCAGACAACTCCCAACTCCTGCCCTTCAATTCCACCAGAGGCTTGACCCCCACCCCCGTCTTGTTCCTCAGGAACTTCCTCATGGATCCTCAAGGCCCCCCCCCACCCCGCATGGACCCCTTGGTGAATGGTCCCAACCCTCTCACCTTGCAGATTTTTATTGATTTGAGGAAAACAGTAGCGAGAAGGACAGGGACCCAGAGGAGAGGGTTCTCACCCTGCCCCGCCCTGAGCCATATTTCTCGGTCCCCCCAAGTTCAGAGGCCTCTCAGAGTTCTGACCCTGGAGATGTTAGAAATTGCACATGGTCAGGATGCTTCACTTGAGTACAGGTGGGGAGCCCTGACCCAGATGGGGACTGTGGCTTTTCCACTTGCATCCTGGCTGTGTCAGGCCCAGGATAGGTGTTTGGTAAGTGTGAACGGGATGACTGGAGGGGTGGAGACTGTATTTTCTTCCTGGAACTTGGGGCCCAAAATGTGTTGTCTCCTCCTCGTCGATGCCTAACCAAGTCCTGCGGCACCCCTGCCATTGAAGGTGCCACCAGCTGGGGTAAGTTTCCAGGTGTGAGAGCACATGTCCAGGGAAAACCCAAGTTAACGGTAGGCCTATGGCGACTTTTGCTGAAAGAGTTGTTTTTTTTTTCAGGGGAGCCTGAATTCCATGTGATTGGTACTCTTGGTCCCATAAGCATAGCTCTACTCATCAAATGTTGAGTCCCAACTGATTTTTGGCTGGTAGAGATGTGCAACGTGGGCAGGATAAACTGCTGGAGGGATTTCCTTTAATGACCAAGTGTCCCTACCTTTCAGATGGCCACGTGATGGATGAGCACTTCCTGGTCTCCAGGACTCCAGAATTAACACTGTCTTCGGGCACCATTTTCTCGCTAGCTGGCGTCTGCCTTGCTCTACAAAGTTACTGTTAATGGACATTTGCATATGCAATATTTGTCATGTGAGTTTCATAACCTGTAAAGGCTGTCCTTCCAGTGTCCTAACTGAGAGATGATCATTTGTTAGTTGCCTTGAAACAGCGAATGGATTTTTATCATGGTCCCTAACATTTTCTTCAAGTACCAACTACTTTCCTCTGCCCTGCCCTCTCCCAAAAACTTCTTTAAAAAGTCAGCTAGGGCGCCTGGGTGGCCCAGTTGGTTGGGAAACTGCCTTCAGCTCAGGTTATGATCCTGGAGTCCTGGGATCGAGTCCCACATGGGGCTCCCTGCTCAGAAGGGAGTCTGCTTCTCCCTCTGACCCTCCCCCCTCTCATACTCTCTCTCTCAAATAAATAAATAAAAATCTTAAAAAAAAGAAGAAGAAAAATAAATAAATAACAAGTCAGCCATAGGGGCTGCTGGGTGGCTCAGTGGGTTCAGCTTCTGCCTTCAGCTCAGGTCCTGATCCCAGGGTCCTGGGATCGAGTCCCACATCGGGCTCCCTGCTTCGCGGGGAGCCTGCTTCTCCCTCCATCTGCCTCTGCCTGCCGTTCATGCTCTGTCTTGCCCTTTCTCTCAAATAAATAAATAAAATATTTTTAAAAAAAAGTCAGTCATATCTACTCTGTGACCAAGATCTACATTTCTTGATACACGTATCTCTACCAAGGGTTTCTTACTATTTTCCTTTAACAATTGAATTCTATCTTCAGATTATTAAAGGCTACTCCTAATGTGGAACTGAGGCTTTGAGTAGAGTTGACCAAAATCAATTAAGACCTCATTTTTATTTTTTTAAAGGTTTTTTTATGTATTCCTTTGAGAGAGAGACAGAGAGCACACAAGCAGGGGGAGAGGCAGAGGGAGAAGCAGGCTCCCCGCGGAGCCAGCCAGGAGCCCGGTGCGGGGCTCGATCCCAGGACCTGACCTGAGCCGAAGGCAGACGCTCAACCATCTAAGCCACCCAGGCACCCCAAGGCCTCATTTTTAAAAAGAAAGGAAAGGAACAGTCTGTAAAGAAAGCAGACAAGAGTGCAGAGAGCAGATACTGGAGGTGAGGGACTGGATGCTGAAGTATTAGAAGTGTGCGTATGTGTGTGTGTACCAGGGAGACTGGGTAGAAAAGAGGAAGCAAATGGGAGAGATATTGGAGAAAACAAAATGAATTACTTGGTTGATGATTAGATGGGCCCAAAAAGCAAGTTAAAAAGCTAAGTTGAAAGGCAAGTTTCTTTTTTTTTAAATTTAAATTCAATTAATTAACATATAATGTATTTGCTTCAGGGGTACAGGTCTGTGACTCATCAGTCTTATACAATAGCCAGTGCTCATTACAACACATACCCCCCCAATGTCCATTACCCAGTTACCCCATCCATCCACCCTCCCCTCCAGCAACCCTCAGTTTGTTTCCTATGATTAAGAGTCTTATGGTTTGTCTCCCTCTCTGGTTTCATCTTGTTTCTCAAATTCCACACATCAGTGAGATCATATAATTGTCTTTCTCTGATTGACTTATTTCACTTAGCATAATACCCTCTAGTTCCATCCACATCGCTGCAAATGGCAAGATTTCATTTTTTGATGGCTGCATAATATTCCAGTGTGTGTGTGTGTGTGCGTGCGTGCGTGTGTGTGTACCACATTTTCTTTATCCATTCATCTGTCAGTGGACATCTGGGCTCTTTCCATAGTTTGGCTACTGTGGATATTGCTGCTATGAACATTGGGGTGCAGGTGCCCCTTCCAATCACTACATTTGTATCTTTGGGGTAAATACCCAGTAGTACAATTGCTGGGTCGTAGGGTAGCTCTATTTTCAACTTTTTGAGGAACCTCCATACTGTTCTCCAGAGTGGCTGCACCAGCTTGCATTCTCACCAGCAGTGTAGGAGGGTTCCCAAAAGGCAAATTTCTATCATCTATAGAAAGTTGTAGAAGACAAGGACACCCCCTTTTTTTCTCAATGCATTGTAAAGGGGATGGAGTCTTCCCTGGAAAAAAATTCTAACTAAATTTCTCCAACAAGAGAGCTTAATAAATTACGTTTTCTCCATACCTTGCAAGTATTTTAACTTGCAAGAGAGAAAATGTTCACAATATATTTTGTTGTAAACCAGGTGATAAAACTATGTATTTTAAAACTGCATTGTATATGTGAGTATGCCCAGTAAAAATGGGAAATCTATTGACCAAAGTGTGAACTGTGGTTATTTCTGGGCTTTGCTGTGACAAGTGCTTTGCAGTGGTGGGTTTTTCCCCTTTGTACTTTGTGTTTCCCACAGTGAGGGTGGGTTGCATCTGTTTTCATGGGGAAAGCCAGGACTACATCAGGCTCAAAACTTAAGTAACTAGAAGAGCCAAGAGCGCAGACTCAGTGTTGTTTCTGGCTTTGGTGTGTGTTCTCTGCTGTGAAGGACAACATTTGCTTCCATCATTTAGGTACCACTTGGTCCCCAATTCTTGTTTCTCCAAATTAATGCCCTGCAGATGCAAAGTTCCAAAGGTGCATCCTAAAGAGCTCAGAGCATGGGGGTGGGCTGCCCAGTGTGGAAGGAAGGCTGGTCTAGCCACTTACTTGTGGGGGCAGGGGGGCGTGGAACCGAGTGTCCCAGCCCAGCCTGCAACCGGGGTGTGTCCCTACACCACAGTGTTGTTAGAATAACATAAACTAAAATAGAGCACTAGTACAAAAATTCTCAACAAATGGCACAATTCTTCCCTTTCTACCTGCCTGTTTACCAGAGTGGTTTTTGCCCAGAAATGGAAATTCATAAAAGGAAAAGGCAACTTCAGAATATTGAAAAGCGCTTCTCATTTGCATGCAAATAACCTGAAACCGCTCTGCAGGTGAGGCTGGGCCAGTGTTTTCCAAACCTGGGCATTCACACGTCACCTCAGTTCGGGCCACAATATCCGTACTTAATTTTTTTAATATCAACTCATTTTTTTATTGTGGTAAAATACACATAACATAAAAGTTGGCATTGCAACCATTTTTAACTACAAAGTTTGGTGGCTTTCAGTACGTCCACATCGCTGGGCAACCGCCCCCACCATCCCTCTCCAGAACTTTTTCATCTTCCCAAATTGAAAGTTTACCCATTAAAGAGTAACTCCCCATTCCCCTCCCTGCCCCTAGCCCCTGGGAGTTGAATCTACTTTTTGTGTCCTTGAATTTGACTATTCCAGACACCTCCCATAAGTGGAGCCATAAAGATGACTGGCATATTTTGCTTAGCACAATGTCTTCCAGGCTCATCCATGTAGGGGCATGGGTCAGAACTTCATTCCCCATGTGAAGGTGGAACAATATTCCATGGTATGTATGTTATCATTCATCCACCCATGGACATTTGGGTTGTTTTCCCCTCTTAGCAACTGAATAATGTGCTGTGAACATGGGTGTACCTGTTCACATCCCTGCTTTCAGTTCTTTTGTGTATCTCCTCACAAGCAGAATTGCAGGATCATATGGCAATACTCTGCTTTGATTTTGTGAAGAACCACCATTCCTGTTTTCACGGTGGCTTCACCATTTTGCAGTCCCACCTGCGGTGCACAGCGGCTCCAATTTCTCCACATCCTCACCAGCACTAGTTGCTGCCTGGGTTTCACTTTGTTTTGCTTTTTTAAGACTAGCCATTTTTCGTGGGTGTGGAGTAGTATCTCACTGTGATCTCGATTTTCATTTCCCTAACGATGAATAATGTTGAGCATCTTTTCATGTTCCAATCGGCCATCAAGTCATTTTCTAAAATGCTTTTTACCGGTCCAAAGCAAATTGTGAAGTCCTGGACAATTTACACAAGGCCTGAAATGTAAAAGCAATAATAACGAATAGTAACCATGGTCACCTGTGCACCATCTCTAATCATGAACCACACACGTACACTTTGGGAAATGGTGCTCCAGAGGAGGCAAAAGATGTAGATCCTACCTTCAAAAGGCTTACAGGCTCCTCAAAGCAAAGCGTCCATGTGATAAGGACAGTTCCGGCCAACACGCCCAGCAACTGGGGGAATAAGTATCAGGGTCCCGAGGAGGTGATCCAGGTGTCCATCGCAATCAGCCCCTCCTGCTGTGGATTCACTTCCTCCAGGATTCTGACCAGTCCTGGGGGAACTTTAAAGGAGTAGTGGACCAGGCTGTGGTCTCCAACACTGCAAATGACCTCGGGGCATAGCTGATAACACAGTCCTCTCCTTCCTCCTCCACCCATTCTAAGTACCCTGAGTTGTCACTGCTGATGCTTTATATGGCTCACCTGGTGGAGTGACAAGACCCTTGTCCCCAAGGTCTGTGCCCCTGACCACCCTGCCCTTCTCAACTGTGGCCACAGTATTTGCCCATTGACCATCTAGCTGGGCAGGGAGGACCCAGATCTGCCCCAGGGAATCACCTGGGCTTTGGACCCTCCACAGAAGCCAATTGTTAGGTGTTCTGTCCTGGAGAGGAAGCATCTCCTTGTTCAAGGTGGTCCCCTTCGAGGGCAATTCCCAACGAGATGCAGCTATGAGCCAACACTCCTTTCTGATTTATCTGACAGGAAGTCCTGCCTCCTGGGTGGGTTCTTCCTCCCCACCGCCTTTGTGCACGCGCACGCACACGCACACACGCACACGCACACGCACACACTGCATGGGTCTAGCTGCTTCAGTAACAGTAAATAATTAGTTCCCTACTTACATTTCCTGGGGTCCATAATTACTTATCCTTCTGCCTTATGTTATTTTATGGAACCGTGCACATAACATTTCACCTCAGGACTTAGCTGACAATGTTCAGCAAGTAATCATGCAACAATTGACAGTTAATTGCTTCCTTCGCTTCACAGCTTAGACATTCATCGGGGACCATGAGCTAGTCCCAATTATTAGCCAATATTCTCTAGGGATCCCTCTCTCCCTGCAACAAGGTTCTAAAACAAAAACAAGAAAAAAAGGGACGGGGGAATTCAGGGAGTCTGACTACCCCACACTTTTCCTGCAAGAAGGCCTCCCATCCTGAGTGCCCCCACATAGAGGGTGCCAGTCCTCATTCCCTTTGCTCACTGGGCGGTAAAAGGGGCAGCAGGAACACAGCCACTCTGGGCCGGCAGGGGCTCTCCAGGTGCCTTGAGGCAGGAAGAACACACGTACAGGAGACCTCGCTGTGTGGGCTTGGAGCTACTTTTTTTTTTTAAAGCTTCAATTTAAAAAATTTCCAAAACTAACAAAATCATTTGGCGCTACGTTGCCTGTACCACCTTTGGAAGAATATTCAGCTGTACCAATTTTGTAAACTAGACACATGCATTTCTTTGATGAAAAAAAGCAGGGGAGCCACCTGAGTGGTGCAGTCGGTTAAGCATCGGACTCTTGGTTTCAGCTCAGGTCATGATGTCAGGTTGTGAGCTCCTTGCTGGGCTCTGCGCTCAACGCAGAATTGGCTTGAGTTTCTCCTGCCCTCTCCTTTTGCCCCTCCCCTCCACACTCTCTAACTCACAAATAAATAAATCTTTTTTCAAAAAGGCATGAAAGACTAACCCTGTTTATTGAAGAAGCCAACAGGAGAGAAAGGGAAGGCCCTGGGGAGGGCAGAATAAGAGCCAAGGCAGGGCAGGGCAACTCAAGGACAAGGTGAGGCACAACACCAACTCTTGGCTAAGGAAAGGGCCAAGAGCAGTCCTGATGAGCATCCAAGGACCAGGTGGAGGAAGAAGGAACAGCCCCTGAGAAGACTTAAAGGTGGAAGAAGCTTCCAGAAGGGCATCAGTCATACTAAGCCTGACAGAGAAGTCAGGAGGGAACAGATGTGAACCCTGATTTAATCAGTAGAGGCAACCCAGGACACACAATAGCAAAGCATCCTGGACCCCACTGACCACCCCAGGACTGACAACTTCATGGGCCGCTCAAGGAGCACAGCAAGGACAATTCCACATTCTAAAAGCTGGCATAGATTTTGATAGGCCTTAAGAAGTCATGAATTTTAAAAATGTAACACCTCCCCTCTCCTCCCCCCCCCCCCCAAAGCGCTGGCCGAAGGGCTGGCCCTGTATAATTCAAGCATCTTACATCTGGGAAGTGAAATGACCCGGGGCTCCCCCAACCCTTCCCAATTTTCCTATCCCTCCCACGCCCACCACCCCAGGATGGACCACTCTATGAGCTGAACCCCCGCCCCAACAGTCCTCTCTCAGAGATCCTATAACACTCCATCATGCTGATTTGTTTTCATGTCTGCCCCCCCCGACTGATCCATGAGCATCCTCAGCACCTGTGAGCCAATGGGGGTGGGGGACCCAAAGCTGCTCCTTAGAGCTATGCATGGAGGACAGAAAGACAGAAGAAGAGAGGGAGGGAAGGAAGTGGAGGGGGAGGAAGGCAAGCAGGGAGCCCTTCTTTATCTTTTCCTTAAACAGCTACACTTTATTGGACAACTAGCACTTCTTGAGACCATCTCCTACATCTCCTCTTGGAGGGAAGATGATAAAGAAAAAAAAAGAACAAGGCAGAATGCCATTTGGCCAAAGGAGTCCTCAGCATGACCTGGCACTTCGTCAGAGGAGGAAGCCCTCTCCAATTCTAGTCGCCTCCAGGAGTCTCTGAGCTTCCTTGCAGACTTGGCCAGCTTTGCCCGCTAGGTCAACCCCTATCTGAAAACAGAAAAAATAAAAAATAAAAAATAAATGGAGAAATGAGAACAGAAGAGGGAGCTCACATTCTTCTCTTAAGTGATACAGCACTTCTAAATGACACAATTATTTCTTGCACTGAGTGTATTATGTAAGTTTTCTGCACAGATTATCCCCCGTTGCATACAGAGAGACCTCCATAGCGGAGACCAACACTAGCAATTGAAGTGTGAAATTACCTAATCCCAAATCATTCAGGTTTCTTTTTTAGTTGGAAAAAAAAAAAAGGCAAGGACTACAGACTAGATAAATCAGCACGTAATCAATGACAATCAGAAAATCTGACAATCATTATTGTAGGATTTTATCTTCAAAAAAGTCAAACCAACTTTCTGGATTTACCAGACCAGCCCAGCAAAACAAAACCGACGCTATGAAAAGAAAACCCAACTCTCATTTGGTGGTGTAAAAAAGCAAGCCGTCGATTTCTCTGTAGTAGTTGGAGGTATTTGGATAAAAGCTGTTTCCCCCTCCAAAGGGTGTCCAGGGACCACAAGTTGTACAAATGCATCAGTTAGAAATGTCAACAGCCTCACAGGACACAAGATGGCCTCAGTTAGGTCGTTTGCCTGAGACCTTTCCCTTCTCTCTCCACTCATGGTTGCTCACAGTGAGTAGCACCTAGCCCCAGACCGGGAGCCAACTCCGTCTGCCTAGGCACAGCCTCCCCAAGGGCATCTATCACCCCAAGTCCAAGGCACCTCCCTCTCTGGGCGGGGGAAGAAGGAGGTAAGTCCACAAAGGAGAATAATAAGCAATAGCTTTGCAACGCCATGAGCCCCTAAAAGCCCCATGTAGGAAGCATTGGGTGATAGCAATTGGGTGATACCTTCCTGCCTGACCCCTGTCTTTCCCTCCAGCCTGGGAGACACGTGGAAGCTCATCCTCTTCCGGGCCAAGTCACTCAGAGCAGCTCTTAGGAGCCGGTTCGGAACTCAGCTGTGAATAATATGGCTTCCGAGGACGGGAAGTACAGCTGCCTGGTGCTCCAGGTCTCCAGAGCTGGCAACCAACCTAGGGCGGGCAGATTTGGACCCATGTGACCCTCCTCCCACACAGGGCCACGTTCCCAGCCCCCAGTCTCCTTCCTTGAAACTGCATTTTGAGTTGATTGATGTTCTTTGAAATGGATGTGGCTCTTCCCTGGCTTCTGCCAATCACTGGGGTGGGTACTCTCACTAGTTGTCCTAACCACCCCCTTAGACATGGCCATAAATAGATCAGTATATGCACACGGCATACACACACGTATGCCCATTCATACGTGCTCCTGGGGATCATGTATTAGCTCGCGCAATTTGTACTGAAGGGCTCGTTTCCCCTTTGGACCTGAAGGAAAGCAAGGGAGCCCTTCCCTGGCACACGGGGAGACAACCCTCCTTCTTGGGTCCGGCCTCTTCTGGGAAGAGGAGTGGAAAGAAAGAAGGGTCTTTAAAGAGATGGAGGAGAGCAGGGAGCCCCAGACACACCTTCTCAGGCTGCCAAGAGCTGGCCCGCCCAAACGTTGGTCTTCTTCCCAGCACAGTGGGTTTGGACTCCCTGCCTAAAAGCAAATCTCAGCCCTGCCCTGTACTAGCAAGCCGGGTAATGGCCTGTGCTTGTTGCTTGAAGGCGGAATGAGGGCATGGGCTGGTGTGTAAGTGGTGCTCAGTCAACGCTTTGAAGGGGAAGGGAGGGGGCAGGTCCAACCACGGCTTCCCAGTAATCCCCAGCCTCTTCCCGGAAGCCTCTTCCAACCACGTTCCCGCGGCCTTGCCACCGCGCCTGCGCGGAACGCCTGTCGCCCAATCACTGGGCAGCATCGAGCGCGCGCCCTCGTTCTAAAGCAATGCTTTTGGGAAAGAGATTGGGTTCTCATAATAATTGGATTATTAAGAGAGTTTATCTTTTCGGGCGCCTGGGTGGCTCAGTTGGTTAAACGACTGCCTTCGGCTGGGGTCGTGATCCTGGAGTCCCGGGATCGAGTCCTGGGCCACCCCCCCCCCGCTCAGCGGGGAGTCGGCTTCTCCCTCTGACCCTCCTCCCTCTCATGCTGTCTCTCATTCTCTCTCTCTCTGATAAATAAATAAAATCTTTTAAAAAAAGTTTATCTTTTCTTTTGTTCCTCCCCTTTATTTATTTATTCTCTTGCACTTGTTTTGGCAAAACATTTCCGAGTTGGACACACACACAGTATTGTTGAGTGACTTGAGTTCCACCTCTCTGGGCCGCTCGCCCAGCACCCAGCGCCCTTCAGCTCCACTCTACAGGCGTGGCCTGCGGTGGCCCATCTGACCCAGGCTGCGGCCGACCCCATGGGCTTTTCTGTGTCCGGCTTTCAGCTCAGTAGATATTTGGACTAAAAGCCGATAGATGATTTCCCTATTTCGGGAGTATCTCACTTTTTGTGGCTCTTGCCGAGAAACGATGTTTGCACCTGCCCAAGCCCGCAGCCCCAGCAGGGAGGCGGGGTTTGTTCTTCCCCTAGGTGAGGGTGGACACCGGCCCAACTCCTGGCTCCTGTCAACCAAGCTGGCCCCAGGGACATGCAGTGAGCTCCCCTTGCAGCTGGAGGCAGGGGTGCAGCCGGCTGTCTGGAATTGTGCGCCCGGACTCCAGCGTTCCTCCCTTGAATTCAGCACCCCGGCTGTGGGCTGCCCATTGGCATGCGTGTGGGGGTCCCCTCAGCGAAGACCCTTCCTCACCATTTGGGGCCCCACTGAACTGTTATCTTCTCAGAGACACCTCCCCCCCCACTGCACTAAGGTCCCTCCCCTGAGACACCTTCTATCCCGGCGTCTCGTCTTTGTCCTCATGTGGGTCGGCTATAGGAAATCATCACACTCTGGTGATCTGTGTCCATCCACCTGGACTAAGCTTTTCAGGAGGGCTGAGGTCTTGTATCTTGTGTGCTATGTCTAGAAATATGCCTAGCACCTAGCAGAGGACCAGCAAATCTTTGTTAAAAGTAAGTGAAAGAGGACTGCCTTAGATTGTTATATGTCAGGGTTCCATGTTTACAGAGCTTTACTTCTTCAATCAGGCTTCCAATTGTTTATTGCGCTACATGATAAGACAGTGTTAGAGCCGCTGACCCCGCTGAAGCCCTAAGCGTGCGGAAGCGGGGAGGCAGGTGGCCCAAGGTCTCACACGGCGTCACCACATTACAGGGGGTGTAAGGACCGAGCATCCGCCAAGTCCCGCTGGACCCGGGAGAGGCCAGACCTGGCACAAGGTGAGGAGTCAGGAAGTCCGCTGTTTGGAGGGGAGGGTGAGTCAGGCCTCGGGGACTCAGTTCTGTCCCTGCTTCTGAACTGAGTGACTCAGGGTCCTGCCTGTGCTGCTGCTTTTGTTAGGAGTTAATTGGACACTTAGGGAGTCGGGGCCAGGGTCCCCAACAAGAAATCAGGGAGCTGGGACAGCTCAGACAAAACCGTCCTAGCGTCCTGTTTTACAGCTTCGACAAGACCACAACAGCATCCTGTGGAGCAGCCTCTGCAGGAGTGACTTTTGCAAAACATCCTGAAACAAAACAATGAACCATAAACATTGGTCACTAACACAAGGTGAGGCAGTTCGTCTCCAGATGGCAGTCCAAAAGACCAGCAACACGGGAACAATAACCCGAGATGCAGACCGGTGCATGATCAAAGCCCTGATTGGGGCACACCTTAGCGGCCAGTCCACAGGGGCCCACACTCAGGATGCTCAAGATAGTTCCTCGAAAGAGCTTACAAAACCCCCTAGATTTGAACGCCAAAATGGCAACCCTCTCGGGTCCCCTCCCTCTCCAAGAGCCTTGTGCTATCGCTCAATAAACTTTGCTTTGCTACCCACCACTCTTCGTTCTGGTCTCTTTGTTCTTCGAAGTGCCGTGACCAAAAACTGCGGGCACTAAAGGAACAAAAAGCCTGTAACACTTTCACCTGCAAAGGGATGATAAAAAGACCCTGCCTGGCAGGACATGCATGAGAATGAGAAGAAACAGGTGGAACGTGCCTGGCATAGCAGCGGTCCTTGGTAAATCCGCTGGCCTACCTTTACCTTCCCTGCACAGAAAACCAGTCTTTAAGAGGCAAAGACCATCAGTGAAATTTGTGAGCTCGCCAATATAGAGCCCAGTGTATTGCGCGGATAAGAGGAGGAAGTGGGTGCGGCATTCAGAGCCAGGATGCGGGGCAGTGCACAGCGTGGACTACGGGCCCCTTAATGCCCAGAGCTGAGCCTCCCACTGCAAGGAACACGGAGGTGGAAGGAAACTCAGAGAAGTCAGAAGAAAGGTTTGTGTCCCCTCCGTCCCTCCCTGGCCATGAGGCCTGGAGCACATCACGTCACTTATCAGTTACTTACCGATGCATCAAGACTGGCTGATGCACTGGCTCCAAAATCTCTGTGACCCTGACTTCTCCTGCTTCTTGAAGCATGTTGGAACTACCTGCAAGACAGACTCCCACTTTTAGCCTAGGACCACTGAGCAGACGCCATCCCCTTTCTCCGCCCTCTCCCCTGAGTTCCCAAACCTGACAATGTTTTCTGGATGCTTCTCCGGGCGTTTTTCCTTCCTGTTTCCTGCCTGGCTTCTTAGACTGCTTACTTTTTCCGCTTACTGTGCTTCTCCCAAACTCACATCACCTTCGTGGCCCCAACTTCTCTCATTGGAATTTTCTGTCCATATTACACTTTCTCCCCTCTTTTCAGAGCGAGATCGGGATGCTGTTCTCGTCCCCGGAACCCAGGGTCCCAGCCTTCCGGTGCCCCTCGCTCAAAGCGCCTGGCACTGGGACCAGTCTCCAACCATGCTGAGGCTTCTCTGACTCTACGCAGACTCCTTTCAGCTGTGTCCTGGAACGTGAACGAGAAGGGGGTGTGCTGGCAAGTGGCTGTTATGATTTTCTCTCCTCTGCCATCTGTCATTCTCCCAGGTTTCTGTATTTGTAGGTTTGCTGGAAATGGGCTGGAAAACTGTGGCCATCTGCGGAGGGGCTGGAAAGAGCACCCTGAGCATGAGGACCAGGGACCGCTGTCCTAGCTGTGAAGTCCTGGAGCAAGTCAGTCCTCTGGTGAAGATCTCTCTGGCTCCCCAGTGGTTGGCAAAATGGGGGGACCCTTCCAGGGCCCACCCCACTCCGGGCAGCGGACATTCCGCCTTCTTCGGGGAAGGACAGGGTGGCCAGCTTGGACTTTGCCTCACACCTAGAGGAGAGGCAAGCCTTCCCCTTGGCTTCTGGCCCACTGCCTCTGGCCCACCTGGAAGCTTGGGGAAGGAAGCCCCATGTCCACCCCCTCCCTTGCGAGTCTCAGGAGAACTCGATGCTTCAGACGGCCGTTGGGGTAGGAGTGTTAGTCCAAAAAGGCATCGAGAGGACAAGGAAGGCAGGAGAACACATTCACATCACCGTCTTCCCAGGATCCAGGGCTCTCTTTCTATTTCTTCAAGACAAACCGACCAACCTACACCCATCTCATCCTGCTGGTGCCTTTCTCAGACTGCACGGTGGGACTGGCCTTCTCTTTACTCTTCGGGACAGGGGAAGCCAGGCCCCTGTGGGCACTGGTCCGCTCCTATTCACTCCCCTAGGCCCTGCAATGAATGGGAAATAAAGACAAATTATATACATTCCTAACACCCTCTCTCCTCCCCAAATATTTTAAATTAGAACCTCACAGACTATGTGAGGGGTTTTGTTTGTTTGTTTTTCATTTATTTTATTCTCAGAATCAGGGCTTTCTTTCCATGCCTACTACATTTTTTTCCTACTTCCCTTTTTATCTTTTTTCTTTTTTTTAAGATTTTACTTATTTATTTGACAGAGAGAGACACAGCGAGAGAGGGAACACAAGCAGGGGGAGAGGGAGAGGGAGAAGCGGCTTCCCGCGGAGCAGGGAGCCCGATGCGGGGCTCGATCCTAGGACCCTGGGATCATGACCTGAGTCGAAGGCAGACGCTTAATGACTGAGCCACCCAGGCGCCCCTACTTCTCTTTTTAAATTTTTTTTTAATTATAAAAGTAATTTGCACCTGCCCCAAATTATTTGCAGTTTATAGTAATGTTTGAGGCAGATGTGAGCCATGGTGTTGGGAGGCTTCTTAAAGCTTCACCGCCTTGGCAGTGCTGCCAACGCCCTGGCGGAGAAGCTGAGGTCATCATCGAATTTGAAATATTTAAAGTGGATACAAAACTGTTTCAGCAATGCAGACAATTAAGTGTGTTGTTGTGGGCGATGGTGCCGTTGGTAAAACATGTCTTCTGATATCCTACACAACAAACAAATTTCCATCTGAGTATGTACCCACTGTTTTTGACAACTATGCAGTCACAGTTATGATTGGTGGAGAGCCATATACTCTTGGACTTTTTGATACTGCAGGGCAAGAGGATTATGACAGAGTACGACCGCGGAGTTATCCACAAACAGATGTATTTCTAGTCTGTTTTTCAGTGGTCTCTTCATCCTCATTTGAAAATGTGAAGGAAAAGTGGGTGCCTGAAATAACTCACCACTGTCCAAAGACTCCTTTCTTGCTTGTTGGGACCCAAACTGATCTCCGAGATGACCCCTCTACGATTGAGAAACTTGCCAAGAACAAACAGAAGCCTATCACTCCAGAGACTGCTGAAAAGCTGGCCCATGACCTGAAGGCAGTCAAGTATGTGGAGTGTTCTGCACTCACACAGAAAGGCCTAAAGAATGTATTTGACGAAGCAATACTGGCTGCCCTGGAGCCTCCCGAACCGAAGAAGAGCCGCAGGTGTGTGCTGCTATGAACATCTCTCCAGAGCCCCTTCCGCACAGCTGGTGTCAGCATCGTACTAAAAGCAATGTTAAATCAAACTAAAGATTAAAGATTAAAAATAAAAAAAAGCTTCACCGCCTTTCTCCCGGGGATTTGGGGCTTGCAGGCTCCTTTCACCAATTCCCCTGCCACGTTGCTGCAGCAAAGCCCAAGGAAGGGCATTGAAATAGGACAGGTGGCTCTCCTACTGCAGGTGAGTCTGATGCTCAGCTCATTCCTACACTGTGGGGATCCACAGTTCCCAGAGCTAGATTGAACCCCCATGAGGCTTCATCTCCCTGAGCCCCAGCCCAGCCAGGGGCTCCAGATGGCTGGTGTAAGATCCAGATGGGATTGCCATCTTAGCAGAGGGGGCTCTGGGCAGGTGCAGGGAGAGATCCAGGTGAGATTCTGTGAAGCTGAGCGCACCTTCGAGGATGAGCTAGATGGGCTTTAAACACATCCTCCCAATATTGGGGCTCTCCCAGCAGCCTCACGTCACACACAGGATGGAGGATCCAGGAATTTTTAACCAGGTACCTTTTGCTGGGCGTTCCATCAGTTTCTAGCTCTTTACCATCCCTGTAAAGATCACCTTTATGCCTGTATATTTGTACACTTGTTTGATTGCTTTGGTGGGATTGTAAAATTTTGATACAAAGTACCAAAGTGTCCTTAAACGTGTATTTTTTGAGTTATAAAAGCAGGCCCTCTCAGAAGTTTGCAGTGAGAATATAAGCTCCTAAAGCCTTTGTCAGGACAACCGGGCTGGATTACCCTGACTTAAGTGGGTCCACAATTTTATTTTATCCCATCGAAAGAATTGCACGTGTGCATAAAGATGTACATATAAGGTGACATAATTCATAAGACCAAAAGTCTGGAAGCAATCTACATGCTTACAAAGAAGAGAACAATTAAACAAAGTACATACCTATGTGCACGCTCTGCCCCTATTACAAGGAGAGCATAAATCTGTGTGTATGGACATGGAAAGATCTTAAAGTTGAAGCACGCATGCATAATATTCCATTTATATCTAAAAAGCCACACATCTTACATCTACATATATATGTACATATGCCTAGAAAGATGACAAGGAGACACACTTCTTTTGGGAGAGGGGTTTTGTCAGATCCCCTTGGGGAGGGTCATTCCCTACCCACAATGTAGCATAATGGTCACCCCCATGTCCACTGCGTGACCTAGTGCAAATCACTTTCTCTGTGCACCGGAACGCTGATGCAAGGCCTGGATATGAGTTATGCATGTAGAAGGAATATGGTACTTGGCCTAGAAAGCATGATCTGTGTCATGGTCACTGTGCCCTTTGCGGATTTAAGGAAGCTGTGGCCTCTATTCGGAAAGAAATGCACGTATGAATGTCCATACAAGGCCTTCACAGGCTCCCTGTAGCCTGTTCTTAACCTCAGGTTAAGAACCCTCCCTGGAAAAACCACTGTGTTTTCAGGCTGGAGATGCCCTTGAAACCCTTCATTTCACCAGGGAACAGGAGGAGTTTCCAAGGCCACAAGACCTGACAGAGGCACAGCCAGGGCTTAACTCTGGACTCTCCCACCGGTCCATCCGGTCCTCACCCCCACCTGCCCCCAACACAGACCTGGATCATCCCCTAAACACCATGGGAGGCTTCAACCGACAGGAGACAGTCAGGCCCTGGGACGCACAGCCAGCAGGCTATTGGCCGGGGTGCTGACCGAATGATGGGGGCCCCTCGGTTCTATGACAGGCAGCAGTCTGCTGGGCGCTGTGTTCCCCGCAGGTCACCAGCCATCCTCCAGACCCGGGTGTCGGGGTGCCGTGCCCTGCCTTCGTGTTCTCCCCCACTCACCTGCCTCCCGGAGGACAAGTGGGAAGGAGTCCCCTCCCGCTGTCACTTCGGCCTGACCCCTCCTCCACGAAGCCAGCCCCTGGGCTGGGCCAGAAAGCTGCCCTTCCCGAGCTGTATCCTTGAAACAGTAAGGACGTGCTTGGCCAGACGTGATTGGGCTCAGCAGCCTCGTTCTTAGTGTCTGTAAAGACCCCCCAAAGACCTTGCTCAAAATAATCTTCCCCACAGCTCTGCCAGAGAATCTTCCCCGTTCTCATTTTTCTTCGGAGAGTGACCGGGAAGGCTGGTGAAAATGCAGGTGTAATCCAGGGCAGCTCGCTAACTGGCATCCCCTCCCCGGCAAGCAGGAACAGCTTATCCGAAGGTAATGGAACATGGATCAGATGCATAAGGAGTAGAAAAGGTCAGGCCAGAGAGATGCAAGCTGGGGCCCTGTCAGTTTCGCAACTCTTATCTTTTGCAAAGCATGATTTAAAATGAGGTCCTTGAAGATAAATCCCCTGGGGGACAGGCTTCCAATTCCCTAGAGACTCGTGTATCACAAAGTGTCCAGCGCTCCCGGCCACACAAAGGCCCTCAGAGGGAGGCTTCTGTCGGCTTGCAGAGGACCTGTCTCAGAGAAGCTCCAGTTCCCAGCTCCGTGTCAAGTGGGGTCCTCAGTGGGCAGGCGTCTTAGGAACCAGAGCCTGTGGGTCAACAACTCTGTCTGTCAAACATTGTCCTGCCTTCGCCCCGGCTGCGCTGCCCTCGGAGGCCTGCTCAACTACACACCTCCTCTTTCACATATCACCCCTGGTTCAGTGGGAACATTGCATCTGGGGGACTTCCCACGCTCATCTTCTGTCTCTTATCACATTTATTGCACTTCTTATCATTTTCCTTATCCTCATCAATAACTCGTTAAAGCAGATCATGCAGTTAAAAGCACTTTGTAAACTAAAAAGTGTCCTGCGCCAAATCAGAATTAGATTTTGAGCTTCGCAGGATCACAATCAGGACTCTGGACTTGTGATTTCTCCGTTAGTTCGAGAGAAACCTGGAAGAGAGGAGTCAGGGGAAGGAATTGCTGAGAGAAGATGGAGGAGATGAAGGATCCTCCACACCTTCCTATGTCATCCCCCGTGGGTCCTGGTGCAGGGACCAGAGAGGGTAGAGTAAGGGACAACACGACCCTGTGTCCTCTACTAAGACAGCCTCCAGACTTCCTTAGATTTGGCCTGGCCATTCGCAGACCTCTTTGCCTATGGTGACCACATTTAACAAATGAACAGAAGGAAGGAAGGAAGGAAGGAAGGAAGGAAGGAAGGAAGGAAGGAAGGAAGGAAGGAAGGAAGGAAGAGAAGGTTTTCAAGTAGCAGCATCCTCAAGGGATAACAGGCTGGAATATTTGCTGTCAGGCAAATATTGAAAAAAGTCATGTGGGAAGGTCCTCATTCCTCTGTTGTACACCTTCTAACCATCTCTGCTTAGTGGTATGGACTTTGGGCTGTACACTCATGAGGGTCTCTTGTTTCCTGTTCAGTCCCTGGACACATCATAACCGAGGCTAAGCACTTGGTCCGCGTTGCACAGCGAATGGAGCTGAGCTGTAGGAATCCTATGGAATAAACTAGACTCCAGAACCGACAGTCTGAGACTCCCTCACTTTCCATTGATCAAGCCCCAACAGCCCCATGCACACACGCTATTTGATATGTATTTGAGCATCTGTTTTTTAATTGACCACACTGGAGAAAAAAGAAGAAGAAAAAAAGACCACATTGGCCATACTCCACTTTACCTCCTCCCTATAAAAATGAAAACCAGGGATGTTGACATGTCTTAGTTAAATGTGGCTCAAATCACACAATGTTAATCTCGTGTTATGTGGATATTTACAATTTACATCCTATGTGCCTAATATATGGGTCAATTTCAACCAGATACAAATGTACCAGCTTCAAGAGCACTTGTCTGCTTTGAGGTCAGACCGATATAAGTCTGCCATCATAGATGTGGGGCCACGGGCTTGCCACCCAGCTTCTCAGCCTCGGTTTCCAGGTCTGTAAAACAGCATGGCAGCCTCACGTGAGGCCTTCAGTAAAGAACCAAAACAGAAGGTAAAAGGCTCCAGTTTCATCTTAGTTTCATCTCCTGCCAAAGGATATTCCAGAGCGGCTGTTCGATTTTATATTCCCACCCTGCATATATTTTACTTAGTATCTTCTTTTTCACTTGTCTTGTCTTGCTTTCTTCCTAAAATTTTTTTGTTTTGAAATAATCTCACGATTAATAGAATAGTACAGAAGATTCCCATGTGCTTCACCAAGATTGACCAAATGTTAATTTCACTACATTTGCTATAGCATTTTGTACATCTATCTACCATTTGGCATCCTTAGTTTCATCTTCCTCTCCCCACTCTTGCAGAAAAAAAATCAGTCTCCTATGCTCACATTGAAACATCCTATCTTTTTACCAGTTTGACACTCCTTCTGGCTATGAAGTGATGGGGTGACTAATATGTCATGGGTCAAGCACCATCAAACAAAACCAAGTAATAAGTGAGGCATTCTATAAAATACAGGCTTATGGTCTTAGAAAAAGTAAATATCAGGGTCATGAAAGACCAAAAACAAAAACAAATAGAAGGTTGAGGAGATGTTCTAGATTAACAGAGAGACTCAAGAGACATAACAAGTGAATGCAGTGTGTGATCTGAGACTGGATCCCATGGGGGAAAACAGTGGCTATAAATTGCATTGAGAAAATTTGAAAAACATTTGTATATTAGATAATTATTGTTAAATTTCCTTAATTTTGACCACTAGATGGTGGTTATGTAAGGGGTTTTTATTCTTAGGAAAGACTCACTAAAATATGAACTATTTAGAAGTAAAAGGGTATTATGTTTGCAACTTACTCTCCAACAGTTCAGAAAGGAGATGATGGTAAAATACAGAGATGATAGATGACTGATAGATGATAGACAGATAGATGATAGATAGATGATAGACAGATAGATAGATAGATGACAGATAGATAGATGATAGGCAGATAGATAGACAGATAGATGACAGATAGATGATAGAGAGATGTACGAAATGCTATAGCAAATGTAGTGAAATTAACATTTGGTCAATCTTGGTGAAGCATATGGGAATCCTCTGTACTATTCTATTAATCATGAGATTATTTCAAAACAAAAAAGTTTTAGGAAGAAAGCAAGACATGACAAGTGAAAAAGAGGATACTAAGTAAAATATATGCAGAGTGGGAATATAAAATCGAACAACCGCTCTGGAAAATCCTTTGGCAGTTTCCTGCAAACTGACACTTACGTACGACCCAACGATCAAACTCTTGGATGTTTATATGAAAACTTCCTTTCACAAAAAATGCCTGTACATGGGTGTTCACCGAAGCTTTATTTGTAATAGCCAAAAGCTGGAAGCAACCAAACATCCTTCAATAGGTAGGTGGTGAAACAAAGTGATGCATTCACGCCAGGGAATACCACTCAGCAACACAAAGAACAAACTATGGATACACACAACAGTTCAGACGGATCTCAAGGAAAATATGCTGAGTGCAAAAAACCAATTTCAGAAGGTTATATACTGTATGATTCCATTTATATAATGTTCTTGAAATGACAAAATCGTAGAGATGGAGAACAGATGAGGGGTTGACAGAGGTGGTAGGTAGAGAGAAGGAATCCTTGCAACAGAATAGGTCTGTATTCTGACTCTCACATGCACACCTATGAGGAAATTGCATAGGGACACTCCTGCATATGCACCCATGCACACACGCGCATGCACACACACACACACACACACACACACAATGCACGGCAGGACAGTGAATCCTGAAGAAGCCCAGTGGACAGTACCCACACCGGCTGCCTGGTTTGGCTATTGTGCTGTAGTCAGTTATGTGAGGTGCTAACTCTGGCGGAAACTGGGTGAAGGGTGCACAGGACCAGCCTGTACATTTCTTTGCAACTCTCCGTGAATCTATACTTATTCCAAAATTAAAAGTTCAAGCCAAAATAACCAGCAAGCCCCAGAGAGAGCGTGCTCCAGCCTCTCTGCTGACATGGCTGTGAGCTCTGCTCCCAAGAACTGCCAGTCCTGTGCAGAGTCTGGCCTGAGTCTTCTCTTCCCATTTTATCTGGCAACCTCTGCAGCTTTTCATGAAGCCCCTTCCTCATGTAACTTATCACCGGGGATGATGGAAGCATAAGAGCAAAGACCCACAGAAGTTGGGTGTTGTCTTGAAGTGTAGGGTCACCTCTAAGGGCTAGAGCTCACATTGGATAAAGAGCTTTGAAGTCAGACAGCTTGGGTTCAAACCCCAATCTGTCACCTACTGTTGACGAGGCCTCAGATAATGTGCTTATTCCTTAGTGTGTCGATTTTCTCATCAATGAAATGGGGATGATGATAGCACGGTGTCATGGGTATACACGATATATCATGGTGTGTTTGTATAAATAAAGCTTAAGATAGTACCAGACTCCTAGAAAGAGTTGATCAATGTTAGTTATTTCTAATAGGAATAAAAACAATAGTTTACTATTATTATATCTCTCTAAAGGTTTTATCATTCCTATTTTACAATGGAGAAGTTAAGAGTTAGCAAAACCAATTAACTAGTGTGAGTCAACACTAGTGACGGGGCTGGTATTTTAATGCAGAGCCTCAAAGTCCATGCCCTGCCTAATATGCCTGTTTGAGTGTGTGTGGAAACCTTACCAGAAAAAAGAGGAGAAAGAAATTCAGAGAGCAGAGAAAAGGAAAAAGCATCGATTATCTTCGAGGAAGAAAGATGTGAAAGAACATCTCAACTGACTTAAACTATAAAGGAAATGTATTTCCCCACTTACCATGAATTCTTAAAGTTGAGAGGCTCTGGGTTGGTGAATTCAGTGGCTCATCAATGTCATCAATCACATGGGTCTGTCTCTCTTTTGACTCTGCCAATTTCAGCCGTAGCTTGGCTCCTGCTGTGGTCCCAACATGACTGCGCCATTCCAAGAATCGTTAGAAGACACAACCAAATCCAAGGGAATAAAGAAGACTATTCCCAAAATGTATTCTTTAAGAAAAAGGGAATCTTAACCAGATCCCCCCAACCCAGGAGACACCATCTTAAACCTCATTGGTTAGAGTTGCCACAAGGCCATGGACCAGCATGGTGGCTCAATGAAACATGGCTGCGTGGTGAAGGGTGCGTTACTGTTATGGACTGAGTGTTTGTCCCCCCACCCCCGACCCCTACCCATAATATGCTAACACCCTACCCGCCCCCAATTCATGTCCTTTGAGAGGTAATGGGGATGAAATGAGGTCACGATGGTGGAGCCCTCATGAATGACATTATAGTGCCTGTGCGACAGTCACAAGAGAGCTTGCTTCCTCTCTCTGCTCTTACCACGTGAGACTCCGCAGTCGGCCACCTGGGAGAGGGCCCTCGCTCAACCACGCCGGCTCCCGGATCTCGGGCTTCAGCCTCCAAAACTGTGGGACGTAAGTTTCTGTTGTCTATAAGCCACCCTGTCCATGGTACTCTGTTAGAGCAGTGCAAAGTGACTGGAGAAAATCACCCAAGAGAAACCAAGTTTTGGTTACAAGGAAGAGGTGGACAGTGGCTCTCAGGTCAGCGATCAACTGCTGTGCCATGATGCTAACAAGGTCCTCCTCCCACTGTGCAAAGCACGTTCTCCTGATCAACAGGCAAGATAATAGTTTGAGGACCGAACCACAACACAAGTTGTACAAAGATCCAGTACAAAGATCCAGCTAGGGAGGACAGTCTTTGACAAGCACGTTGGACATCTGCATGTATAAATCAGAACAAGCTGGGCTTGGAAGCCACAATAGGTAAACCCCAAAATCCCTGAAACAAACAAGAACAACAGTTTATCTCTTGTCCAAAACCCCACTACAGGTACAGGCAACTTTCCAGAGCCATCCAAGGTCAAACACACTAACACACCATCCCCGACTTACACGATCTTCTGGTATCTCCGTCTCACCCTGAGGTTTTGGGGTTCATGGCGTAGGAGGAGTCAGCTTGGAGAATCTCACACCAGCCCGGAAGTGCTCCAGCCTGGAAGCGACCAGTATTACTTCTTTTCCAGGTCTTTGTCTACTGTGAGACCCATGGCTCTGCCCAGCTGCAGGGAAGTCCAGAAAAGGGAGGAGAGCCAGAAATATCGATTAGTTCTGGAAAAGTCAACCATATCCCCTGTCCAGGAAGCCACAAAGGGGCTCTGTTCTAGTTGGATGCAGGCATCAGACAAGGAATGTCCATTGCCCAGAACTAGGTTGGAGCAAGGCGCCGGACCACTTCCTTCCTCCCAGCCCCCACCTCCAATAGAATCCCTGTAATTCAGTAGGAGCCCAGTGCCAGGGGATGAATAACTCCAATTAATCAGAACAATTTGAAATTAAGCCTCAAAGTGACAAATGCAAAATTTTGCAAAAATTAAAAAAAATAGAAGCATGCTAAATTGGGAAAATAATTGTGCCCTGTTGTCCCCAGACCCCTTCTATGCTGTGAGTTCTGTTAAAAACAACTTCAACTATTTCTTAGCCTATAATATGAATAATACTGGTATTAGAGCAGAAAGGACCTGGCCCTAAATATCTCCCTTTCTTTCCCACATGACCATAAACCCTAAAACATAAGAAAATACGTCAGCAACAGGTCCAAGTGAGTGACCTTGGCTCCAAATGCACACGTGGCCAGAATCAGCCTCCCCTCTCCTCGCCAAAGACAAGTTTCTTCCTGTCTCTGAAGTCTTCTTAAACTTCCCAGAGAAAGTTTGTACATGGAATGGATCCTGGGCACACCCTCATTCTCAAAAAGATGCCTGGTTTCACTTGATGAAGAATCTGACTGGGAAGGACCCCCTCTAGGAGGAGTCTGCCCATTAAATAAATTACAAACAGAATGAATGGAAATTCAGAAGGTTGTCAATTCATAATTTGGTTGAATTGGGAAAAATCACAAATGTCCGTTTCTTTGAGGTAAACAAATTATGGGCACTTCCAAATTCCATGCTAGGGGATTAAATCGGTTTTCAGATTGCTGCGAGCCCAGGGGTGGGGGCAGCAACACTCAGACGCTCAATAAGTTTTTTCTTAAAGGACGTGCTAATGGCTTCAATAAAATTTGAGGAACCCCATATAACCAGAAAGGCTTTGCCAGCATTCAGCAGTGGAAAACAAAACAAAACAAAAAAATCCTTCGAGATAATCTTTTACCTAATATTCAGTTCCACTGTGGATTTTTTTTTTTTTGTAAAGGGGAAAGAGGATATTAAAAATCGTGCAGTGGAAATATTTTACTAGTTTTGTTATCCTACCTCTCTGCTTGCATTTTACACTTACCAGCAGAAACACACGAAAAGTAAAATGGGGATTTTATCTTTAAAAATGCTTTGGTGATGTCAGTGTTGCTCTTGGTGATGTTGTGAAGACATGGTGCTTTGAAGGATGGCTTCCAGGTCTCCCTCCCTCTCCCCCCACGAGAAGCTTCAGCTGCCTCTCTGCTGCTCCAGCCGGGCATCCACGGGAGGAGGGAAAGGCTTCCTGAAATAGCTCGCAGATTCAAAGTCAGTGATCCCACCTGGCCTCATTTTCTGAAGATCCACAGTGAAGGGCTGAGCTCCGACACCGTGACTCGGGTTACTGAGTTATAAGCATGCTTCTTAGTGACCTAGCAGAGTTGGATAATGACCTGACCCCGTTCTCAGGCAGGGACCATTCCAGATGTTTCACGCAAGGACACCACTTGAGATGGCGTGAAGGTCCCTTTCAACTGAGACGCCCGTCCCGGTGTGGTGCCCTTTACGGGAAGGCAGTCACCAGTGGCCAAGGTCCTGCTCCCCCTGGGGGGAAACCAAACAGACCGTAAAAGGTCGTCACCAAGTTCCATGAGTGGATTAGCAGCTCCGAAGGACAACACGCCTCTTTAAGTCATCCTGTAAAGTGACCTCTAAGTGTGACTGGTCACGCCATCCCAGGCTCTTTTACCGTCTGAGTGGTGGAGGGCAGCTTTGCCTGATGCACAGCAGGTTTGAGCTCCCGGATAACCCAGAACATGTTCCGAACCATAACTCTGCTTCCAGCCAAGTCATGGTCATGGAAGGAGGCCACTGTGTCCCTGGAATGAGACCTCGGTGACTCTGCTACTAATTTGGTACATGTAACCTTGAAAGGTTGAGGCCTTTCTGTAACTCCTCCGCTCTGCATATAAAGGGTTGGGACCCTAAGGTTTCTGTACCAGACGGTGGCCTCTGTAACTCCCAGAGCTGCAGTACTTACCCTCCTTTCTACCTGATCAAGACAGTGGCAGATTCATCTCAAAGGTACAGGATGTTGAACTTGAGTGTGCCTGCGATGGATGTTTATCTTGCCCTTCTCGGGGCAAATGGAATGGATATAGTCCTTGTAAAAGCCTGTCTTTTTCAGCCCCTGGGATGCCTCTTTCCCTATGAACCCCCTACCTCACATCTGCTTGGGAATGACTTAAAAATCTTAATGGGGCTTTTCCATATCATATATATATATATATATATATATATATATATATATATATATATTTAAATGATGCATTCGAGAAGAGCTAACCTCTGTGAGAAATCCAGAAATAAGTGCCAGGGTTCACTTAACTCGACTCTGATACAGTGAAATACTAGAAAGAAAAACAGTGCCTGTTGAGGAAGAGATGCTACAAGCCCCAGAACCAATAATTCTCAGGTAATGTTTAAACAGAGATGCTCAGCCACGGAGGGCTTCTCAGGAGGCTGATGCTCAAGAGCCTGTACTCAATTCTTAAGCAGAGCTTCTTAAACTTTACTATGCATGTGAATCATCTAGGGATTAGGTTAAAATGCAGCTTATGATTCAGATCCCGGGCTTGATAAATTCTGTGTTTGCAATAATCTCTAGGTGATGCCCATGCAGCTGGCTCATGGGACAGTTGAGTATCAGGGTTCAGTGGTGTTTCAGGGACAGAAAATAATCTTTAAATAATCAATGACTGAATCTTATCAAATCAGCAAAAAAGTCAAGATACGTTTTACTCAAGACAATTCTGTCCTATTTAAAAATTTTTAATTTTATCTTCACATACAGCAAAAAAAAAAAAAAAGACTTTAATGCGCATGCTGGGTTCTATGAATTTATTAAACATACAGCTCTGTGTAGTTACCATCACAATCAGGATACAGAACAATTCCATCGCGCCCAAAATTCCCTCATGCCATGCCTCTGTGGCTGTCCTCACCTCCTTCCACTAACCCCAGGCAATTATAGTTTTGTCTTTTCAAGAATGTCATATAAATGGAATCGTAGAGAATATAAGCTGTTGAGTCCGGCTCCTTCCACTCAGCATGATTCCTTTGAGATTCATCCAAGTTACTAAATGTATCAATAGCTTCTTCCTTTTTATTGCCCCACAGTATTCCATTGTGTGGATGTTTGCCAGTTCTTATCCATTCATTCACTGAAGGACTATTAAGCTGTTTCCACCTTTTCCGCAGTTACAAATAGAACTGTGTACACAGGTGCACAGGTTTTTGCTAGAACATGCGCTTGCCTTTCTCTAGGCTAAATACCTGGGAGTGGGATTGCTGTATATGCTTAACTTTGTAAGAAACTACCAAACTGGTTTCTGGGATAATACCTGTATCACGTGGCATCCCCAGCAGCGGAGTATGAGCCTTCCAATTGCTCCACACCCATCCTCTCTAGCACTTGATATTGCCAGTGATTTTTACCTGGACCATTCTTATAAGGGGTGTGGTGGTATCTCTATCTGGTTTGAATTTGCATTTCCCTACTGGTTAATTATGTTTAACGTCTTTTAATATACTTATCTGACTTTTTTGCATCCTCTTTGATGAGGTGTCTGTTAAAGCGTATTTATTGCCCATCTTTTAATTGGTTGTTTTCTTTCATGTTGTTGAATTTCAAGAGTTCTTTATATATTCTGGGTACAAACCCTTTGTCATCTCTGTGATTAGTAAATCTATTTTTCTCAGTTCATGTCTTGTGTTTCATTCCCTTCACAGTGTCTTTTGCAGAACAATTGTTTTTTAATTTTGATGAAACCCAATTTGTCCATTTTTCTTTTATAGATTGTGCTTTTGATGTAACTAAAAACTCTGCCTACCCCCAAGCCACAAAAAAATTCTCCTATGTTTTCTGCTGAAAGTTTTACAGTCTTAGATTTTATATGAGATCTATGATCCATTTTGAATTAATAAGTTCTGGGGTTTAGTTAGGGGTGGGGTTTTTTTGTTGTTGTTTTTGGCCTATTGGTGTCCTGTTGTTCCAATGACTTTTCCTAACACCTTTTGCCAACACCACATGATAGCTTTGTATTGTCTTACAATTAGGTAGTGTGATTCCTTCAACTTTATTCTTCATTTTCAAAACTGCTCACTTACTGTAGACCTTTTGCATTTCCATATACATTTTAGAATCAGTTTTGTCTTTATCTACAAAACATTCAGGTTGGGCTTTTATTATAGATGTGACAAATCTACAGGGACAAACAGGCATTGTCCCTGCCATGTTGAGTCTTCCAATCCATTAACATGATAGGTCTCTCCACTTGCTGAATTTTTCTTTTATTTCATTCTTCGGCATTTTGCAGTTTTTAGCAAACATATTTTGTATGTTGTGTTACATATGTATCTAAGTATTTCGTTTGGGGGAGTTCTTATAAATGGTGCTGTGTTTTTAATCTTAGTTTCCAGGTGTTCATTGCTACCTTCTACTAATTTTTAGGTATTGATCTCATGTCCTGCACCCTTGCTAGGAATTAGTTCTAGGAATTTTTTCCATGGTTTGCTTCACGTGCACTAGAAAAGAATCTGTATCCTGCCATCATTGGGTGGAGAGATTTATAAATTACACTTTGATCTTGCTGGCTGGTGATGTTGTTCAATTTTTTTCTAAATCTGTGCTGATTTTTTCTCTACTCTCTCCCTGTCTGGGTCAGGTCCACGCACGTGCAGCCCAGAGGACAGCTTAGGCTTCTGTAAGCAACTTCTAGGGGTCTCATTCCCAAGGTCTGCCCCTTCCATAGTATCTCTCCCTGGTAATTTCCAATTCCCTGGACTCCCCTTTGCAGTCCTTCGGCCAGAAGCCAGGGCTTTGGTTACCTGGTCTGTTGAGTGCTTCAAGTGCTACATTAACATCTGGGGTCAAGGGCAAGGGCCACTGAAGAAGAAAAATTTTGCATCTCTGCAGCCTGGCTACTGCCATGGGGTCAATTCCATTGCGGAACCTCCCACACGTCCGAACTTCCTAGAGACCAGAGACACTAGAGAAAGGAAAATCACGTGATTTTCCTCGTTCCCTAAGCATTACGACTCTCCTTTCTCCCTAGAAGTCGGGGGCATGGACTTCTAGCTCTCACTGGTTGTGTGATGCTTCTGGGTCCCCCACTGCCTTGAGTCTGAACTGAGGATCCCAGAGTAAAAACGGGAAACTCGGCACCACCATTCAGTGGCGATAGGGATTCTGATCTTCTCGAACCCACCTGTGACTGTTTACTTTTTTGGAGTCCTCGGTCAGCCGCCCTGTGCCTTGGTCCAGTCTTTGGACCTGCCTTCTTTGGAGAGACAGGGGGTAGTGTGTGCTTCCTCCATTTATCTGGAACCGGAACCCTCTGTTCTATTTCAAGCCATGATCTCCACGAAGCTTTCCGGAACGTTGTGGAAAATCATCACAAAATAGCTGCTTTTATGAGATGTTGGATGTGCAAGGTTGGTGGCACGTAGGGTTGGCTGGGTTATAATGAGCCACTCCAGCCAAGGGTCACAAGAATGGTCAGTCTAAGCCAAAATTCTTTAAACAAAAGAGCTCACATCCCTCAATTTGGGTTCAGTCCTCTGAGTAGCCTGAGAGCTGGAAAATTAGATGGTTTGCCCAGCATCAGGGCTCATGGGGGACAAGTGTGCCTGTTTTAGTGGACTCACTACCATTAGTTGGCCCTTCGTGCAGCACAGAAGCCTCACAGATGGTCAAAGTTCAACCCAGTCTGTCTAACTGACCTGCTGTGATGGTGGTCTGTACTGCCTTTCTCTTTAAGCATGAGTTGATTTTGTGAAGTTAAGTTCCTCATTGTCACGGGAGTTATGGCTTTTCCCAGTTGGTGGTGATGGGTCCGATGTAGCGCTGTGGATTCTGTCGATGGGAGGGCACCGGTGGCTGGTGTTCTTGGTCGAAGGGATGGAGAGAATAGAGCCATTTGTTTGTCAAGGACAATCCCCGGTGTTTCCAAAGGCCATTCCAACTATTGACATCTTCCTCGTCATGTTTCTGCAAAGTGAAGTAATTGTCTTCATTTTAGGAGCCAGGAACCCGAAACACCAATGCTCACAGAAACACCTGTTACCTGCAGAGGAATGGGCTAACCCCCACACTGAGGCGCTGGCAGAGTCTCCTGAGAGCTTAGAACCAGGGAACTTGGATGAATCTCTCTCTACCCCAAAGACAGAAGACAGTTCTTCTCTGCTTTTATTGAGATATCACTTACATGAATAAAATTCACCCGATTTCAGTGTACAGTTAGATTCGTTTTGGCAAACCGTCTCTCGAAACAGGATGTAGAACATTTCCATGACCCTAGAAAGTCCCAGTGCCCCTTTGCAGTCAGTCCCCTTCCCCGCCCCCACCCCAGGCCACCCCCCCGCCCCCGCTTCTGCAGGGCTCTTATCACGGGCCCCTGCAGTGTCTCTGCTTCCTGTGCCCCTGGGTGCTCCCACTCACTCATCCTGCAGGTCCCTTCCCCTGAGACCAGGTCAGGTGACTGAACCCCTCAGAACGGGTGAGGTGACTCTTCTTGTGTCCCACCCCCCAACCCAGTTCCTGTCACAGGTAGTGCCATGTGATGAGTCTGCCCAGCTCATTCCCTGTTACACCTGAATCACCTGAGGGGGACCCTGTATTAGCCTGGTTATCAGCCCTTGGGGGTTGGGGGCTTAGGAGTTCCATGTATCTTTTTTAAAATTTTATTTATTTTAGGGGCTCCTGGATGGCTCAGATGGTTAAGCCTCTGCCTTCGGCTCAGGTCATGATCTCAGGGTCCTGGGACTGAGTCCTACATGGGTCTCCCTGCTCAGTGAGGAGTCTGCCTCTCCCTCTCCCTCTGCCCCTCCCCCCTGCTCGTGCGCTCTCTCAGGCTCTCTGTCTCTCTTTCTCTCAAATAAATAAATAAAATCTTTTTAAAATTTTATTTATTTGAGAGAGAGAGAGAGTGCGGGGGAGGGGCAGAAGGAGAGGGAGAGAGAGAGAGAATCTCAAGCAGACTCCGAGCTGAGCACAGAGCCTGATGTGGTGCTTGATCCCACAACCTTGAGATCATGACCTGGACCAAAACCAAGAGTCAGCTGTTTAACCTACTGAGCCACCCAAGCACCCCTAGGAGCCCCAGATATCTTTAACTCCCTCTTTCCTCTTTTACTTTTATGTTTTCGTAAAGTTGTCATTAATTTTGTTTCCTTGATGCTAAACAACTGGGGACAGCAGCTGCTACCAGTTCTGGTCAAACTGGGGACAATGACTAGAACAAGTTGGGAAGAAGATGAGGTAATTTGTCAAACAGCAAAATGCATTTTTTCCTTAGAGTAGATCTTGCTTGTTTTCACCATTGTGCCATCGACATTTTCCAGGTTGTGAAAGAACACAGTGCAGATGGGGGTGGAGGCAGACACCAGCCTTCACCCCAGTGGGAACTCCACACCTCCTTGGGAAAACACGCATCTTCCTTCTTACCCATGTGGGCACCTCCCAATGAATGGGTGTGGTGAGGCTCATCTCTGATGTGTCAGAGGCGAAAGGATATAAGAATGGCACCGATCAGGGGCGCCTGGGTGGCTCAGTCTGTTGAGTGTCCGATTTTCGGTTTCAGCTCAGGTCCTGATCTCATGGGCTGTGGGATCGAGCACAATGTCAGGCTCCACGCGCAGGGCAGCATCTGCTTAAGATTCTCTCTCCTTCTCCCTCTGCCCCTCCCACACGTGTGCTCTCTCTCTCTCTGTCTCTCTCTCGCAAATAAATAAATCTTAAAAAAAAAAAAAAAAGAATAACACCGATCAGAAGCTTTTATCAAATGCTCCACTGAGCATGATCCTATATGGGACATTGTCCGATCTCAAAACCTGAAAAGCTTCTGCTTTGTCTTCTAAGTGTTCCCAAATAGTGCCCAACAGACCAGGGACAAAGCTAAATGAATCTCAGCCACAGACTCGAGAAGCCAAACATTCAAAATTATGTACGAATAAGGAAAAGCAACACTTAATTTAGGGTTGTCAGTTATACTCTCTTAGCTGTGGCTAATGATGTCCCTATGCCAGACGACAGTTTGAGAAAATCAGAGGACTGGGTTCACCAGCGTCCAGCAGACAGCATGATGCCTGACGCACGTTTGCGTTAGGCATTTTCATGAACATGATCTGATTTAATCTTCCTGACAATCCCATTTTACAGATGATAGAACGGAGGGGCAGAACACATTAAAGGGAATCCCGAAGCTCCGGGGTGACCCCAGCAGGTTGCCCATTCTCCTCTCTCTTACCCTCCTGCTTGTCGTGATGTGAATCTGGGTCCCCAGAGTGAGCAGGGAGCACACTGCGTTAATCAGGCTGGGCAGGTTCATCTGCGTAGCTGCTACAGGCAAGATGAGATTTCATGAAATATCCGATTCCTGGAGCTGCCAGGACAGAGTGACAGAAGACCCGCAAACCAGGTCCAGGGTGTGGCTTGGGGAAGGGAGAGGCCCAGACAGACCCTGAGTCTCTCTGTAGCAAAAAGAGAGAGAGCTGGAGAGCACAGGGCACCCTGAGGAGGGCTGGGAAGCACAGATGGGCATTTACAGCCAGTTTGGGAGGCCAGTCCTTGGGGCACACGGTGGGAATACATCTGTAAGAGAGGTATTGGGTACATTACATTCATGGCTGCAAACGGGCCCGATTTCTTTCCTCTGGCCAGCAGGATCCAAGAAAATGTATTCTGATGCTCAAGGATAGGGCAGGAATGGACTCTGTGGTGTCTGCAGCCGGGCTCCCTACCGGGTGCAAGTGCTTCACTCCCCTATGATGCGTGCCTGGCCCCGAGGCGTTGGGTCTGTGATTCTGCCTTAACCTCCTTTGCTCTTGGTGACTTGCCTGGCCTGGAGCCCCAGAAGCTCAGCCCAAAAGGGGCCTGGAGCAGGCGGAGTATGAGGGGTTTCTCCAGCTTGCTGCCTGCATTCCACCAGTCTGGCCTCAAGGGTGATCGTGCGCTTGGTGGGAGGCCTCCCTTGTTTTCAGCAATTCTCTCAACCTGGCTCCTAAGTCTGTAGCTCGGTCAGCCCCCGGACCCGAACACAGCTAGTGCATCTGGGCGAGCGGCTGTAAAGTTCCCCGAAATTGGACACAATTCATGTTCAGGCTCAGGCTTCTATTTTCCTAAATAAGTAAAACAAAAACAAACCAAAACAAACAAACAAACAAACAAACTTCAGAGTAAAAATGAGCCCTCCAAATTTTGTAGGGAAAGAAAAATCTAATGAGCATTTACCTCCCCAAAGTGACTCTCCCCTGAATGCCAGAAACTTCATATGAACTCAAAATGATCAGGATCAGAGAGTTCTTTCCTTTGCACACCCAGCCCTCCCCGAAACATGCGCTACCAGCGTCCTGCACTGGCCAGGTCCTCCAGGGCCAGTGGGAGGGCAAGGTGACATGGGAGTGTCCCTCCCACGTCCCTACGCACTTTCCTTCAATGCCTGAAGCCTTGCAGGGGGACCACCACCACTCCCAGGCCAGGCCTTCCGGATAAAGATAACCGGGTGGCAGGAGGAGGGAGTTATTCAATTCAACAGGTATTTATTGAGAACCGCGAAACACTTAGGACATTGAAATAAGACAGGGAATATCCTCGTTTCTGAAAAATTCTGCTCTAGGCTGGGGGGCTGGCTGCAGTCAGTGAGCTCTGGGCTATTTTGCCAGGAATGTATGAGATCACTGAGCATTTCCAGCAGGTAAGAAAGTCACTCTTCTCCTCCGCAGGGAACAGTTAGGGGCAGGGGATGGAGCCTGGGCCCTGAGAGTGACAGCGGCCCCACTTACCATCTAAAGGACTTTGATCAAGTCAAATTGCTACCTCCAAGCCTCAGTTTTCTTATCTGCAAAATGGGAAAATAGTGCCCACTTTGCAAAGATGGCTGTGACCATGACATCGCTAGGCCTCTATGCCCAGCCCTCATCCCCTCAGCTTCCTTGGAACCAACACTGGACACAGACGTGACCACCGCACGAGAGGACACAATCCAAGATGGCAGTTCTCACCTTGACTACACAGGGGGAGCTTTCAAAAACCCAGATGACAGGGCTGCACCGCAGGCTGCTCAAATCAGACTCCCTGGGGATGAAGCCCAGGCATCCGGTTTTGCAAAGCTCCCCAAGAGATTCCAGTGGGCAGCCAAGGCCAACAGCTGCTGAGCCAGAAGGAAGGAGAAATGGAATTATTTCATCTCTATAGAAAGTTGGGGGAGGTTATTACTACTCACTGTTAATTATAGTATTATGCCCTGTACAATTTGAGGTTTACAAACTACACAAGTTATATTTATTCAGAAATTTATACATTGCTAAATAGTTTCACATTCATGATCAAATGACATCTTGAGAGAAATTTTTTTTAAAGATTTTATTTAGTTATTTGAGAGAGAGTGAATGAGAGAGAAAGAGCACAAGCCGGGGGGGGGGCGGGAGAGGCAGAGGGAGAGGGAAAAGCAGGCTCCCCGCTGAGCAGGGAGCCCACCCCACGACCCCGGGATCATGACCTGAGCCGAAGGCAGATTCTTAACCAACTGAGACACCCAGGCGCCCCTTCAGGGAAAGGTTAAAGCTGAGAAAATGGAGGCCTGGAGAATTTATTGACAAGCAGAAGGTGTGTCAAGTAAATGGACAAACACGTCCAGAGTGAAGGTCCGGCTTGACACCCTCTCTCCTTCCACCCCGCCCCAGCACCCCCCACTGATCTCTGTGAGGGAGCTGTGGTCCAGACCTGCCGCTGAGCGCCAGACCCTGGGCCAAGATGCCCCTCCAGTATTCCCCCACCCCACCCCCAACGTTAGCACCCAGGCAGCTCAACCGGCCCAGCACTGCTCAAGGCCCCTCCCCAGAGCCCCCTCCTCGGCTGTTTTCCATCTGTGCACAGGCACTGAAGTCTCCACCGTGGGCACCCCTTCATCCGCATTTGGCGGGTGGAGTTGGCCACCCCCAAGATGCCCTGGGAACCCGTCCACTTTCCATTAACCTGGCCTCCACCGCCTGGTCACAGCTTCTCCCCGGACATTCCAATAACCCGCTGCTCCTCCCCCTGCACCGCTCGCCCCTCCAGTCCCTGCTTCTGGCCTGTCCGCTGGACCCACTGAGGTCCGGAAGTTGCGCAGTTTCTTCGTGTAAAACGGTGAGCGTTCTTGAGTGTCTGACAGGTAGAGCCCCCTACAAAAGCGCGTGCACCCGCACGCGCGCCCCAAAGCGGCCTGCTCCCGGTGCGTCAGACACGGGGACCACTTTGTGTGACGAACCCCTTCAGCGAAGGGCTTGAAAACATTCAGAAGGATGCGGCCTGCCTTCTGCATCGTGGGACCACAGGCAGGTTCTGCAACTCCTCACACGTCTCGCCCCTAAAATGAGGACGGGAACGCCCGCTCACGAGGACGCAGGGATAACGAAACGGCCCGCGCACCCAATGCCTGGCGGGCAACCCCCGCTGATGGAAAGTTGAGAAGGCCCATGCTTCTCAGATGGGAGAAAGGGAGGAGGAAGGAAGGTCAGAGGTATTTGCCGGGTGCCCCTACACCATGCTGAGCTCCGAGCGGGAGCGTGGCTTTGGCGTCACTGTATCCCGGCAACAGGCGGGGGAGACCGTGACGCCATCCCCCGGGGGAGGCTCGGCGGCTGGCCGGGGTCCGCCTCAAATACATGGCAGGGGCTGGGTTCGCAGAGTCTGTACCCTCCAGGGTCTGAGGGAGCATGTTCCACGGGGTTCGACGGACATCTCCTTTTCCAGGGGATGAACAAGCAGTACGTCCGCCGGGAGGTCTTCTGCGGGAACACCTGTCACGAACTCAAGCGCTTCTGGGAGCGCGAGATCCTCAAGCAGACCTGCTACCGGGAATCCGAGGAGTACCGACTGGGAAGAAGTGCCCTGAGAAAGTATGTGGCGCCTTTGTCTATCTTTTTTTAAATTAGTTTTTAATAATGGACTTTATTTTGGGGGCGCCTGGGTGGCTCAGGTGGTTAAGCGTCTGCCTCTTGATGTCGGCTCAGATCAGGATCTCAGGGTGGTGAGATCCAGCCCCCCCGTCGGAGTCTGCTTGAGATTCTCCCTCTCCCTCTGCCCCCCCCCATGCACGTGTGCACTCTCTCTCAATAATAGTCTTTAAAAAAAAATAAAAATAGACCTTATTTTTAGGGCAGTTTTAGGTTCACAGCAAAATTAAGCAGAAAGTAGAATTCCCATATATCCCAGCCCCCCCCCCACAACCTCCCCCACCATCAACATCCCCACCGTGAAGGCACATGGACACAGCATCACCACCCTCGTCTTTTTGTTTTTCGTTGGTTTTTTTTTTTTTTTTAGAAAAAAACTGATTTTCCCAGAAGAATGCCAGATGGGCATCTTAGAGGACGTAATTATTTCCATTTTTCTTGCATATATTCCTGCCACCACCTCTAGTAGACAGTAATTTTAAACATTCTTGCACCTTAGCAAATGGACACTTTGATTCGTATCTTTATAAATGGAAAAATCTCTCCTCTCTGTCACTGTTTCTAGGGCTTGAGGGTTGCACTAAATTTGGCGAGCAGGTCCTCAGATGTGTCTGTGAAAAGCAGCCAAGCCAAGGAGACAGTGACCAATGCTCAGTGCTTGTTTGGGTGAAGACACAGGATGCTCCGCGGGGTTCTCTGAGGGATTCCGTCACCCAGGTGCTGCGTGCGACTCCCTGCTGCAGCCGCCCGCCAGTCTGCCCCCTGCAGGGCAGTAACGCCCTGGGCAAACTGGGGTTGCCGTGGCTGTGAGAACAGAGGCAGTTCACCACTCTCACACACGGCCTCCGCTTCGGGGAGCCAGTGAGGGACCGGTCCCTCTGGGTCCTCTGTCCCCTCATGGAACAGCTCGGCTGCTGTCTGTCTGCACAGGGCACAGCCGGGATGGTGGGGCAGCCGTGTGCTGGCCCGACGGCAGGGGCCATGACTCCAGGCTGCTGGTACATGCTTGCTGGGCTGACGATATGCACCAGTTCACACCACTGAAACTCACAGCTGCCTTCCAAATGCCCTCCTGAGCCCTAGACGGGAACCGGCCCCTTCTACACATGGAGACCTGCTCGGCCAGATTCCTGGCCCCAGGCGAGGTTCAGAAGCAGGCTGTCCTGGCTGCTGGAGGGTCATGTTAGGGAATGTCCTCCAGGGATTCTCCGAGAAGCTGAGGTGGAAGGACGGTCAGTCATTTCTGTGGTCCCTGCCCTCTCCCTTCCCCAGGCCAGGCCGCTCAGCATGCTGCCCACACTGTGCATATGTGTGTGTGCCGTGCATGTGCATGTGTCCCCCAGGGATTACACAGAAGGTCTCCATGCAGCGGAACTGCTTGAAGAGGATGCAGAAAGTGAGGGCACGCTGAGGGGTGAGCAAATCAGCTCCGAGACAAACTGCAGTTCGTTAAGACACGAAAAGATATGGGCAGAGTGTCCGTCTATGCACTTAGCAAAATCCTGCAGGAAATAAGCTTACTAGCTGGTGGGATGGTGAGACTCGAACTTATTTATCCTTCTCTCCCCTTCCCATTTGAAACGCATGCCCCTCTCTGGAGGGTCTCTGCTCTTACCCACTACTCCGTCTAGTCCCTGCACCAGATGGAGAAGACAGTCCCAGTTCATTAGGTGGTTCCGAGGCTGGGACAGGAAAACATGCCTAAGGTCAGTTCCCCTGCATCCTGCACTCAGCCACTTAGTCCAGGATTGAATGTAGCAGAGGCAGAACGCCAGGGAACAGCCCAGCCCCTGCGCTCTGGGTGAGTTGGCAGATCTCCCTGTGCTTTGGGTTTCTCCTTGTTACTTTTACCGTGGACACTAAGAGGAGAAGGCTGTTGGAGAATCCCTGCCCTCCATCAGACTGAAGCGGGTGGTCAGTAGTGTTGTTCGAGTGTTCACATGGCCTGACTGCTGTCTTGCCTGTTCTCTCGATGGCTGAAATGTGGGTGTTGAAATCTTCAGCTGTAACTGCAGATTTGTCTATTTCTCCTTATAGCTCTGTCTCATTTCACTCCATTGTGAAGCTCCGTTTTTATACAAGTGTTTAGGATTGTTATATCCTCTTGATAAATTGATTCCCTTATTGCAAAATGACCCTCCTTCTCTTTGGTAATGTTCTCGCCTTTGAAGTCTACCTTGTCTGACTTTACTACAACCATTCGGCTTTCTCTGATTGGGGTTAAGATGGAATATTTTCCCATCCTTTGCTACTGCAGGATTTTTGTTCCCTTAGTGCCCAAGGTTCTTGGTCATGGCGCTTCGAAGAATGAAGAGGTAGACCAGATGAAGAGTGGTGGGTAGCAAAGCAAAGTTTATTGAGCAATAGTACAAGGCTCTTGGAGAGGGAGGGGACCCGAGAGGGTTGCCATTTTGGCGTTCAAATCTAGGGGGTTTTGTAAGCTCTTTCGAGGAACTATCTTGAGCATCCTGAGTGTGGGCCCCTGTGGACTGGCCACTAAGGTGTGCCCCAATCTGGGCTTTGATCATGCACCGGTCTGCATCTCGGGTTATTGTTCCCGTGTTGCTGGTCTTTTGGGCTGCCCTCTGGAGACGAACTGCCTCACCTCGTGATAGTGACCAAGGTTTTATGGTTCATTGTTTTGTTTCAGGATGTTTTGCAAAAGTCACTCCTGCAGAGGCTGCTCCACAGGATGCTGTTGTGGTCTTGTCGAAGCTGTAAAACAGGACACTAGGACGGTTTTGTCTGAGCTGTCCCTGCTCCCTGTTTTCTTGTTGGGGACCCTGGCCCCAACTCCCTAAGTGTCCTATTAACTCTTAACACTTTTAATTTTAACCTATTGCCACCTTCATATCCAAAGTGATTTTCCTGCAGGTGACATCTATTTCAATACTGGTTTTTATTCAATTTGATGATCCTGCATTTTAATTGGGTGGCTCATATCATTAACGCTAACTGGTGCGATTGGGTTTAAATCTGCCATCTTGCTATTTGTCTCCTGGTCTCTCCTCTGTTCTTCATTCCTTTCTTTTTCTGCCTTCTTTGGGGTTAATTAAATATTTGTCATGATTTCATGTCATCTCCTCTGTTGGCTTTTCCAGGATATCTCTTGGTGTTATTTTAGGGGTTGCTTTAGGATCTCTGTCATGGTGTGTCTTCTAGTGCCGCATGGTCCCCCGTAGGGCATGAGAGGCTTCCAGTGGCAGAACCCCACTGCTCCCCCTTTGGCCTTTCTGCTTCCACACATGTCATAAACCCCACACAGCATCATTAACAGGTTTGCTTTCAGACACTGATTACCTTTTAAGGGGCCCTTCCCTCCATCGTGCAGATCCCGATTTCCAACTGGTGTCATTCTCCCTCCACTTGACGGATTTCCTTTAACTTGTCCTGTAGGGACAGGCTGTTGGTGACAAATTCTTTCAGTTTTTGTATGGCTGAGGGCATCTTTATTTCACCTCTGGTTTTGAAAGATAGCTTGGCCAAGTAAACAATTCTAGATGGACAGAGGTTTCCCCCCACCCCGTGCTTTTTTTTTTTTAAGGTTTTTTTTTTCCTTCACTTTTAAGTAAGCTCTACACCCAGCTTGGGGCTCGAACCCACAACTCCGAGATCAAGAGTTAGTTGCATGCTCCACCAACTGAGCCAGCCAGGCGCCCCTCTCCCCATACTTTAAAGACACTGCACTCTCAAAGGAAAAGTTTGAAGGATTAAGACTAGAATAGGCTGAACAGAAGTGAGAGCTAAATATATACCTATAAAATATAAAATATGCATATATTTACATTTCTAGTCCTCTGCATACCTTTTAAAAACTGAATGCACACACACACACACACACACACACACCTTCAGGGGTAAAAAAGGGAAGGAAGCATCCCCAAACCAACCACCATGGACATGGTTGCCCCGCTAGCTATTTGGTTTCTATTTTCAGGCTCAGAGAGGAATGGAAGCAGAGACTGGAAGCCAAGCTGAGGCTGCGGAACAATCCAGATGAGACCGAAAAGCGGGCAAATGTGGGCCGGGAGCTTCTTGCTTCGCTGACACAAGAGGATTCAAAGCACTGAGGTGGCTCTACCAGGAGAAGTCATTGCAAATGCCTGAGTCCTGGAGCCATGCCAGAGAGGTGTCACACTCCCCCCGACCTGTTACAGATCTACCTGCACGTCCTCCCTGGCACCAAGTAGGAATGATCAGCCAAGTCAGCCTATTCCACATGGGGCCAGGATATTAGCCCAAGTGTCTCTAAAGATGAGATTATTTAATACCAGAGCTCCATGCAGCATACTTTATTTCCATATAATTACCTCCTAATTTTAAAATCTACGTATTTTAAATTCTAAGCACACTCTGGGGGTGGGGGGCTGATCTTCATGGTCACACTTTAAACATTGCCCACCAGTGTCTTCCCACATCTCTCCTAGAAACAGTTTCGCATGATCCTTTCTCTGACTTTCCTTTTATGAGAAGAGAAATGCACCCATCTACAGAAATAGCTGTATTGCAAATAGTCGTAAAAATAAGGTTTTGCCAAGAAATTGATCTAATGCTATTTCTCCTTCATGTGAATTTAATTGGCTTCCTCAAAGCAGGGTTGCCTGGAACCTTTCAATCAGATCAGGATAATATTAATAAAGCTTGGTTGCCTGGTCACCACGGACGTGCACGTTCTGTGTTTCGTGGCTTTATTTTAAATCCCCATACGCTTGCACTGGCCAGCTCTCTGTCAGCTCAGCTAAAGTGTATCTGGCCGCCCCAACAAAGTGTTTGCCGTCTACGTTCTGGACTTTGAAATGTCATGGTCACTCCCCAGCCGTCGCTCGGGTCCCTGGTAGAAGGTTGCTACTTCCCAAAGCACGAACTGAAACTGGGCCTTGGCAACAGTTTCCAGCCAGGGCAAGGGCTCCGAGAGACCATGTTGGAAAGTATCGGAAGGCTGTAGGCTGTACACTCTCAAGAGCAATGTCACCAGGACACATAGGCAGCAAAGCAGGGGCAATTCTGGATAGCAGCCAGCATGGTGATCTACTGCTGTAAGGGCCCTGGTGTGCGGGACAGTGCTTCCATCCACATCCCCAGGGAGCCCAGAAGGCTTCCTCAAGGCAATGGGAGCCACCAGAAAGCGAGAAGGGTTGGGAGAGCATTTCTCCAGGTCCCGTGGTCACCTGATCCAGCAAACAGGGCTCAGAGTCCTTCCTCCCACCACGGTCTCTCATTCAACGTGGGATTCAAGTCAACTAATAAACTACAAATTCCAGCTGGGTTCAGGCGACAGCATTGTGATGGAAGACGCATTTCTTTTGAGTAGGAGGAAAATAGGAATTAAATAGAGGAAGAAGAGCGGTCAGGGCTTGCAGGCGAGGGACTCTCGGAGGCAAAGGCCTGCCATCATGAACTACAGTGGGATCCAAATTCAGGTGAAGATTCGTTTATTGACTCGTTTGCCACATATCAGGCCCTGTGCTAAAAAACCAGAGTGCAGCAGAGAAGCCCAGAAGTGCTGGCCCTGGAGGCCATGGTCTGAGGAAGACAGCAGAAAGGTCAAGGCCATTGAGTGTAAGGGACTTTTGCACCGGAAGCCATGGCAGGCAAAGCTGCCCCACCATCCTATGGTCTAGGGAGGGCTTCTTAAGCATGGGCTAGTAAAGGAAACATGACCCAGGTGAAGGTGAGATTCAGGGCTGGTGGGTCCTAGTGGCCCTGAGGGAATACATTCAGCAATGCAAGATTGGGAGTGAGGAGAAGGCTGAGTCTGCAGAAATCCCCCCCCAGGGCCTCTTCAGCTGGGACACTTGGAGCTTCTCCCAAGGGTACAGGAAGCCACCAAAGGGCATTGGCAGGGGAGGGCCACAATGGCCTCGGTTCTGGAGGGTGACCCCATGTCTAAAGGTAAGAGGGGAGCTGTGGGAAGGCCAGCCAGGAGCTTCTGCAGATGCCTCCCGAGAGGCAAGAAGGCCTTGGTGCCCTGGCAGCAGGGAGTGGAAAGAAAGGGGGAGAGAAGCACGAGGGCCATTTTCTCATCGTCCTGGAGGCTGGAGGCTGGAGGCTGGAGGCTGGGAGTCGAAGATCAAAGCACCAGCATGTCAGTTCTGGTGAGGGCTCTTTCCTGCCTTGCAGACTGCCACCTTCTTACAGCGTCCTCACACAGCATGGGGTGGTTGGGGGGGGGTGCTCTCTGGGGCCTCTTCTTACAAGGACAGTAATCCCATCATGAGGGCCTCACCCTCCTGATCTTATCCAAATCTAATTACTTCCCAAGGGTCTCCTCTCCAAAAACCATCACAGGAGGGGTTAGGGCCTCCACATATGAATTTAGGGGGATGGGGAGGAGGAGAGGACACAAATTCATAGCAGAATGGGATGTTTTAAACATCCAGTCCTGGACACATCCCACTTACCAAACTGACCAGGATCAACACAGCAAAAGCTTTGAGAGCTCGACGATGGTGTGGAATCCTGCCCGGGCTTCAGGCTGGCCTCTGGGTAGCTCGTGAGCATCAGACCACAAAAGCACTGCAAAGGCTTTGAAAAGTAATTGACATTTAAAACATAGCCCACAAAAGTGGGCCAGGACATGCGTTCTTAATATAAATAGCTTGACTGCCTGCTAAAATAGATATGTAGAAAGGGGAGCGTCTCATAACCTTGTACTTGAAATGCCCAGGATATAATCCAAAATTACTCATAACAAGAGCCAAGAAAATCTCAACTCAGATGAGAAAGCATAATCAGCAGATAGCAGTACTGAGACTACGCAGATGTTGGAATTATCTGACAAGGATTTTGAAGCAGTTATATAAATGCTCCAACAAGCAATAACAAGCACTCTCTTATTTTTTTTTTTTGTGGCTTTTCCAACTTTATTTAGAAAAACAAATCCAGGTCCCAGTGCCCCCACACCCTCCCCCCACCCCAGCCATAATTTAAGTAACTTAGAGACAGCGTTGGGGGTTGGGGGTCGGGGGTCGGTGCCAGGGGGAGGGGGTAGAACTGGGAGAAAAACCCACTACAGTCGCCACAGTGCCCGCTTCTCGTCCGTCTTTTCCTTGGCCACCAGCTTCTTACCCCGCTCACCCGCATGCTTCTTGGCCATGGGACCGTTGGCCCCTCCCGGGCCCATGGGGTCAAGGAGGGGGCCTCACCCCCACTGGCCAGGGCCCTGCTGGCCTCGGCGCTCCCGCCGCTAGGCCCACCGGCGCCCCCATGTATCTCGGTGAGCAGGCGGGCACTGGCCGGGTACTCCTCCTAGTTCTCTAAGAGCAGATGGCCTGCCTCCTTGTTGAGGGCCGACTCACAAGCACTCTTTAAGCAAATGGGAGAAGTAAACAAATCTCAGCAAAAACATGAAAAATATAAAAAAAAGAACCAAATGGAAATTTTAGAAATTAAAGATACAATAACTAAAATTAAAGATACAAAACAAAAATAATACTGGATGAGCTCAACAGCAAGTGGAAAATACAGAGGGAAGGATTAGCAAGCTTGAAGAAAGTTAATAAAATTACCTAACTTGGACAACAAGGAGAAAGTCATTTTCTTTTTTTTTCTTTTTTAGTAATCTCTATGCCCAGCAAGGGGCTCAAAGTCATGACTCCGAGATCAAGAGTCGCACACTCAACCAACTGAGCTGGCCAGATGCCCCAATAATTTTCTTTAAAAAAAAAAAAGGAATAGAGTCTCAGGACCTGTAGGACAATAACAAAAGATCTAAACTTTGTGTCAGTGGAGTCCTAAAAGGAGAGGATGTCACCACTTCTATTCTACATAGTACTGAGTCTAGCCAGAGCAATTAGGCAAGAAAAAGAAACAAAAGGCTTATCTCTGTTCACAGATGATATAACTTCATATACAGATAGCCTAAAAGGTTCCACAAACACACACAAAAGAAATGTTAGAACTACTAATAAAGGAAATCAGAAAAGTTGCAGGATACAAAATCTACATGCAAAAAATCAGTTGCATTTCTAGTATACCAACAACTAACGGTCTGAAAAAGATTGTGAAAACAGTTCCATTTGCAATTGCATCAAAAAGAACAAAATACATAGAAAGTAGTTTAACCAAAAAGGCAAAAGACTTGTGCATTGCCATCTACAAAATTTTGCTGAAAGACAGTAAAGAAGACGCAAACTGATGGAGAGACATTCTGTATTCATGGGCTGGAAGACTCAGTATTGTTCAGATGTCAGTACGACCCCCCCACCCCGCTGCCGCAAATGACAGATTCAGTGCAATCCTATTAAAATCCAAATGGTGTTTTTTATAGTAATAGAAAAATCCATCCTAAAATTCATATGGTATCTCAAGGAATTCCAAATAACCAAAACAATCTTGAAGATGAAGAATAAAGTTGGAAGATGGAAGACTCACACTTCCTGATTTCAACACTTTTTACAAAGCTAAAGTAATCAAAACAGTGTAATACTGGCATAAAGACAGACATATAGGCCAAGGGAATAGGGTAGAAAGCCCAGAAATAAACTCTCACAGATGTAGTCAGATGATTTTTGACAAGGGTGCCAAGACCATTCAGTGGGGGAAAGGACAGTCTTTTCAATAAATGGTGCTGGGAAAACTGGATGAAAGAATGAAATTGGACCCTTACCCCACACCACATACAAAAATTAACTCAAAATGGATCAAAGAATTAAACATAAGGGCTGGACTCTAAAACTCTTAGAAGAAAACATGGGGGGGAAGCTTTATGACATTTGATTTGGCAACGATTTCTTAGATATTACTATAAAAGCACAGACAACAAAAGAAAAATAGATAAATTGCACTACATCAAAATTTAAAACTTCTGTACATCAAAGGATGCAATCAATAGAGTGAAGAGGCAACCCACGGAATGGGAGAAAACATTTGCAAATCGTATGTGTGATAAAGAGTTAATATCCAGAATATACAAACAACTCCTATAACTCAACAACAAAAAATAAACCACCCAGTTCAAAAATGGGTAATGGATGTGAGTAGGCATATTCAAGCAGAAATTCAGTAGAAATCTCCAAAGAAGATAAACAAATGGCCAATAAGTACATGTGAAAATGTTCAACATCACTGATCATGAGGGAAATGAAAAATAAAACCACAATGAGATACCACCTCAAACTCATAAGAATACCACTATACAAAAACAAAAACAAAAACAAAAAAACAGAAAATAAAATGGTGAGGATGTGGAGAAACTGAAATACTTCTGAACTGCTAAAGGGAATATAAAACAGTGCACGCAGTTACTGTGGAAAACAGTATGGTGGTTCTTCAAAAAATTAAACGTAGAATTACCATATGATCCAGCAATCCCGCTTTTTTTAAAGATTTTTATTTATTTATTTATTTATTTATTTATTTATTTATTTATTTATTTGAGAGAGGGCGAGCGAGAGGGAAAGCATAAGCATGGGGAGCAGCAGGTAGAGGGAGAGGGAGAAGCAGACTCCCCGCTGAGCAGGGAGCCCAACGTGGGGCTCGATCCCAGGACTCCGGGACCATGACCTGAACCAAAGGCAGACACTTAACCAATTGAGCCACCCAGGTGCTCCACAATCCCACTTCTGTGTATACACCCAAAAGAATCAAAAACAAGACCTTGAAGATCTTGTACACCCATGTTCCTAGCAACATTATTCACAAGAGCCAAAATGTAGAGGCAACTCAAGTGTCCATCAACAGATGAATGATTAAGCAAAATGCGGTGGATCCATTCAATGGAATATTGCCCAGCCTAAAGAAGGAAGGGGTATCAGACACAGGCTACATGAATAAACCTATCGGACATTATGCTGAGTAAAATAAGTCAACCATAAGGGCGCCTGGGTGTCCAACTCTTTTTTTTGTTTGTTTGTTTGTTTGCGAGAGAGAGAATGAGAGACAGAGAGCATGAGAGGGAGGAGGGTCAGAGGGAGAAGCAGACTCCCTGCCGAGCAGGGAGCCCGATGTGGGACTCAATCCCGGGACTCGATCCCGGGACTCCAGGATCATGACCAGAGCCGAAGGCAAATGCTTAACCAACTGAGCCACCCAGGCGCCCTCCAACTCTTGATCTCAGCTCAGGTCTTGATCTCAGAGTCGTGAGTTAGACCCTGCACATGGAGCCTACTTAAAATAATATAATAAAATAATGTAATAATAATAATAAACCAACCACAAAAGGACAAATACTGTATGATTTCTCTCAGGCCTACATGGAATGGAGAAGGAGCAGCTTGTCAAGTGAAAAGTGGAAAGTGTACTGAGTATAAACTAATGACAGTTCTCATAGACCCGAGGGGACTATGACCAAATGGCAAGCACCCATAGACCCAACGGACCTCCTTGCTGGGGCCCAGTAACACTCCCACCCTCACTGTTCTGAGCAGAGTCTGCTCAGGACCAAACTTGGAGGAATACTTTCTGGCTATTCTTCTCCAAATCTGTACCCCCACCCCCACCCCCCACGACAACCATGTTTGAACCACCCAGCCCTGACCTGACTCTGGTTCAGGAGAGAGCACAGTGCAGACCCAGCAGACATTTCTCCAGAGGGTGGGGTGGGACTGAGAAAGAATCTGTTCTCTTCCGTGCATCTGAGCTAACACCATGGAAACCTGACCGCTCTGGGGGCTGCCCCGTGCTATGACTGGAAAGCAGGGAAGTCTAACCACTAGGAAATAGGAGGGAAGCAGACGCCAGGAGAAAAAGCACAGGAGGTGGAAAAAAGTGCCTTCCAAGAAGCTGGGCGACGTTCCAGTCTGGTGCTAGTCCCTTCCAGGAGTCTGGCTGCTTTCTGGCCTCAGGACTGCTGGGTTCATGGAATGAATTCCTTTCTTTTAGGCTGCCTGGAGTTGATTTCTCTTACTCCCAAAGTCACACAACATATAGATTAAAGGGGATTTCAGGGTCTTGATCAGGAAGTGAAGTTGATCTTTAAGAGCAAGGCCTCCCACATCCCCTGTAACACTGGCCAGGACCTGAGGCCCTGGGTTTTGGACAATGTTCTAGAATGCCAAGCTGCAACTCAAGGGGAAAGTGTCAGTCTGAGCCATCTGGTATGAGGGGTCATTCCCTGGGAGGAAACTACCCAGAGTCCACTCACTCCAGGGACTAAATCCGGCAAACAGACTCTCCCAGTTCCATCACCAGGGGAATTGAATAAGCTCTCTAGAACTGAATGGGCTTTCCAGAGCAATCCCTACTGCAAATGGGCTACAATATCTGATCCTGTTCAAAATGTTTGGTGAAGAAAAAGAGTCACCATAAATATATTCCAAGAGGGTTCCAAGGGTTTTTCAATGACATCGCTCTCAAACTCGCTTTTCTCAGAGGGTCTACAGGACTGTGCCCTCCCTGGAGGAAGGCCCTGATGATCAGGAGAAGGTTCTGGGTAGCAGGCATTTCACAAGGACCAGGGAGCTGGTGCTGTTTGTTTCGAAGCCACAAAGCATCTACTGGATTGGGCTGACTTTTCATACAATATAAATACACAAAAAGAGAACTTACTGTATTTCTAGCTAGGTGACCTTAGTTGTTTTAGGTCTGTACTTTAGCTCCGTCATCTTCAAACACAGTTCCTCATAACGAATTACGGTACCTGATGCGTGGTACGTTAAGGGAGGCAAACAGACGGTGACAGTCACGGGTAAACAACTGAAAAGATTGCTAAGCTTCTACGAGTGAAAATCTTCAGAGTCACCAAAGGCCGTCCAGTGAGTGCACTAAAAGGCTGCCCCTACATTGAGACTTTTAAGATCAAAGCATTTTTTCTTCTAAGGAGATTTTTCCAGAAAGTTTCTCCATACGCACCTCCAACTTCCACCAACCCCCGATCTCATTCCCTCTGAAACCGGTGCCCCACCTGCCCAGATACTCACACTAAACCGGGTCACCACAACTCCCTCCCTTCCCTTAAACCGCCCCTCTAGGCCACTCACAAATCTGCCAGGTGCATCTTCAAACTGTCGGTGCCAGCTCCTAAAGTTTACAAGATTTAGACTACATGCTCGTTCAAGGGTGACGGTAATTTTAAAGCATTTAAAATGTATCATCTTGGGCACCTGGGTGGCTCAGTTGGTTAAGCATTTGCCTTCGGCTCAGGTCATGATCCTGGAGTCCCAAGATCGAGTCCCACGTCGGGCTCCCTGCTCAGCAGGGAGTCTGTTTCTCCTTCTGACCCTCCCCCCTCTCATGTACTCTCTCTCTCTCATTCTCACTCTCTCAAATCAATCAATCAATCAATCAATCAATCAATCTTTAAAATGTATCATCTTTAGGCTGCTTAATCTATAAGAGAAGCTCAGAGTCCCCCATCTTCCCTTCCTCCGGGCAGTTGTCACCTCGTTTCTGTGAACGATGGCTTACTCCAGAGAAGTGCAAGGGAGCTGGCTTGGTGGGTTGTAGGTCACTCAAGAAACTTGGTATGATGCAATCCTTTTAAAATGGAGTGTAGTATGGAGAAGGAATTCTATTCCCAAGTCACTGCCCAGAGAGTCTAGAACGTTACCTCCTCAGGACAATTTAGATAGTAAAAATAGACATCTCAGGGCCTGTTTTGATGTCCGTTTGGTCTTCTAAATGGAGAACAGAGAGCTGACAGGAATCTTGGCTGGTCCCATGCTGGTCTCCAGTGCAATGTGTACGACCCATCAGAGAGAATGATGAACTCACGGCCAAGGGTATGATGAGTGGGAAGGAAGAGTTTTGGCTTTAGAGACCCCACTTCCATGGGGAGGGTTTTACTATGGGTGTGCTGACAGGTGAAACCATTTGTAAGTATCCTGTCTCTGAGTATCAAAAAGAGATGCCTTTTTTTTTTTTTAAGATTTATTTGAGAGAGCACATGCATGCACAAGTGCATCCATGAGTTTGGGGAGGGGCAGAGGGAGAGGAAGAGAGAGAATCCTCCAGCAGACTCCCTGCTGAGCATGGAGCCCAACACAGGGCTTGATCCCAGGACCCTGAGACCATGACCTGAGCCGAAATCAAGTCTGCTGCTTAATCGACTGAGCCACCCAAGCGCCCCAAAATGTCTATCTTTTGAAATACATCCAATTGCTAACTTGTTGGGCTCTATCCTATTCTTAGGCTGAATCTGTACTGAAGAGATTATTACTGATTGTATGTTTTGGTTATAAGTGTTTTAGATGCTTTTTTGTAACACACATAAATACAAGCAGAATGAAATTACTCTCATAGGACTGATACATAAAGTCAAATTTCCACATCCACCTGTATGGATGTAACTTGTCATTTTTAAAGCTCTACTGGAATTCTCTTCCAGAAAACATGTTTCTATGGAACCTGGTTTTGTTCCTGGAAAATAACAGATGTATCACATAGAATTCATTTGTTCAAGGTCAAAAAGAGCTTTAGAGGATGACTCAGGCCTTGAAGCCCATTGGTTTCATTCTGCCCCATTGGCGCGGTATCCTCTCAGAGATCTGAATAGTTCTAATTGCTGCCTTTTGGAAAAATTGACTCCCTGGAGGTGAGCTGACACGGCCTCCTCCTCTCTAATGTATGAAAGAGTCACCAGGATAAAGCACCTGCTGGGCTGGAGGCCAGCTTTGGGAGAATTTGAGAAATTAGATGGAAGAAGACTGTGAAGGGTGGTTCCAGTGACATAGTCTGGCTGTGGGGAAAGGGTAGATAAGTTAGCGCAGGGCCAGGAAGGGCTAGGACCCATCTCAGGGTGAAGGGTGGGTTCAGAGGCTGAACGCAAAGGCAGAAATTTTGGCTGCCTTGGCATCCGGTACAGCCCTGGGGTCCGGAACAACTCTCATAATATGAGACACAAAACTTATCTGTTGGATGAATGAATGGAGCGTTTGCCTATAGCACAAGCACACTGCTTGATGACAAAGTCTTAAATAACACCCCATTCAAAGCAGGGCTGATGTCACTCAAGGCTTACTTCCTCTCCCTTTTAGCAGACAGCTAGCTCAGCTGGTCTAAGTCAGTCAACATAAAACAGGCTGAGGTCAGTTGCTAAGCTTCGGATGCCTCCCCCTTTTACAAGACCACTTCCTGACCAGGAAGTTTTCAGGATTTCATAATTGTCCCAGTGTTTCCTTTTGGCCTCCAAAGTGAAGGGCGTTACAAGGGTATGGTGCTTCTGGAAACTTACCACAACCTTTCCACCTGTGCTCTGAAGCTCCTCTGCCTGTAGTTAATAATAAACGTAACTATACACGTATACCTTGAGAGGCTTTAGTGATGGGTGGTCTATGCCCGTGGTCACAATAGCGGCCCCATTCAGATCCTACAAGCCCCAGAAGGCTATCTTGCAGGACAGCTCCTGAGTCCACGTAGACAGAACTCGAGACAAGAAGAGGGAAGGATACGAAGAAGGCAGATGACAAAACTGAGGAAAGTCAGGGCGCCTGGGTGGCTCAGTCGTTACGCGTCTGCCTTCGGCTCAGGTCATGATCCCAGGGTCCTGGGGTCGAGTCCCACATCGGGCTCCCTGCTCGGCGGGAAGCCTGTTTCTCCCTCTCCCACTCCCCCTGCTTGTGTTCCCTCTCTCGCTGTCTCTCTGTCAAATAAATAAATAAAATCTTAAAAAAAAAAAAAAAACTGAGGAAAGTAAAACAAAGGAGAAAGATGGTATAGTTTTCTGGAAAGACTCTTACACAGGATTTAGAAGAATTCATTCTTGACCGGATTCATCTGACTGACACGCTAGCCAAATTCATTTAGTTTGATTAATACAACAACTACACCAACTATGAGCAGGACTTCAAGCCACAGGAAGAAGCCAATCTGCAGTATTGACCACAGCCCCATTCTCCAGGGTCCTAGATCCAACCAGTGGAACAAATCCCATCAAATGGTCAGAGATTTCTACTTAAAAAGCTTTCTCCTTTAGTTTCTGTATTGACTGCTCCTCTTGGCCCAAGGGAAGAATCCGGGTTTGGCAGAATGCTGTAGCAACTGCAGCCTCCCCCTTAGCATGCAAGGAGGAAGTCTAGGGAGAATCCATCATCCAGACCAGCCAGGCCGTGAGCTGAGGCTGCCCTGAGTATCTTCCAGAGGCGAGGTGGTACCACTGATCACTTCAACGAAAATCAGGGACAAATTTCATGCCATATCATCAGTACTCAAGCCCAAATCAAGATCACGCTCTCCCAAAGAAACTGACCTTCCTGACTTATCAAGACCCACTGGGATGGGTCCAGCCTGCACAAATGTATGCTTCTCGGTCCCCTGGCTGTGGTCCTCGGGATCTCTGTGAAGCACCAAGACATTCCCTTTGTCAAGGCCAAAGGCCAACTCTCAGCTATATCCTGCTCACCTCCCTTTTCCTGTGCTTCCCCTCTTCCTTCTTCTTCATTGGCCCTCCTCCCAACAAAGGCACCTACCGACTTCAACAAATGACGTTTGCATTTGTGTTCGCTGTGGCGATTTCCCCTGTTTTGGCTAAAATCATCACCGGTTTTTCGCTTTCAAGACAACTGTGCCAAGGAGGAGGATGAAGCAGGATTGTTATCAGGAGCACCTAACTGTCATTCCCATCTGTGCCTTGATCCAAGTCACTATCTGTAGAATCTGGTTGGGACCTCTTCCTCCTTTCATTGAAATGAACACACACTCTGCATCTACACACATCATCACTGGATGCAGTGAGGGCTCTGTCACTGCCTTCTACTATGTCCAAGGATACCTGGGATCCTTGGCCCTGGGGAGCATCACTGGGGCTTCATGAAGCCAAGTTCAAGCATGCTGGTCTCCTGCAGTGCCTGGGTCACCTCCCTCCCTGTCCATCACAGCACCAAGGGGAAGGTCAACATGGCCATGGAGATCCTTTCTATCTTGGCCTTCAGTGCCAAGCTACGAGGCTGCCTCTTTGCCCCCAGGCGCTACGTTATTATTCCTCCCAGGCCTGATAAGAACACCCTGAAAAGTAGAAGATCCTAGAGTCAATAAACACTGCAGAGATTTACTTCCCAGCTTTCAAATAGATGAGTAACAGATGCATGAAAATAAATCACTTTTTTTTATAGAGATAGTGGTTCAAAGCTAAATTTATAGTTCTTTTCTCAATCAACAGAGGCTTTTTTCTATATTGTCTAGTACATCAGGTGCACAGCCTCAGTCATTAATTCCTGAAACTTTAGGGCTATCTTGGATATTCTGTTCACCAACACCAAATCTATTATTTATTTACATGCATGAGGACTTCATTTTACCCTCCACTTCTGAATCGGTTTTCTAGCCCATGTTCTGATAGGTGGTACAGGTGGTTAGGTTGTCCACTGTTTTAACTTTGGCTTAACAGAGAAGCCAGAAGAAGGCGGGGCGGGGGGGGGTCTGCCCACCATCTGGAGTGACAGGGAGCAGGCGGGACTTGAGGGAACGGGAGTGTGTGTCCCTAGGGCCGGGGAGGATGACCGCCTGTTATATTGTGTGTTTTCTATTGCTGCTATAGCAAATTATCACAAATTTAGTGGCTAAAAACATAAATTCATTGTCTTTCAATTCTGGAGGTTAGAAATCTGACATAGCTCTCATTGGGCGGTGCTCCTTCCTGGAAGCTCTCTAGGGCAGAATCCATTTCTTCGCCTCTCGCAGCTTCTAGGTGTTCCGTCCTCTGATGTTCTGCTGTCTTCCACTTTCAAGGACACTTGTGATTAGAATGGGCCCACCCAGGTAATCCAGGATAATCTCCTTATTGCAAGATCTTTAATCACATCTACAGAGTCCCTTTGGCCAGTAAGGTGACTAATTCACAGGCTCTGGGGATTAGGTCATGGCTATTTTGGGGCAACAATGATGCTGCTTACCACACCCAGCAACTGAAGAACTGAAAAGGCAAAGCAAGAATTCTCAAAGAATTACAGAAAGCAGCCCCTCTCCCTAGGGCTGGAGGAAGAAGGGAAAGAGGCTAAAAATAGTGAAACTTAAGAGGCTTGGAAGATGGGCCCCATGGGGCAGGAACCCAAAAGGGGTGCATCTCAGCGGGTAGCAAGGCTTAGAAGGGGGCTCGGGAACGGGTTCTGTGAGTGCTGGGAAGCCGCCAGCCAGACTCAGCCCCACGCCGGGGGCTGTCCCTACGCAGAAACTGATCACGTAGTTCTGTTTCCCGTGTTGCTGTCTACAATTGTCTTCCATTTATTGCCATCAACGATGGACTTCCACATACAATGGGGATATGACGCTTCCCATCGTAATAAATTCCGGTTTTAAAAAGGAAGCATATAAGTGTTTGTAATGAAAGGTGGGTAGTAGATAATGGAGAAAGGATGGTTCTATGTATCTGCTACTGCATCCAAAAGACACCCCCAAACAGTGGCTTGAAACACGAGCAGTTATGTGGTTTGCTCCCGAATCTGGGGTTGACTGGCTTGGCTAGGCAGCTGTTGTTTGGGGTAGGGGGGCATCTCCTAAGGTTCCAGTCAGACGGTGGCCAAGGCTGCAGTCACCCCAAACGTGCTCTCGTTCACATGCTCAGGGTCTGGGCAGGGAGACCCAAGTAACTGGATCCCACATGAGCTGGGTCTGCCAGGCATCCATCTCTCTCTCTCTCTCTCTCTCTCTCAATCTGGTGTCCCCACGTGGTCTCCCCACATGGCTGCTCGGGGTGGCCGACTTCTCACGCAGTGGTGAAATGCTCCCAGCACAAGTGTCCAGGAGAACACGCAGAGGGCAATGGGAGCTTTTGGAACCCAGCCTCAGAAGGCCAGTGGCCCGGCCATGCCATTGCATTGTCAAAGGCCAAGGTTGAAGGGGAGGGGCTGTTGCCCCCATGTCTTGATGGCAAGAGGGAGAAAACTGGTGGGTGTTTGACAACCATCACCGGAACAGAGAACGACATCGTGGGAGGCTGAAAATCGGGAAATGTGGGGAAAGGCCCCCACTGGTTTTGCAAGCCTTTCTCGCTTTGGGTTTACCTGACCTCTCCTCGGCTTTTTCCCAATCCTCCACATTCTGGGGAAGCCAGGCCCTTCTCCACTTCCCAGCCCTTGTCCCTGCCTTTCTGTCTTGCTGGGCAGGCCATCCCTCCATCCGGCAACTTCATTCCTCAAGGTCCAGTCCCACGGTGCCATCTGCCAAGACACAGCCCTCCCGTCCTGCCCCGAGCACACAGACGGCGAGTGTCTTCTGGACTCTTTCTCCAGCAGTGAGCAGGACCCCATGCAGGATGGGACCCAGGGGACGCAAACAGCCCCCTGGTCACCGAGGTCACCTTTCCTCGGAGGCATTGGCAAGGTTCACTGGGTGAGTACACAGCTCCTCTCCACTCATCTGTTGTCACCTCTGCTTATCCCTGGGGATGCCTGCAGCCTGGTACGGACCCTTGGCCAAACCTGAATGAAATGCATGAATTAGTGATTAATAGGGTCCTGTGCCGGCGTCTGGGACAGTCCAGAGGCAACCTGCAACTGCTGGTCTGCACCATTTACAGAGGGTGTACCAACTGATGGTCTGTACCTGGTTTCTCTCACGTTCTTTTGGTTTCTGAAACTGAGCCTGGTGTGGCCGCATGACCAGCAGCCCTTTGTATGACGCAGTGGCTCCCTGAGACTGAGGTCACTCCTTTTAGGTGGGTCTCCCCCTTCCCCGCACTTCTCACAAGGACCGCAACATTAAGGGGGGGCAGGGGGAGAGCACTTGCCTCTGAAGGCGGACCTGAAAGTGACAGTTCAAGGACTGCATAGGAGGTAGCAGGACTGCTAGCCCCTTCTCGAAGGTCCTCACCCCTTTCCCACACAGACACAGAGCCCCCCATGCACTGGAAACAGCCGCCCCAGCTCCAGGCCGCCCCCCTGTGGGATCAGCAGCCCGTCTGTCCTGCCAGCAGAGCAAGGGAAGGTGTCACTGTCTCAGGGCAAAGCCAGGGCAGGACTCATCTGTCCCCAGCCACCAGCAGCCTTCACCCAAGGCGTCCCCAGACACTGGACCCTTCCCAACACAGGGGGCCAGCAGGTCTTACTCCCATGGGTTTGGAGTCCCTGCCACACTCTTCCCCTGCCCTGCCTCGTGGAATGAATGAATGTTTCAAATCGCAACAGGATGCGGAGGGGGCCAGGACGTAGCCCCCAGCCTCAGGTGAGTCATGAATAATGTACTTAGCTGTTTGAGCCCCATTCTGCAGTCAAACCAAGCCCTTCCCTCCGCGCGCACCGAGCTCCACACCTGGAAGGGGTCGAGACAGGGGGACCGCCACAGCACCAGGGTCCCAGGGTCCCAGCTGTACCTCTTGCCTGCTTTTCCCCTCCTTCCCTGGGTGGCAGAACAGTGGTCTTGCACAGCGACTGTTCTTATGGACAGCAAACGGGACCCAGGGAGGGGAAGGACTGGGCCACAATCATGGGGAGACCGAGGCCCTGGCTGCCCGGCCCCCACCCCTGGCTCCTGCCCACAACAAGAGTAACGAAAGCCAGAGCTCATGTCTGCACAACCCTGGACAAGGCCAACCAGTAAAGTCCCAACCTGGACCAGGACCCCGAACTGACCAGAACCCGACTTTAACCCTCACTCCTTCTGAACCCTTGCCCTCACTCCAATCCTAACCCCTAACCCTAACCCGACACTGACCCTGCTTCTGCCCTTAACCTTAATCCCTAACATTGACCTTGACCCGGACCCCGAACTTACCTCTTCCCCAGTGCCCAGCCTCCCTCTGGGGGAGCTGCCAGATGAGGCCAGGTGGCTCTCCCTCGGGAACCCCGCTCAGGGAGCATTTACTCACAGCATTGCTGGAGCTTCTCCAGCAGCCCCGAGCCCTCTCGCTGCCCTCCGCCCCCCCCAACCCCCGCCGCCTTCTCCCAGGCTGCAGTGGGCAAGGGATTTGTTTGGGCTGTGCCCTGGCTCCTAGCACCCTCAGGGGTGATCTGAATAGAGGCCTGGTCAGAACTTGGGGCCCTCTAGTCGCCCCCCAGCTCCCACTCTGGAGTAGCCATAGACTTGGCTTCTCCGGCTTCCTCTTCTTCCATTGGCACCTTTCTGGGAGGAGAGCCAGCCCTCCTCACCTGTTCCATGGTCCAGACGGTACCCCACACAGGGAAGAGGGCTGGCATCCAAGAGCGTGAGGCTCGCTGACTGAGTGAGGGAGACAGTCCCTACAGGGGACTTTATGGGGGCCCTCTGTGCCCTGCTCCCCTTCAGGAGGACACCATCTCCACCAAACACAACCATCCAACAGCTATAACCTGGCCACCCCTTGGCATTTCCTGCCGTGGGAACTCAACCCTGCAACAGATTAGTGCGTGGAGACACCTGCTGGACCAGCCACATTGCTGCCAGGTGAGGTCAACCTGAGCCCCGGGGACAGAGAGGGCGTCTGTCCTTTCCTCCCTTTCTCTGGGGCTTTGGCATCAACCTCCTGTCTGCGCCTGGCCTGAGCCTGGCCAGGCCTCTGTTCCACGGTGGGCCCCTGCCTGTGCTGGTTACACCTCAGGGGCTTCTGTATTCACAGACACTGCCCTGGCCAGGCTTGAACGCAGACCTGCCCTAGAGCCTGCGGCCCTTCCCCGTCTGACCTTTCCTGAGTCAACCTGTTTCCGGTCTCAGTGCCCACCGTCATCGGTGCCAGCCCAGGGAAAGGCAGTGAGCACTGTACCTGGAGGACAGGGCCAGGGGGCAAGCACCCACCTATCATGCCCCAGGAACATGACAGGGGCAGGGAATGGGCCCCAGAGAGGAGCTGGGAGGCTCCTTCCTTGGGACACAAGGGCTTCATGGGAGCTAGACCTGTGATGATGGAGCAGCCTGGGACCCAGTGGGCTGGAGGAGGGCACATCTAGGGCACAGAACGAGGAGGGGTGGGGGCAGAAGTAGGGGGCGCAGGGGGAAGCAGGGACTGAGGTTGCATGAGAGGCTGCAGACAGGGCCTGGGCTGCAGTGGGAAGGGGGTGGTTGGGCTATGTGACTCGGGTACATCTGCTCACACAGAGGCCATTTAATCTCTGTGTCTCTTTCTCAGCCCCAAATCCAGGCCCCCGAGGACAGGGCTGGTGTGGCCCTTTGCTGTCGGTCAGAAAACCGCCTGCGGCTGTCGATGAAGAGGAACCCTCCACCCCCAGCCTCTCGCCTCTCTGGCCCAGGTGATCATGAGGTTCAGTTATAATGAATTTTACCACTTTGTCACCATCATTGTTGAGAGAATCCTCATCTCAGAAAACAAGATGGGGACCAGATGGGGACAGAGGGCAGATGGGACCCAAGCCAGGCCCCACCGGGCCGCTTTTGACGTTGGCCAGCTCACCAAGGTGCTGGAGTCCCCCGTTGCCAGCCTGACCTCCCACGTAGATGCTAGCATATTCTCACTGCAGTCAAGGGGCTCTTGCAGCAGGTGGGAGAGGTCATTGCTGGGGTCCCTACAGGTGACCCATCTCCATCGGCCTCCCTGAGGCACCCACGCGGCAGGTGGCAGCATGGTTCCGGGTGTCGCTTCTGCAAATGAACACTGACCTCCGTGTCAATGTCCTCACTGTCTCTGGTTTTGCTGTAAGGTTCTGCTAACAGACCCAGCTGCCCTCGGGGTCTCCCGAGACCCTGTCCTGAGGCTCCAGCTCAGCTGGTGGTGGACAAGGCCCAGCGACGGTGGGTGGGGGCATCCTGGTGAATGTGAACTCCAGGGAGAGCTCACAGACCCTGAAGGAGGCTAGAGCGTCGCGCCAACTCAGGGCCACCTTAAGACAAGTCCGTCTGCACTTGTCAAGGGACAAGAACTCGCTGATGACCACTGAAGAGGACTGAAGTACCGGTGGGCTGTCAGAGCCCTGGGGAGGCATGAACGCCCATGACATCTGGGTACCCCCACTCTTCATCAGTCCCGCCCCCTTCCAGGGACCTTCCTGGGGGACACCACGGGGGTTTCGGGCAAAACCAGAGCCCAAGACTTCATTCACACTGCCATGTTTGGTGCAACCAGCCCCAGAAAGCTTCACCCCTGCCCCACGGCCCTATGTCATCTGAGGGTCTGTGGGTGCCCCCCCGGCCACCAGCAGCCCCCCACCCTGAGGCTCCCCGTGGGGATTCAGCCTTGGGCTCAGGTGAGACTGGGCTTTCTCAGAGCCTCCCTCAGCCCCTCCCTCACAGGCCTCGAGGCCAGTGCTTCGGTTATGGAAAGCACAGCCAAGAATGGTGACCTGACTCGCTTACAACCCCAGGCATGGTGGCAGGATGGCCATGGTGCCGGGGCCCAGCTTACCCTCTGGGGCCACATCTCTGCATAAATCCACCCGCTCCCCATGCTTCGCCCCTGGGCCCTTCAAAACATGGTCACCCTGCCTACTGTCACACATCTCCCGTTAGGACAGGGGGAGCCCCTCCAGGTCACCTGGTCCAAGCCCCTCGATGCGGGGAGGAGAGACTGAGGCCAGGCAGGGATGAAGCCACCCCAGGCCTTGCTCCTGTGTCTTTCAGTCCCACACTAGAACCACCATGGACACAAAGTCCTCCCCACCCAAAGGCACCTGAGCTCCCCCTGGCCTCCCACCAGCCCTGCACGGCCCCGTGCCCCTGCTGTCCTCCTGCGCCCAGGCCCGTGGGCTGCAGGCCTGTGGTTTGCAGGCACTTGGGGCCTGCAGGAGCTGTGGCAAACGAGGCGAGTGTCCCCACCCCGCCCCGCAGCTTGTTCCGGTGCCGACATGTACCCCACAGCTACACGGGCCGGCAGAGACCTCCAAGCCCCTGCTCGATCGCGTACCACCAAGGGGAAGGGCCTGGCCCAAGGCCATCCAGCAGGTCAGGTGGCCCGGGAGTCTGTTCAGCCTTGCCTCCCTGAGAGGCCAGCTCAGCCCTGGAGCAGGGAAGAGAGGCAGGTCCCCAAGAGGCCGCTTGTGGACAAGAGTTCCAACACACAGAGCGGTCACTAGCCACTTAGAGCCTCTGACCGAGAGTGGAGAAACAGGGAACACCACCGGCGATGATGTGAGGATTTCACCCTAGCCGACTAATGGCAGACTTACAGAAGGACTCCAGAATCCAGCAAGATGGGTGGAAGGTCCATCACGGACCATCTAGGCCACTGGGATACAGACAGCAACGCTGAGGCCCGGGCAGGGTCAGGAAGCAAAAAGCCCGTGAGCCAAGGCAGGTCAAGGAGATGGTCCGAGACTGACCGAGTGGCGGGGGGGTGGGGGGGCGGGGGGGGGGGGTGGGGGGAGGGGAAGCCCCCAGCTCCAGGGTCCCAGTGGGCAGCGCTCAGGGTGGCAGCCTCGGCAGCCTCGTCTCCCTGGGAGACACTAACTGCTCATCTCCTCCGAGAGCCACCTCCACGGCCCCAGCCTGTCGTCTGCTCTGTGGGCGGCGAGGGCCAGGCCGGGCCATGCTTGCTTCCCGGGGAAATCCGTGGCAGCCCCTCTCCACTCTGCAGCGGGCCCCGGGCAGCCGAGCTACCAGGGCTCCCTGGAGTCCCAGCGGCCAGGAAAGCGGTGCAACCTCATGTCTTCCTTCTGGATGTGCTCGTAACAGGACTGGCGGGAAAGAGGCGAGGCTGAGGGGCAGCCCCCCCGGCCCCATGCAAAGACACACCAATATCCAGGGGGCACCCGTCTCCCCAGCCTGGGACCACCCCGACCCACCTCCAACTCAGCCTCAGCTATAGTCTGCAAGGAAGGGGGGGCCTCCCCTCTCCTGTTATGCCCAGGGATGCAGCCTGGAACATGTGGGGGCCCCAGGGACCCCAGGGCTGGGGTGAAGTAGGGGGCCCTTCTCCAGCCCCTTTAGCAAGGGCAGGGCCAGGGACTCTGTGGGGCTCCGCCCACAGGAGCACATACAAGCAGTGAATTTGGGGTCCAGGGCAGGGAAGGCATCTGCACCACTGGCCAGGGTGTTTTTGCCTCCATCCACCACCTCTATCCCTCACCTCCAGGGCCGTGAGCAGGAAGTCACATAGGCCTCCTGTGTGGATGGGGTCCATCATGTCGCGGATCAGGTGGATCTCAGCTCCCAGGTGCTGGATTCTGGTGAACGCCCATCCCCACAGTGAGAGGGAGAAGGGGGCCCATCGGAGACAGGCACCAAGGAGCCGGGGAAGGAGCCCTGGCCTGGGTGGCTGGACACCTGGGCTGTGGTCCCTGCTCTGCTCCTGGCCCCCACGGGACCCTAGGTGGGGCTTCTCTGGCCTCAGAACCCCACTCCGTACCAAGAAAAGCTGTGTCCATAAACCCCAATGTTCAAAGACCTCCGAGCGGGTCTGGGCTGGGGGTCAGGGCAGGATGGGAGGTGGGGTCCTCCCACAGCCCACCCCACAACCCCCGGCCCGGCTGGGGCTCACCGGGCACGTGACACCACGTAGATGAGCAGTGGCAGCAGGTCGTCCATGGGCAGCTTGTGCTCCCGGCCCAGCACACGTGATACGGTGGCCTCAATTTCCCCGTATGTCCTCTCCAGCACCTCCAGCTTCTCCCTGGGGTCCACCGTGGTGCTGCAGCAGGGCGGCGGGCTCCAGATCAAGGCCCTCGGGTTCAGCCCCAACCAGGGGCCCCCACACTCCTGCCCCCCGCCAACCACCCTGCCCAGGGCGTGGACTCACATGATCTTCTGCAGACACTCAGTGGCTGACAGGAAGCACTTGTCCCTGACCAGGGAGAGCCTCTGCGTGGGGGGGCAGATGGATGAGGCCACGGTCCCCCCAGCCCTGTTACCCCCTCCCTCCCAGGGCCAGAGCTCTTGCCACCCACCATTCCCCATCACTGGCTGCAGGACAGCCCCGCCCAGAGTGACCCAGGGCAAGTCACAGCTCCACCATGAGCCTCAGTTTACTCAACTGTAAAGTGGGATAATGGTCTCCGGGAGGTTGGGAAGGAAGATAATGATCCCAACGGCCACTGGGTACCACAGGGGGTGGGTGCCCACGTCAGCGGCACTCCAACCCAAGGACTTGTTGAAACAGAGTCCAGGTCTGCTCTCTGAGTTTGACTCATTATGTCTGGGGTGGGGGGCGGGGGCCAAGAATCTGCTTTTCTAAAGGCTTCCCAGGTGCTGCTGGCCCAGCACATACACCTTGAGAGCCACCACCTTGTGTGGAGCGGCCCACCGCCCCCTCCCAACACTCCCATGAGGGGGCACCAACACCGCAGCAGTGACTACTCTCATCCAGGGGGGAAACTGAGGCTCCCGCCCACAGCTGCATAGCCAAGAAGAGGGGTGGAGCCTGGGTCTGCACCTGCACCTGCTCACGGTGGGCCAGCAATGGCCCCCTCACCCACACGGGAGATCAGAACAACCCAGAAAGCCAGTGTCTCCCCCCGCACCTGTTGGCCAGTGCTGCCCGGGCCCCTCTGTAGCAGGGAGGCAGAGGGCTGCTCAGAAGGCTGAATAGACTCTGGGGGCCCCGCTCAAGGCTCAGGTCTCCCCCTAGCTGGGGCAGGTAACGGACCCACCTTCTCACCTGATTGGTTGTCAGCGTGAGGTCCTTGAGGGGCCACAGGTGCCTGAAATGAAACAAGTGTGACACAGAACCTTTACCAGGAAGAGGGGGCAGGGTCTGAGGTCAGAGGGCGAATTCCCTGTACACCGTGTCTCCCAGCAGGGCCGAGCTTAGGAGATGGCCTCAGGGTCCACGATGGTCCACAGGGCAAGGGGAGGCTGGGAAGAGTCCTGGAGAAGGCAGTGCCCCAAAACTTGGATAGGGGTGAGGGGCAGCGCTGCAGGCCAAGGGACCCTGTGAGCAAAGTCCCGGGGGTTGGGCCAGAGAATGACAGCGGAAGAGACTGTTCTGGAGGCTTGGTGAGCTGGGGCAGGCTGGTGAACGGGGAAGGACGTGGGTGCCATGCAATGCGGCACAGGGCAGGGACCTGGGGAGACAATGGAGCAGGGAGGCCAGCATGGAGGAGGCAGCACAGAGGCAGCAGGAGGGGATGGGGAGGAGGGGACACTTGGGAAGCTGCTGGCACCCAGGTCTCTGGGCTGGTGACTAGTCAGTTGCAGGAGACATTCACAATGGAAGGGGAAACAGGGTTTCAGAGCGGGGGGCGGGAAGCATGATGGCTGTGTGACAAGGGAGACCGGGTGTGGGGCGGAGAGAGCACCCATGCCCTCCATCGGGCGGGTGGTGACGTGGAGCATCAGTGGATCAGAAGGGGCACTGAGGAGAAAGGATGTTTTAGCAACTGAGGGTAAAAGGGACCTGCTCCCAGAACAGTCCTCAGTTTCCCCTTGAGGACTTCCCCCCCCCCCCACTCTCAGTCCAGTTCCTGGGAGCAGGACACCTCTCCCCAGCCCCAGTAGTAGATGCTGAGGTAGACTGGCCAATGTGGGCCACAGCCAACATCTAGGGGCAGGCTCACGACCCAAGCCAAGCCAGTGAGGGACTTCAGCCAGAGCTGTCAGGAAGGGGACACCAGCAACCTGGAGCACAGTGGGGGGTGGAGCTGGCAGAGTATAAACTTTGAGTGGCTGGTACCATGTTTGGCACCATAAATGGGAGCCAGAGATACATCAGGAGAGAAAGAGAAGAAGTTGCTTCCCTTACCACGCAGTTAAGTACCTAGATCCAACCAGGCCTGAAGCTAGCAACACCAGCATAATCCTAGAACTCTGTGCGTACGTGAGCCAATGAACACCATCCCCTTTTCTACTAAAGACCACTGAACTCCGTGTGTACCCTCTGTGCACACGGGCCCTGGCAAACACGGCAAGGAGGGAAGGCTTACTTCTGCACGTCCAGGAACTCGAGCAGCTTGGTGTCAGGGAAGAGGCTCAGGTTGGCAATGCCCTGGCTGTAGAGACTGTCCTCTGTCTCGTGAAGCAGGAGGTAGAGAGTGAAGAGCTCCGAGTAGAAGCTGGGCAGCATGAGGGGCAGCACCAGGCCATGCACCTGCAGGTCCCTGAGTGACAGCAGCCAGGACAGGTTGGGGGGCGAGCAGGGTGGGGGCCCAGGGGGAGGGATCCCTGCTTGGGCTGCCCCTCAAAGAGCCCATAGAGCTCCTTGTCCCACAGCAAAAAGCGTCCCCGCCTCCTCCATCCTCTAGAAAACGCTTCCAAAGCCTGTTCTCAGTCATTCACTCCCTCGGTTGAAATCCGTGGCCCCCTGATCCTCTTGTTAGACGCTGAGAACCACTATGGCCACTGGGGCAGGACTGGATCCCCATGTGATTGAAAGCAAAACCAGGGCCCCAGATAGACAAGGGACTTGCAGCAAAGCACTCAGCAGCCATGTCAGGCTGGTCCAGTGCTGCCTCCTCGTTTCCTGGGCTTCCTAGGACTCCAGGGCGAAAGTTCTACCTAACATCTAACCCTATGTCCCACGTCTCCTGCAATGTGGAGACAGGCCTCCCTGATCACGATCTCTGGGCCTGAAATCTGAAGGCAAACTGTAAGGTTTGGTCTTGGGGGACGGAAGGAGACAGATTTAAGGACGCACTTTAACTCCCGCTCTGTGTGGCCTCAGGCTCAGCCCCTGCCAGGCCCTGAGAGAGGCTCACCGTCTGCACACCTGAGAGAGGAGACCGGGATGGCACCTTTACAACAAAGATGCACCTTGTGGCGGCGCCCCTGCCCAGGTGACCCAAGGAAGAGGCCGTGGGTCATTCTGATCTTCAAATGGTCAACAAACAAGGCTTGGTCAGTAGCATGAGCCCCCAACACTTCCCCGGAAGTACCCCTATCCCCCAAGGGAGGCTCCAGGAGTGAAGGTGGTCCTGAGCCTGGCTGCGTCCCGGGGGGGGGGGGGACCCTGCAGACCCCACGGGGGCGGTCACCTTGTCTCAGTACCCTCGTCCTCTTCGGGAGCTTGGCCCTTGCGCCGTAAGGCCACCTGCAGCAGACCCCTGCAAACCGGTAAGACAGACTGCGTAGTTGCCACTTCCCCGAGAACCCAAGTCACCGAAGACCAGGGCGGCAGGCTCCACCCTCCAGAGCCACGGAGCGCGAGGAGCCCAGCCTCCCAGACCTCTGTAGTTAGGAAGCTGGGAGCACAGGACCTCAGCCCGAGAGCGCTAGAACTGCAGCATCTGGGGCCCCCATCGGTAACGTTAGATGGGGTCTCGGCTCGGCCAGGACTGGAGATGGGGTCTGAATCCAGAGTCAGGCCCAGCCCGCGGAGGCTGAGAGCTCCCCTGGAGTCAGGGGTCAGCCAGGGCCTGGTCAAGGCTTGGACTCTGGCTACAGGCAATCCTTGCTATAATCTCCTACCTTCTAACCCCTTTGCTCACCAGCGGGACATTGACTGACCCACTCTCTGGTTCTTTCTCAGCCTGGAGGCACCATTCCCACCCAGGGCGCTAGGCAGAGCACCTGACATCGGGAAAGGACAGAGCCCTACCTGCCTGCTGTCATAGACAGGGCTGCTGCGTGCTGCATGTGCCACCCCGCTCACCTGTAGGCAGCCCAGAGTTCCCGGGCGTGCTGCTTCACCTCTTCCTGGGCCAGTGCCTGCAGGTGCTTGTTGGCCCCGATGCCTGCGTACGTGGCCTGGAAGGTCAGCATCAGGGTCCGGAGTAGCTTTCCCAGGGGGTGCAGCGAGTTGCTCAGAGCCTGGCAGGTGCAAAGGCAACAGAGAGGAGTTCGGGGCCAGGAGGTGGAGCACAGCACGCCCCAGCGAGGCTCCCAAGGCTGCTCCCATTTCACAGATGGGAGCACTGAGGCCCTCTGAGCAGAAGGGGTCAGCACCGGGGGCAGTGAGAAGGCCCCCCTCCGTGCACACTGCCTACCCTAGGGCCCTCACCTTCCTGAGGCACTCCCGCAGGGCCCTGGGCTCCCGGTGCAGCAGTAGCTCATCTAGGATGCCTTCCATTCTGTCCGCACAGGGCTCGGGCTGGGTCCTGGAGGACCAGGCACACGCGTCTCTCACCCACGCCTGGGCCCCGGCCCACTCCCTCCAGGAAGCCTTCCTCCCCAGCCCACTCGGAGCCCCACGAACCCCCGCCCTGGCCCTCTGGATGCCCCCACGGGTGCCCCCGTGCACACGCGCGCACACACACACACACACACACACACACGTGTACGTGTCTGCACCTACCTCTCGCAGCACAGGTACTCCTGGGACTTGCGCAGCTCCCTCGAGCTCTGCACGTGGAAGCCCAGCAGGGCCTCCTGCTCGTCCCCAGGGCAGCCAGCACTAACGAAGTCCCGGAAGGGGCCATAGACACCCTGCCAGTGGCTCTCCACGGGGAAGATGCCCACACCTAGCTGCCTGCGATAGAGGCGGGGGGGGGGGGGGGGGGGGGTGTAGTGGTGGGAGGTAGGGATGGGGCTGTGGTGGGCAGGGCCCAGTTCAGGCCCTTGGAGAGATGGGGACGTCCCTCCTGGCCCCGAGTCAGGGCCCAGGAAGGGTGGGTGGACTGGGGGGCGCTGACCTCCAAGGCTCCAGAAGAAAGGAGAGGCAGAGAGAAGGAGAGAGAGAATCTATTCCACAGTGGAGAAGAAAGGGACACACAGAGCCCTGGAAAGGAGACAGAAAGATCTGGAGAGCTGGAGGCCAAGTCCAGACAGCAGGTTCTTGGCCTAAGAGAGAACAGGGCCCAGAGTCCAGGATCCTCCCACCACACCTGGCTCCTTCCTGAGCTTGATCCAGTCTTGGCCAGCAGGCCTGGGGGTCTGGCCACGTGTGTGCCTAAGGGAGCCCCAACCTCCCACGCCACGTTCACAGATTTTCCTACACCTGCACCCCACCCAGGCTTGGCCACACCTCTGGGGTTTGCTGTCTACTCCCAGCTCCTGCTGTCAGGGAGAAGCATGCAAGCATGAAGGCTCTAGTAATCAACTCTACTCCCTCCCAACTGAAATGCCGCCTGGGACCATTAGAACGACCACCTGCACCTCAACAGACATGGTAAAAGTCACCACTTGAACTACAGTTTTCCAAGGAAGAACACCGTCCCCATGGGGAAGAAGTCAATCCCCTTCTCAAAGACCCCATGATAGTGACAATGAGTCCACTTTGCAAGTTTCCTTCTTCACCCTGGCTGCCAGGGAACTCAGAGCCAGGTTCATGCTCGGTCATAACCATCATAGGACTTATTTGTCCCTTCCTTTCCTTTAAGTTCAACTCAGACTTTTATTCTCCATTTTATTCTTGTTTATTTGTGTTGTTTTTACAAACTGTCGTGTACCCTTCCCAGAAAAAAAAGCAGGGTCTAAGCAAAGCCTCCGCATAATATTTTTCTCTGGTTTTTTGGTGTGTGAAGTTATGCCGTGGCCCTTGATCCTAAGAGTCCCTGACTTGAGGGCGTGTGACCTGAGCTCTCTGAACTCTCCAAAGAGCTAAGAGGAAATACAGAAAAGCTCCCCTGATGAGGCCTGCATCCCTGGGGTGGAAACCACACACACACACACACACACACACACACACACACACACACACACAC
>NW_027397077.1:4233604-4337937 GCF_003265705.2 Callorhinus ursinus
CACACACACACACACACACACACACACACACACACACACACACACACACTCACCCACTCACTCCAGAATGCACAGGCCAGGCGGCCAGCCAGGCTCTCACCTCTTACGGGTGCTGCTTGGATCTGGTGGGAAGGCAGCTGTGTCCAGCACACCCTGGGTATGCAGTCCTTTCCCTGCCCCGCTGCCAAAAGAGCCCTCCAGGGTGAAGCCATTGGGGAAGGTGACCTTGCCCTGCAAACCAGGGAAGGGAAGCAGGGACGCCTGTCTGTCTGTCCAGCCGCCCTTCCCCCAATCAGGACAGGCCTCGTGCCTGTCCATCCTGGGTCACAGAGGCTAGGGACTGACAGGTTGCCTTCCCACCATCCATTCGAGGGGCTCATCATCCTCCACACCTGCAGGAGCCCCCGGCCAAGAGCTGTGCCAACGGCCCAGGGGCTCAGCTCAGAGGTGGGAGACTGGGAGGGGAAGGGGAAGGGACTCTCAGGTCAGAGCAAGAGAACCACTGCTGAGGGAATTGGCAGGGGGAGGGGGGCGGTTAAGTCCAGAAGTAGGAAGAGGCCTAGGAAAGGCATGAGGTATGCTAGCCCTGGGAGAGGCAGCTCCCGCTGCATGGCCTGTCCCGTTCCGAGAACTCCTGGCCTCGCCCCTTTAGATGCCACAGTGCCCCCCAGTCATGAGGAGAATGAAACAGCCCCCACATTTCCAAAAGCCCAAGCAGGGCCCAACTGCCTTCTGCTGCGTCAGCTGCGCAGGATCATGCTGAAGGACGGTCACTCCAGGGGCCCCTGCCCAAGGCCCCTAGGGGCCTGTCAGGAGACACAGCCCAGCCACCAGCACCCTGTGCACCCATGGCAAGTCCATCTGTCCCCTCTAGCCTCCCACCAGGATTGAATCACCACTCCACAGCAGGAGGGGTCATGGCGCCCACCCTCTGGACGCCATGGAGATGGGAGAGGCCCTCCCCTACCTTCCCCACCCACTGCCCACACCCTCAGTCCTGGGTCCAAGCGGGGAGATTATAGGCTCCACCCGAGGCCTCGGCGGGAGTGGAGTGGGTCTCGGTGGTCCTCACCTTCCCCACAAGGGTCAGGTCCCTGGTGAAGGTGCCCTCATACAAGGAGTCGTCTTCAGAGAGGAGGATCCCGGGGCCCTAGGGAAGGAAGCCAGAGTAGAAGCAGGGGAAGGGCCAGGAGACTGGGGGTGGGGAGGGAACGGCAGGAAGACAGGAGGCAGGCACCAACCCAGGGCAGAGCCCTGTCACACCTCCCAGCACTGTGCCGAGGTGGGATGCCAGCCCTTGGCCTGCTGAGCACTGAGCACCAGCCCCATGTACCTCATCCCTGGGTTACCCTGAAGCACATCCTGGGACCTCGCTCCTTCTCTCCAGCAGCCTCTCTCAGGAAGCCTCCTGGGGGGCCCTTCCTTCCCCACCTATGGCTCAAGAGGTGCTGAGCTTGGGGCGCCTGGGTGGCTCAGGTGGTTAGGCGACTGCCTTTGGCTCAGGTCATGATTCCGGGGTCCTGGGATCGAGCCCCGCATCGGGCTCCCTGCTCCGCGGGAAGCCTGCTTCTCCCTCTCCCCCTCCCCCTGCTTGTGTTCCCTCTCTCGCTGTGTCTCTCTCTCTCTGTCAAATAAATAAAATCTTAAAAAAAAAAAAAAAAGAAGAAGTGCTGAGCTTCTCTTCAGCCATCCCCCCTTCCCTGTCACTGATCCTTGGTGACAGCAGAGCTGACCACGCCCCCTTGTTACACTGGCTGCCAGGAAGCTCAGGGCCCAATGGGATAGAACTTGTGTCCTACTTGAATTTATTCTGTGTCTGCTCTTTTCTTCCTCCTTCAGTCCTTTTCAGAACAAAGTGGAGCATAAGCCAATGTACAAGCCGTAATAACAATCACAGTCCCCAGGCCAGAGTCCTACTATGCGCCGAAGCATCTGGCTGGGTGTGGGTGAGGCAGGAGGCAGGTGCTGGTGTGCCTAGGCTCAGGGGACCTGGGGTGAGTCTCAGCCCTGCCACTCAATAGAATGTGACACCAGGCAGGTCCTCTGACCTCTCTGAGCCTCAGTATGTCATTCATACACTGGGGACAGTGACATGACCCGCAGGGTTACTGGCAGGATGCCCTGAGATCATGCCAGGAGGCTGAGCCCAGAGCCAGGCCTCCGGTGAGGGGTCTATAAATGTCCATCGCAGAGGCTGCAGGCATCGTCGTTACCATGCACTTCGTTCTTGCTAATTTCCCTGAATGTTTACAGTCAGTAAGTAGTGAACCTGAGTTGCTGATGGGGAAACTGAGGGTGGGAGGGCCAAGGCCAGGGTCGGTGGCTGGCAGAACTGCATTCCTGCTGAGGTTCTGGCTCCCTCTACCACCTAGGAACCCAGCTTCCTGCCCCATCCACTTCCTGCCCAGCCTCGGCTCAGCATCGGGGCCCTGAGAGCAGGGCGGCGGGGGGAGGGGGGGCCTCCAGAATTCAGCCCCAGGACAGGGAGAGGGTAGCTCAGGACACACACGGGTCACCCCACTCACCACCATCTTGTCTGCCTGGAAGGTCCCCTGGTAGCAGACACCGGCCTGGGTGACCATGACCCCTGGGCCATGGCGCTGGTCGGCCTGCCACATGCCAATATAGCGCTCGCCCCTGGAGAGGAGCCAGAGTGGGATCAGAATCATTCCTGGGCACTTCTGTGTGCTTTGCTGGCACAGTTGGGGTGGGTGGAGAGCAGGTAAGGGGCAATGATATCACCTGAACCCACTCAACTCACACGCGGGAGAGAGAGGTGAGGACCTCCAAGAGGAAGAGAGGGTGGAGGAGGGAGGGAGCCTGCCTGCAGAAGCGTATCCTGGCAGGCTTCCTGGGGGAGGTGGCAGGAAGGGCAGATGGAGTGCAAAGCCATGGAGGTAGGAGCCTACAACCGACACAACGGGTACAAGGGGGCACCCAGTGGTCTAGAAGGCTGGAGGGGTGCAGGGGCGGCACGGCAGGGGTGAAGTCTCGAATGCCAGGCTGAGAGCCCTGGGCTTTGTCTCACAGCCCAGAGAGCCGGGAAGGGCTGTGGGCCTTACGTGGGGCTAGATGGGGGTGGGGGGGGGGTCAGAAACTCCTCCCGGACAGAGCAAGGAGGGGCCAGAGTGGAGTGGGGAGGCTCCTCGGTCAGGGGGCTCAGGGCCCCCTCATTCTGAACCTCAGCCTCAACCAAGCCTGCGGACAGGAAGTGAGGGGCTTCGGGGGGACTCTGGGCGGACAGATAGACTGGACCCACTGACGACGGGCCCCGCGCCCTGAGGCACCCTGGTCTGTGATGGGGCGCGAGCCCTGAGCCTGCGCTCACCTGGCACCGTCCTCCTCGACACCGTATCCGCTCCGCTGGCCCCTCTCCCAGTGGCCCGTGTACTTGCAGGGCTGCAGGGCCCGTGGGGCGCTCGCGAGGACCCCAAATCCGTGGCGCAGGCCCGCCCGGAAGTAGCCCTTGTACACCTCATCAGTGCCGTACCTGCAGAGGGCCACCAACAGCTGGCCCGGCCCCCCCGAGGTGAAGCCCGGGGGACGTGGCCGCCCCACACGCCCGCCCTGCCACCGGGCCGCCGGGCACTTACTCACAGATGCCGTAGCCACACATGCTGCCTTCCCGCCAGTGGCACTTGTAACAGTCAAATCTGTCCTCGGGGCCCTGAGGCACCAGGCGGATGCCGAAGCTGCCGGTGTGCGTGTGGGGGAGGACAGTCAGCACCCGGGCCATCGCCTTGACCCAAGACACCCCACGACACCCCTCCATGCCACCCCGGTGTCCCTGCCTCTGAGGGGCCCTCTCAGACAATGGGGACAATCTCCCAGGTGCTCAGGCGTCTTCTCTTCCCAAGGGCCACTCTCAGGACGCCATCCCCGCCCCGCCCCTCATGCACCGTGGGAGCACCTTGGGGCCCTGACCACTCCGTCCACGGCCCGCCCCCTCCTCTGGGCTTTCCGTTTTGTGCACTAAGGGGAGCTGGACCAAATGGCCTCAAGTTCCTGCTTAAGGTTTGGGAACCGAGGATGGGGCCAGGCTGGTGACGGTGGCAGGGGCGAAAGCCACTCGCCTGCCCACCACCCGCTCCCACAGCAGCCCCAGCCTTACCCGTGCTCCAGGCCCTGGCAAAAGTTCCCCACGTGATTCCGGCCATCGGGCCACTTCAGGGTGCCCCTGGAAGACAGTCGAGATCCACGGTCCACATATCAGGCCCGCCAGACCCATCCTTCAAACACACACAGGCCCCGCCCCCCGGCTGACCTCCACAGTGGACTCTCTCAGAGGCCTACTTTCCCCTTGGACTGGACTCTCTGCCCCCAGCCAGCCCTCTTCTCTGACCCACAGGGGCTCTCAGCCCTTCTCGACTCCAGGCACAACCGCCCCAGCAGCCTCCAGCACACTCCCCACACTCCACGGGGAGAGCTCTGGAAACATTCAGGTTCCCTTTTTCCCTTGACCCACAGGAAGCTCTGAGCTAAACTTCAAGCTTAAGTCAAGTGCTAGTCAGTGGTTTCTAGCATCCTTCTCCCCTCTTCAGACACGGCATCGTTTTTTTCTGGGGTTTTCTTGTTCATTTTTTCCTCAAGCCCTTTCTGGAAGTAGCCAAGGTCTCAGAAACTAACGTGCTTGTGAGCATCACCTCGGCAAGGCCCTTCTGCTTTCTGGGCCTTGGCCTTCCCAGCTGTATAGCATGGGGTGGGGCGGGGGGAGGAGTCACATGTTCTTCCAAAGCCCCCCTGCTTGCGGGGTCACGCAGACCCAGAACCTGCCCTGAGGCCTTGGGCAAGTCATGCCAGTCTCTGGCCTCAATTTCTGCACCTACAGAATGGGCGAGAACACGCCCCCAGAGTGTTCTTGTAAAGACTGGTGGAGATAGGAGGTCTGCGAACCATTTCCACTACCAGCTAGCGCTGCGTGGACATGAGAATTACCCTTCTGTCCTCCCAAGAACAGCAACTGCAGACCTGAAGTCTCTCCCACGTGCTCTGGGCTCATGACCATCATCAAGACTCTACACGGCACAGACCTACAATGGGCCGGGTCCTGTCCGACGGGGCTTAAGACAGACTGGGAGACAGAGTTGACCGACTGATGCGGGAAGGAACGGCCTTTGGTTGGTGCCCGGAGGTGATTAGGTCCTGTCTGCCCCTCAGATCCCCAGGAGGAGCCCTGCCTTGCTGGGCCCGGAACCCCAGTCACTCGCCTGCCATGGGGCCTGCCCCGACACCACTCGCCCTCGTAGGTGGCCTGGCAGAGCCGGCCCTCGGCGCGGAAGGTGTATGCCACGCAGCGGCAGGTCGGGGGCTCAGAAGGCTCCAGGTCCGCCCCCAGCACAGGGAAGTCCTTCTTCCCACGCAGGGCCTGGCACACAGCCTGAGTCACTTTCCACTGCCAGACCGTCTGGTGCGGACAGAGGAGACACAGGAGAGGTCACTGCTGTGCCAGTGGCCCCTCTGGGAAGCCTTGTGGAGTAGCTCCAGACAGTCCCTCCACCGCCCCAACCCGGTTCTGGCACTTGGCAGAACCTCCAACTGCCCCATGCTGCTCCCTAGGGCCCTGCATCCAGACGGGCCACCTGCATCCTGAGATCCCTGTGCAGGTTCAGGGCCTGCCCAGAGGGGCCAGACAGAACCACCGGGACCCACACAGGCCCCGATCCTGGTTTCATAGGGAAAAATGCCCTGTGCTCTGTGGCATTCTGATGCCTCACCCCAGGCCGGCCACTGCGCCTCGCTCTGACCACGACCCCAGAGGCCTGGCCACTCCCATGGAGCCTCCAGGGTGGTATACCCGGGCCCTCCTCACTCCCCTCACCCCAACACCCAATTCCCAGCTCGCCCACACTCACCCGGTCCTGGGGGGCCTTGGAGCAAAAGGAGAGCTCTTCCTCAGGTGTGAGGAGGTGAAATGTGCACCTAGACAGAGGGAGGTGACTGGTAGGCCCCAGCTCTGTCCAGGAGGGTTTTCGGGAGGCCCCACCCAGCCCTGGGGGGCGGGCAATTTCATGAGGGCGGAGGGAGAGAAGGCCCGGGGTGCCTTTGGAGGGGGCTGCTCACCTGTCCTGCCCAGGATCCACCCACACCAGCTTCAGATCAAAGGTGTGGACACTGTGACCCTAGAAGAAGATGGGGCACCGGGGTCACCTAGGGCCCAGCCCAGACGCTCCCCTACTGCTCTGGCCCAGGCTTGCTCCAGGCACCAACCTGCTGCCACACCACTGGGTGTCCCCTGGCCGCTCAGCCCAACATGCCCAGCACTGAGCCTGCTCCCCGTCTCCAGGACGGCCCATCTTTCTCCCTTCCCATCTGAGGGCTGGCCGGGAACCCGGGAGCAGCCTCCCCCGCCCCCCACATCCTGCTCCATCATGGCTGCAGCCGAACACCATCGGCCCCCGCTGGAAACCTGTCTTAGGCTCCTACCGCCTGGGGGATGGAAACCTCGCTGCTGAGCCGGACCCCTGCGGCCACACAGACCACTCCCGGCTCACAGGTCCCCCCTCCTGGTGCCCGCCACACCAAGGCGCCACGGCCCTGCCACACTCACACCTTCTCAAGCCTGCCCCCAACCCCCCTCCATCTGACCCCTTGCTCACGCTGCTCCTTCTACCTGGAAGGCCGTCCCTGCTCTGAGAGCTGATGAACGCCCCTTCCTCTAAAAGATTTTGTGTAGCGACCTCCTGCCCGGCCTAGGCAGGCCAGTCACTGCCTCGCTGCCCCAGGAGGAGGAGGGGGCGCCAGGCCCAGGCCCGAAGGGCAGGAGGAGGGTGGCAGATACAGGCAGGGACAAGGGTGGGCCTGGCACAGGACATGCAAAGGCCCAGAGGCAGGAAAGGGTGCAGCGCATTTAAGCGACAGCATCTCATCAGTGTACCTGGAGTGCAGAACGTGAAGTCGGGAGTGGAGGGGAACTCAAACTGAATCAGAACCCCAAAACCAGGTTTCAGGAGACACAGGGGTTTGGGCAAGTAGCCTCCCTGCCAGGCCTCAGCCTCCCTGTCTACAGGGGAGTCCCAGACTGACATTCTGAGCGGACAGAGAGGACAGTGCTGCGGCTATCACAGGGGCAGTCTGAGTCCGGGGGGGGGAACTAGGCACAGTCAGGGTTACGGGCCAGGGAACAATCCCAAACCCCCGGCCTGGCTCCCCGCTAACTTTGCTGATGTCCAGAGCCCAGGTACTGCTTCCAAGCGGTGCTCTTCCCTAGAAGCCTTGTGTGTACCCTGTCCATCCAGCCCTCCTCAGCCACCCACGGCCACCCAGGACCTCCCATCTGCGGCTCCTCTCCTATGTGAGGAAGACAACTGAAGAGTTGTCCGGCATCCACAGAAGGACAAACTCAATCCCAAGCATCCCATTTTCCAGATGAAGAAACCGAGGTATGTTTAGCAGGGATGCCGGCTGGCCAGGGCTGGGGCTGGGATGCACCTGGAGCGGCCTTGTCCCACCACGCACTCCTCCTGCAGGGATGAGTCCACCTGCTGCCGCCACCCTGGCGCTGCCTGCCTCTCAAGCCCTATCCCCTCCCCACAAGCCCTGAGTTCTTGCTCCCAGCTGTCTCCCTCCCACTGCCTTCTCAGCCAGACCCCAGGCCCCCACTGCAGCCCCGGGACCTCTGGTCGGCCCCACCCCGACCTGCAGCAGGACAAGGGCATCGTCAAAGAGCAGCACGCGCTCCGCCCGCAGTGGGGTGACCGTCACAGGCACATCCTGGCTGTCCTGCAGGAGTCGGCGCTCAGGGGTGCAGAGCCCATCCTGAGGAGCAGAGCAGGGAGGCACGGGCTCAGGCACCCCCATCCTGGTGGCTGTACCCGCGCCTCTGCCGGGAGCACCAGCTCCGCCCCACCCCCCACAATCTGAGCATCTCCTGGAGGCCCCCAGCTCAGCGATGGACACTGGGGTCCAAGGTCTGGAGGGGCAGCTCAACTTGTCTTGAAGCTTTGCTTTGATGCCCACCGGCCCCCTGCCCAGAGCCCCCGACAACACTCACTGGGGCTCTGCAGTCCCCACCTCTCGCTGGCGAGTCTTGTCCCCTTGCCTGTTCACCTGATTATCTACACTGCGCCCCAGGCCTGTCACACCCTCCCAGGGCACAGGGGGCTTTCTCCCCCAGCGAGGCAGTGATGTGAGGATGTGATCGTTTGGTGGCATCCCAGGACAGAGGGTCAATTCTGACCGCTCTTCCCCCGAGCCAGTTCACGGCATGGCCGGGAAGGTGCTCCACGAGTGTCTGAGGGGGGCTGGGCAGACGGCCCTCCCAGCCACCTGCTTCGGCCACTGCTCCCACTTCCAGACGGGGAAGCGGACGCACGGAGAGTCCGGCAGGCCCCTTCCCTCCCCCCCCGGCAGGCCTCCAACTCACTCTCAGCCGGCTGCTCAGGGAGTGCCAGAGAGCCTGCGTGGCCAGGGCCTGGTCCAGTGCCTGCCTCAGGAAGGACTGCAAGTTCACAAAGAGGGTGGCTGCGTGCACCACCAGCTCCCGAGTGCGGTGAGGCTGTGGGGACACAGGGCAGCTGGTGGGGGGGGGGGCGGCGGAGAGCTTGTCAGAACCTCCCCCCCAACCTGTGATGCTTGCCCCAGCCCTGGCCGGGCCCGAGCTGCTCCGAAGGTCTGGATCGAAACTGAAGTTTGTCCCTTTCTCCCTGCCGGCCCTTCCTTCAGCCAAAGGCCAGTGGGAGGGTGCTTCCAGAGGGCTGCTGGGCCTGGGCCACGTGTCCTCACACCCAGTAACACGACTCTTCATCTGCTCCTGGGTCTCCGCCGGCCCCACTAAGGCACAGCCACGTACCTCAGACAGGCCAGGGCAAGGACAGGCCCTGTCGACCCGCCCCCCCCAGAACACGGCCCTGTCCCCAAAGTGCGACTAGGTCCTTCTCAAACCGGGGTCCCTGAGTAAGCGGAGTCCCCGGAGCCGGGGCCCTATTTCTCTCCTCCTTCGGCTTCCCTGCAAGCCACAGGCCCAGTGAGTGGCCCCCGGCCCCCCGACGTCCCTGCTACTTACCTCCGCAGCAGTGTCCCCGAAGCTCAGCAGGAGGAGCACATACTGCTGCACGTGATGGGCCAGTGGCTGGTGGAGGGCCTGGGCCAGCACCGTGCCCACTGAGGCCTCGGGGCTCACGCCTGGCAGGAGCTGCCACAGGGCCTTCCGCTGGCCCCGCCAGAACTCCCTGGGCGGAGGGAGGGCCACACACCGCCTTCACTCCCCTCCTCCATTCCCGAACCCACCGCCATCCACCCCACCCTCTACGCCCCAGCTAAGCCCCCAGATCCCAGGAGCAGTCCCAGACCCCAAACTGCTCTCCTAGCAGAGAAATACAGCCACCCTATTGGAGAGTCAATGGCAATAACCACCCACCCTGAACAGGACGGCCCCCCCTTCCCCTTCCCGGGGTCAAGCTTGGCCAGTGGATATCTGGTTTGTGCTCACGGCCCCCACAGCCTTCCCTCCCTCTCTTCCGGTGCGGAGCAGTGTGGAATTGTTAGACCCAGGAGCGCTCAGGATGAGTCATGGGCTGTGACACTCTGCTCTGGGGCTGGGACTTCCGTGACCTTCCCGCCGGGGCACCCCCTGCCTGCGCAGAGGGCCCCTGCAGCATCCTGGGCTCACCTCCTCTTCTTTGCTGCCTTCTGAAAGGCCTGCACCACCACACAGCTACTGTAGGACTCGATGTACCTGCAGACAGCACCGAAGACAGCCTGCAGGCCCAGCTCACGGCTTCACACCCAGACCCCTGCGCTGCCGGGGTCCCCGAATCCCGCTCGCTGAGTGGCTGCAGCCCCGCCCCAACCAGACAATTCCAACTCAGTCTTTCTCCCCTGGGAGGCCCCAACGCTCAGGTCTGGGGTGTCTGAGCCGGTGCCGGGCTGAGGCCCAAGCGCCTGAGGCCGACCCCAGGTGAGCCCCACCGCAGCCTAAACCCAAACCTTGGCCTAAGCCTGACCCAGGTGAGCCCTGGTGCCCAGCGGCGAGCACGCTGATGCCCAGGCCTAGCCCCAGCCTTCCTCGCTGTCTTACTCCACGTGGGCCTGCAGGACGCGCTCTGCGTGCTGCAGCAACATCAGGGACTCCAGACCCACGGTGTCCTGGTGGCACAGCCTCTCCCGCAGCGAGTGCAAGCTCTCCTCCGTCACCTCCCAGAGCCGCTGGGAGCTCCAGTGCAGCCGCTGCAAGAGCCGGAGGCACTCTCTGCCCTGGGGGTCCGAGGGCTCCGGGGCTGGAGCGGGGGGCATAACCGCAATGTGAGGGGGGGCGGCGCCCCACAGCCCAGGAGCTGCAGCCGGGGTCCTGCCTCTTCGGGGTCCCTGGGACAGGCCAGGAAGCCGACGTGGCCCCTTGAGCTCAGCAGGGACGGGCAGGCTGGAGCGCGGGGCAGCACCCTTGAGGAGTCAGTGGAGCACATATCCACCCCCCCACGAAACAGGGTCAGCACTCATGACCCAGGGCCACCAAGTACACTAGCTGCCCTGAGTCTCTGGGCTTTCTCAGGTCTGGGATATGGGGTCCGTAGGATCCCGTGGTGCCCTGGCACCCACAGATGCTCAGACAGAGCCCCCAAGTGGAAGGCACCTGACCAAGGTCACTTCACAAGTGGCCAGGGAGACCCAAACTGGGTCATGCCCTGGGTGAGAGCAGGACGCGAATCCAGGCAGAGAATCAGGCCCACACCCTGGAAGAGGTGGGATTTTGACTCTGGGCACAGCTGGGTCTAGACTAGAGGTTCACGGCCCGACCCCTGGGGCGCCTCGGAGAAGGGAGCAGCCAGCGGCTGGAGCCAGAGCCCCAGTCTCATCAGAAGATGTCGATACCAAGTGTCCCCACTCCTGTTTGAGATGCAGAAAGCTGTGCCTCAGGAGGTCTAACAAGGTAGGACTCGGATCCCCAGGATGCTTCCTGTGTCCCCCACCCTTGCCACTGCCAAGCCGAGACTCACTGGTTTCGAGCAGGGGCAGAAGGACAAGGCCGTTGACGCGGGCGAGGGTAGCCGAGAAGACCTCCTCCAGCCGCAGCAGGGCCTCCTCCTCCGGGCTGCACATGGCCAGAGCACGGCCCTCAGGAGCTGTGAACGGGGCACAGGCTGGAGTAGGGCACCGGTGAGAGCTGGGTCAGGGCCATGCCTTCCGTCCGAGTGCCCGAGACTGCCCACAACAGGTGTGAGCAATCAGCCCGGGCAGCCTCAAAGGGGAATTTCTGGACTAGCCGCGGACGCCTGCCCTGCTCTGCCCCTGGGCCCAGCTGACGGGACCTGACCGAGTGGGAGAGAGACCTCAGAACTGCCCAGGGAAGCATCCCTTTTTAGCCAAAAAGGCAGATGCTCTTCGAGCCCAGTTCTGGCCTGGGCTCATTCCCCTGCTCACACATCCACCATGGCTCCCAAGGGCTCAGGGTAATATCTGATGGTGCTCTGACCTCACTCCCTCTCCACCGAGTCTCTGGAAATGAGGACATACTGCCAGAGAAACCCAGCCTTTTTCTCAAGGCCATGGCTCAGGACCCCCTGTCATCCAAAGGGCTGTGTAAGCAAGGAGAGGTCTGGGGGAATAGGGAGGTGCTCTCCTGCTGGAGCCATCATGGATAGGCAAGAAATAAAGAGGCAGAGAGGAGGACAAAGCATGCAGGTGGGGACACCATGAGAGCAAAGGATCACGGGCATGAGGGCCCAGGCTCCGAGGGTGGCCCACCAAGAGTGACCTAAATGGCCATGGGAGGAGCCATGGAGGATCTCAGGGCAAGGGAGTGGTAGGACCCAAAGCCAGACCTGCAGATGCAACGGGCGTGATGACAGCTGTAGAGGGAGCTGAGCAGCGGGAGGGTGAGGTCAGTGTGGGTGACAGCTAGATCCTCCGTGCCCCCCAAGCCCACCAACCCTACTGTGCTCAGAGGAAAGAGGGAAGGGCTGTAGAGGTGGGCAGGTGGGCTTGAGTCTTTGACCTTCCCACCCTGGAGTGAGGTACCCACCAAGCAGGCAGGGGATCCCCTGGGAATGTGGCTTTCTGATGAGAGGGAGGGGCAGCAAGCAGCCTGGGCTCCAATCCCCCCACCCCCCCCACCCCAGCCTCCAAGCAGACACAACCCTCTCCCACCGGAGCTGGGTGCCCTCACCAAGCAAAGTTCATCTGCCCCAGTGACCTGACCAGATGTCTCAGGGTTGAGAGTTGGAGGGGTTTTAGCCCTAGACCCTCACACTGCCCCTCCCTGGCTCTGACACCCTGAGGCTCTGCAGTTAGCTGAGTGGGGCGGGGTGGGAGATATAATCGAAGCTGCTGGAATGGGCAGGCAACACAGACAGACCCAAAAGGGTGAAGAGGAAGGGGTCTCATCCCTCCCAACCCAGCCCCAGGGGCACCAGAGGGCATTCCAGGCCCCTGGCAAAATCTACAGCTCCCAGGGAACAGACTTTGGGGCAGTGGGACCGGTGCCTCAGAACTCTGGCCAAGGGCCCAGGCCCAGGCGTTCCTGCCCCACCTTTCCTGCTGCTATGGCTTCAGGAGGGCGAGGCCTTGGGAGGGACAGGCAGGAAGGGGAAGCAGCTAGACACCCAGACGTGGCCTGCTCTCTCTGCGGGCCCCTGCAGCAGCCCCGGTAACCCCCGCACCCCGCTCCCCGACCTGGGGCAGGTCGCTCCAGGTCAACTCAGGCAGACCAGGAGAGCCCAGCCAAGGGACCAGGGTACAGCAAGTGTGGTCCGCCTGACCCTCCCCCATTATCTCCAGAAACGGACAGAAGGGAAAAGCCCTTTGGGGAATGACTTTTCCATCCTCAGTTGGCAGCCCGTCAGTCGGGGTCTGAACTGAGAGATGAGGACACGGGCTAAAGAGGAAGAGGGTGCAGCCGGCACAGGAGGTGCAGACTAGGAACCAGATCAGGGCGAGTGCGGACCTGCAGTCAACAGCTCAAGGCTGGGAGGTCCTGCTCCCACAGGACTCCCTGCTGACCCCCTACCCACTGCTCAGTCCTGGTCATGCTCCAGCTTAGCCAGAGCCCTGCTCCTCTCTATGCCTCTGTCACCGCCTCTATGAAATGGGGGTCTGATTAGATCAGAGCTTTCAAACTATCTAAGCCTTCCCTAGAAAGGACCAACTGGTGGGGGGGAGCTGCTCTGGGTGTGGAGACCTGGTCCTCAGCCTCCCTCCCCGCTCAAAGCAGCCCGGGCCCCTCAGGATGTGTCTTACAGACCCGGACGGGCAGACACGGCTCTAGGACCCTTCCAGATCTGTGGCCCCAAAGGGATGTCTACCCCTAGGAAACTGAGGCACACTGCCCAGAGAAAAGGCCAGAAGTTAAGCATGGCTAGTGAGGTTGTGGGCAGGGGAGGAAGGCTGCAGGAAGGCTGCAGATGAGGTTGGGGATTTGGCCTGGTGGCGACCACGGGGCCCTGCTCCTTGGCTAGGGAGCTTGGGGCTTCGTCCTGGAGGCAACCAAAGGCTTGAGAGCAGGGAGCAGACCAGGCATGAGTGTGTTTGGGGGCGAGGGGAAGTTCTAAGCCATAACATGAGAGGGACCCAGCAGGGATAATGCCTGCTCAAACCTGGCATACCCCCAATCCACCCGGCTCTGGTCAAGGGCATGGCCTCCTTACCCTGGCCCTCTACCCAGGTTTAGTGGTAGGTCACACATAAGGTACATAAGGAGAAACTGAGGCCTAGGAAGGAACCGGAGGGTCAAGACACTATCTGTAGAGCACGTGCAGGACTCAGACCCACGCCTCTGGCTCCCCGTCCCACCAGGCTCACCTGAGTGAGGTGGTTAAGAAAGGCTAGGCAACTTGCCTCAGGGTAAATAGCAAATTCCCAGCAGGGCCCAGCCTCCTACCTCCTCAGGCAGCCTTGGTGCTCCCTGTGGGGCGGGGTGAGGACAGAACTGGCTAGTCTTGGCGTGCCCAGGTGAGTCAGCTGCCCGTCCCCGTGTAGATCTAACCAGCAGCCAGACCTGCTCTCTCCCCTGCATTCCTGGCCTCTGGCTGCGCCAGACTGCTCTCAGGCGGGGTCACTGAGGCCTCCCCTACCCTCTCCAAGGCCCCTCAGGCCCCTCAGGCCCCTCAGGCCCCTGGGCCACACCCTGTCATGGCACCCACTCTGGTATTTCCTGGTCTGGACAGGCAAGGAAGTTTTGCTTGCCACGGAGACTTTTTCCTGGGCTGCCCCAGGGTGCCCTAAAACAACCAGCAAGTGCAGTGGTAGGGCAGAGAGGGGCTGCCCAACTGCCACAGGTGACCCCTCAGTCTCCACTTTGGCCTCTCGCCCCGCACCCCTTCTCTGGCCCTCCATAGCTCCCAGCTTCTTGTCCTAGACATCTCCCCCCACCCCCCACTCCCAGTCTCTCACAGCTCCCCTGCCCCTCCCTGCCCCCGCACACGCAGTCCCCAGAGTTTCCCAAACATGGGATGCTGTTCCGGCCACCAGGCATTTGCCCATGCCGGTCTCACTGCAGGCGCCACCTCCTCCTGGCAGTCTCCCAGGCTGGGTGAGGTCCAGGGAGCGGCCCTCGCACCCCAGGCGAGGGTGCGGAGGCTGTCCCTGCGCTGCCCCTAAACCTGAGCAGGGTGACCACGGGGCAGGGAGGACGAGGAGGTCGGAGCCCGCTGGCACGGAGGGCGCCTTGGGACAAACTCAGACGGCCCCCGTGTGAGTGCCGCCTGGGACCGTGGAGTCGTGGAGGGACGGCGACCGGCCGGCCCAAGGGGGCGCTAGGCGAAGGTCCCACCTGGAGTGAGGGGAACGCGGAGCACAGGAGCCCGCCCACAGACGCGCGACCTCCGCCCCGCCCTTACCTGTGCGGTGCGGGTGCCGGGAGCCTGGAGTGTCGCCGCGGCCGCTCGCTCCCCGCCGCCCGCACACTGCCCCGCGCCGGCGCCCGCCACGCCCCCGCCACGCCCCCGCCACGCCCCCGGGCGCCCGCCACGCCCCCTCGCCTCGCCCCGCCTCCGGGAGTTGCTTGTAGAAGTTGGGGCGGGCGCCGACGGACCCGGCCGGCCGGAGGTGGGACGCGGCGTCGGCCCGCCCCCCCGCCAGAGGTCTACTCTTAAGGCCTCCCCCGGAGTTCTTCGGGGTCCGAAGGCTCCTGGCACCCAGCGGGAGTGAGATGAGGGGGACTGACTCCTCCGTGCCCTGAAAAACACACACACACACACACACACACTCCCTCACTCATTCGCCGGCTTGCTCACACACACACTCACTCACGCAGGCCCAGGCTAGCCTGGTTTCCCGGGGAAAGGCTCCCAGGACAGCAGGCGGTTTCCAGGAAGCAGCCTGGCTTTTTTGGTCCTGGCAGGGCCCTCCGGTGCACTCGCCCCTGGCGCTCTGGGGCCTGGGTGCAGCCCTGTGATCTCCACCCTTACCGAATCACAAGAAACTTGAAGCCGAGAGTGGGGAAAACCGAGGCTGCCCCGCGGCCCCTTGGGCCAGATGTGTACGGCCGGCCGCTACTCCTTTCTGTGTGACCTTGGGGAAGTCCCCCTGCCCCCACTCCTGGGTCTCCACGGCCCAGTAGAGCGAGAAGCCAGCGCTTGTTTGCGCCAGGACCTGCGACCTTGGAAAGGGTGATGGAAGCCTAATCCCAGGAGGGGGAGGACAGTGGTTCAGCCTGGAACAAAGGAGCCTGCTGTCTGCCGCCTGGTCCCCCTCCAGTGGACACGCCAGTCCCCCCACATCACTTCCCCTGGGACACGGGTTCCAAGGGATGACAGGAGTCATTGCCCCTTTCCTGGCTGACAACACTGAGGCCAACAGGCCTGGTACAGGCAGTGGAAGAGCAGAAAGGGTGGCCCACCAACCCCCTACTCAAGTCTGAGGGGTTGGGAGTCATACCCCATCCTGCCAAGCTGAAGAGAGATCCCCAGTGGAGGGGGCACATGATGGTTCAAGGGGTTCCTTCCCAGAGGAGCAGGGTCTTGGTGGGTCTGTGGGTCCCCTGGCACATGGGGGTGGCCAGGCAAGGGGTTTCTGGGGCTTGGGAGGAAGGGTCAAGGGCTGGAGAATGGCCACGGCCACATGTAGAGAGAGCAAGACTCTCCAGGAGCGTGTGTTCTCACCACGTGTGACAAGCAAGGCAGGCAGGACAGAGTCCAAAGCAGGAGGAAGCTGATTTTCTGTTTGGCTTCTCTGGGCCAGTCCTTCCCCTCTTTGGGTCTCTGTGTCCTCATCTGTACCTGTAGCTGAGGGAGGAGCTGGGCTTGAGCAGGAAGGGACAGGCCCCCTCCGCTTCCTCCCCACGGCGCAGACTTCCTGTTCAGCCACATCTAGGGGAATAGGAAGGCTGGGGGCTGGTCTTCCTTTCACCACCGCCCACCCCCAGGCTGGGTGACCTCACCAGCATTGCCAAGCCCGGTATTATCATCTGCGAAATGGGGCAAAACCTGCCAAGCCTCTCTCTCTCTCTCTCGGATAGGGCCAAGTCATTTGTAATGCCCCAAGTAGTGCCCAAAAGACAGCCTCCCCCTGCCCTTGGTCCCCTGCAACATAGCCAAGGGGCCCTGCCCAGTCCCACCACAGATCTGCACACACCCACACACACCACTCCCACATCCCCTGCACACAAGATTCCGCAGCCACGGGGATGTGTGGTGTGCACACACACCCATCTACTATTGAACACACTGGCAGGACTCCCATGTAGCACATCTCAGGAGGCAGCCCTGTGCATGGGCCCATGCAGACCATGTGCCCATCCCCATGGACACAGACTTACTGCACCACAGAACACACACTAAAACTCACACTCAGACCCACAGAGAGGCAAGTGCAGAGTACGCCTGCACTCCTGTGTACATGAGTGCCCTGGGACACAAGCACATGCTTCTGTACACAGAGGTCTCACCAGGCCCAGCCCAGCCCAGCCCCAGAGCTATTCTGGGCCAGGTCTGGGGCCAACAAGGTCAGATATGGCCAGCTCCCAGCAGGCCCCAGCCACTGTGTCACAGGCCTAGGCAGCCCAGTTCCCCGCCCCACCCCACGCCACCTCCAGCCCTGGCTAGGTCCAACATGTCCCGGATCCCAGCCTAGCTCTGCGACTGGGAGGATACCCACCCCCAACCCTCTGCTTCACCAGAGCTGAGCCCTGAGCCCTGGCATTTCTGGCTCCATGAAAGAACTGTTGCAGTTTCCTCTGGCCACTATCAGCTGACTCTGCCCATGGCTTCCAACCCAGAGGCCCAGGAGACTGGTCTGGGTCCCTACCGGAAACCCACAGGAGCTAAAAATAGCACACAAAGGACAAACAGGGTTCCGCAGGCCAGCATTCATGCCACCATGTATGGAGGGGGGACACTGTCTTCCAGGGGAGCCCGGCTGGGGAATCTGAGGAGTCTGAGGGTCTAGAGCATTGCCACCCCAGACTTGATGGGCCCTACTGGTAGGATAGGGTGCAGGGGTATCTGGGGACCTCATAAGAAATAGAAATAGTACTGGACAGGGGGCAGAACCCTGCGTTAGGGGCCACAGACCGAGTTTGAGGCCTCAGTTCCTGTGTGACCTAACGCAGGGCACAACCCCTCTCTGGCCTCAATTCCTCATAAGTACAAAGAGGAGAGGAAGAAGAGCCTTCAAAGATGGAAAAGACTTTAGCTTTCAGGGTGTTTCTCTCACTGTGGTATTTCACATTTTGGAGAATTGGGGAAAATGCAAATGTTTGACAATAGGGCATTGAACGAAGGCCGTTGGGTTTTACTACCCTGTAATATCACACTGCACAAAATCCACAATAACCACAACAGTCAGAACAACTAGCATTGCCTGAAGGCTTGCGATGTTCAGGTGCCATGATACTGTTGTTATGCCCATTTTACAGATGAGGGAATGAAGCTCAGAGAGGTTAAGTAGCCCACGGAGGTCTCACAGCTGTCAAGATGATCATGGCCCAGGAGTCTTAGTTTTAAGCTTTAATAATTTTAGAAGTTATAAAGTATAAAGCTACAAATCTATAAGAAACATAGTTTGAAAATTTCATTACTTAAATTTTCTTCATGCTACTTTAGTTTTGTGAACTTTGGATAATAACTTCAATTTTTTCAGTCTTCTGCCATCTCTACAGGGCATTAAAAAAAAGGACATTTAAAAAAATGATAAATAAATAAACTTCCAAACTGCGTTTCTCATAAATCTGTAGCTTTATACCTCTGAGGTTATAAAAGCTTAAAACCGTCCTGTTTCAGGACACCTTGTTCTTTTAAGTCAGTTTGACTTCAAAGCCTGTGTGAGAGTATTTGACAGAGCCTTTGGGAGACATGGGGATCTAGGATTCTCGTGTTGGGTAAAAGCCCTGGGTAAAAAGGTATAGCATACAGCGAGATCTCAACTATGTTCAAGAGCCTGCAAAGAAATGGAACCCATGCGGAACAATGACCATCTCAGGGGGCGACAGGGACACACATGACTGTATTCCTTTTCAGATTTCTTCACTGAGCTTGCCCTACTTCTTGGATGGAAAGACTGAACTTTACACAGGAAACAATGTCTCCCCACCTCTCCTGGGCTGAGCCATCCTATGCTCAGCCCTCCCATATTCCTTAGTTTCATATAATCCTCCCATGAGCCCCTTAATGAGAGCCTTGTCCTTTCCATTCCACAGATGAGGAATTCAAAGCAGAGAGGAGTGATGGCTTGCCCAAGGCCACTGTCAGGCCCACTAACCTCAGCGCACTCCAGCCAAGCCCTCTCTGACCCTGTGTCCCAAGGGTGACCTCCCTGGCTGGTCAGTGTGGCTTTCTCAAGCCTGGCCTATAACAGACGGCCTATACCAGTGGGAGCTTCAGCAAGGGACTTGAGCTTTAGTAGAATTCCTGTTTGCCTGGCTAGGACAAGCCTGGGGAGCCTGGGGTGGCCCAGCCCACCCAGCCCCCAGACTTGGCCACCTACTGGCGAGGATCCCTTGGGCCAGCGGTCCTTTGCCAGTGGCTCTTCTGTTTTTCTGCCTGCCTTGTGTTCTCCCAGACCTGTCCCCTGTGAGTGTCCACAGCTGGCCTTCTGGTCTCTGCTGTTGCTCGCCTTGGTCCTTGCCCATCTGCTGCATCTCCGGGCTCTGAATCTACGGGGTCCCTCGTTCTGAGGTTGGGCCCAATGCCCAAAGCACCTCAGCCTGCTCCACTGTCTATGGTGATGAAGAATGAAGGGGTCCAACAGCTAGGCTGCTTCTCCAGCACTCAGCAGGCAGGAGATAAATAACAATGGAAGGAAGGAGGGGGGAGGAAGGAAGGAAGGAAGGAAGGAAGGAAGGAAGGAAGGAAGGAAGGAGGGAGGAAGGATGGACCAGAGTAGTCTCCCCACCCCAGACCTCCCTCCTCCTCCTCCAGAGCCTTCCTGGTCTCCACAGCTCCTCAGATCCTCCCTCCCTCCAGCCCTGGGTTGTCAAGGCTCATCCCCGGGTGAGGACCAGAGTACATGTGGGCCAGGTTCAGTGTGAGGTCAGGATCATGGCTCAGACTGGAGTGACAATTGGGGCTCAGACTGGGGCAGAGGCTCAGGGTCAGCCAGAGTCAGAAGATGGTCCTCCAGGCTTTCCAGGTGGAGCCTTCCCTGTCCCATGGGGCAGCAGATGTTGGCTTCTTCAGGAACTTTCCATAGTACCCACAACTAGAGGCTCTGACCATACCATCCCCTGGTCCCCATCCCCCACTCTAGCTCTGGTGTCCAGAGTGACCAGAGCCGTTTCTGGGCAGGAAGCCAGCCCAGAAAGCCCAGGACATCCCTGAGCGCCTGTCCCTATGGCAACCTGCCTGCCAACCCCCTCCCCCCCCCAACTACCGCCACAAGCCTGGGTCCAGTAGGGTTTTTCAAATTCAGAACGTCAGACTGGGAAGGGCCTCCTAGATCAGCAGATGCTAGCCCCTCCCCTTGCCCCAGATGGAGAAACTGAGGCCCGAGTGGGGCGGGGGTGCGGGTGGGGGGTGGGACCTGTTGTGCAAGGACCGGCCCCCAGCCCGTCTTCCCCCTCCCACCCACTCCCACCCCTCGGCCCGGCTGTCGGGTTGGGGAAAGGGGGATCGGGACTCTGATCCCCCGGCAGGGGGCGGGCCCTCCACCCGCCGGGAGGTGGGGGCGGGCGGCCCTGGAACCGGACACCGACGATGAATAAATGATGCCCACTCGCGGCCTGCGACCAGATCGCCACCTCGAGCGCCAGCTGGCGGGGCAGTCACCGGGCCACCCGCGCCCGGCCCCGCGCGGCAGGGTCCCCCCACCTGCGGCCGCGGGCGCGGAGATGGCGGGGCCCCTCTGGGCGCTGGGCGGCGCCGCCCTGGGACTCTGCCTCGCCAGGGTCGCCGGGCAGCTGGTGGAGGTGAGGCGGGGCGGCGCGGAGGGGTCCGGGAGGTTGTGGCCGGCCGGCCGGAGGCTTAGGGGACGCCTTTCTGACTGCGAGCTGGCTTTTCCCCTTCCAACTGCCCCAGCAGACCTGGATTCCTGGGGTGACACGGCCCTGCCCCCAGGCTTCCAGGCTGTGGGGGAGACTCAGCCCCCAACCTTAGGTTCCCTGGTCTGATGGGAGGGCACAGCCCCAGATTTCAGGATCAACTGTCTGGTGGGGGAGACTCACCCTGATCGTAAGGATTCCCAGTCTGGGGATACAGCTTTGCTCAGCCCTTACCTTTGGTCTAATGGGGGCCAGGGAGGGGTGGGGGAGGTATAGTCCTTGGTTTCAGTGACCTCTAGTCTAATAGGGGAGATCTAGTCCCTGGTCTTAGGGTCTGCTGGAAGAAAAAGCTTCTGCTTCCAGAGATCCTTCAGGCTCCCCTGCCTGATGGGGGAGACCTAGCCTTGGGAAGGAGGTGAGGGTTTGCCAAGCTGGAGGGTGGGGTCAGGAGACCCTTTATAGAGCAGCCATGTGTTGAGTTCAGCTCCCTGTGGGGCACTTGGCCCTGGAGGGGAGGTGCAGGCAGGGCAGGACCCAGGGCTCGGGGGATCTTACTTGGTCCTGGTGATGTTGGAGAGCCAGCCAAGGTATCTGAGCAGGGGAAGAGTCGTGGATGAGTCTTGGTGTGGAAGGAGGAGGGTAAATTGGAAGGGGGCATATAGCTGGGAAAGCTGGGGGAGCTGCTGAGATAGCCCAGCAAGAGGTAAGGAGGGTGGCTGGGGTGGCTGGCCAGGAGCGTGGCTGGGGACGGGAAGGGCTGGGAGGAGAAGAGTGGGGGCCGTTGCAGCTTCCCTGTCCCCTGTTCCCCATTCCTGCTGAGCTGTGAAGGCGAGCCAAAGAAGCAGACCAGAACCAGAGCCAGAGGCCAGAGGGAGAAGGCCCGAGAGGCAGGGCTAGGGAGGAGCAGGGTTCAGAGCCTGTGCAGGCAGGGGCAGAGAGGAGAGAGCAGAGAGGCAGAAGAGCAAGGGACAGCAAGGCGCCCAGGAGAGCCCTCAGGGGCAGGTGCCAGGGGACAGGGATGGGAGAGGGAGGACAGAGTCTTATCCTGAGGACCGAAGAGGACACAGCCCTGAACCTGAGGGCCCGAGGGACAACAAGACAGAGCGCTGCACCCCGATACTAAGCCTGTCTGTGCTGCTGACCAGGGGGTGTGATCAAAAGGCTGGGCTGGAGTCAGATGTCAGCTCCAGTGTCCCTGTAAGGGGAGCCAGGCTAGCTTGAGCCCCACAAAGTGTACATGAACCCCTTATTGGCTGCCCCGAGGCCTCGGGTGCAGAAACTGAGCTGGCCTGGGCACAGGAGAAGGCTGAGGGTGGGAGTCATGTCAGTTCTGAGCCAAGGACTCTTCCCTTCAGCCCCCAGGAACACATCTCCCTGCTCATCAAGGGAAATTGCATTTGGAGTCCATCTGCCTGCCATCTGCCTACAGCCTGAGCAAGGGCCTGGCTGAGCCCAGGGGATCCAGGGAAGCACTAGGAAGATGGGTAGGGCTGGAGTCCACAGCACCACCCACGACAGCCCCTACAGGCATCAGTCTCCAGCTGATGGAGGCCGGGGCTCCCAAGCTTTAGAGTTTAGACCTCCAGCAGTGCCCACCCCAGAGATGCCCGACTCTTACCTGTTACCCTCTACCCAAGATCCCTATCAGGGTGAGAGTATAAGCTCAATTCCCCCTGAAACAAGGCTAGAAAGAGAAGGTGTCAGAAGTGGGCACTCAGCTGCCCGGACTCAAAATCTGAGATTCCCTCCTCTGGACCTCAGAGTCTTCCAGCCATACAGCCCAGCCGGACCAAAAACATTGAGCCTTAAGATCGGGAACCCCGCCACTGCCCAGACCCTGGCCCTGACTCTACAGACATATGTCTGACCACACAGGCACACTCCAACCACACGTGTGCTCTGTACCCACAAATATGTGCCCCAACTCCACACACATGTGCCCTGAACCCACAGAGGTGCCTGACCTCACACACATGTACCTTGACCCCACATACATGTGTCTGACCCCGCAAATGGATCCAGGCCCCTGGGATGATGCTGAGGAGGGGTATCTTCTTGTCAATGTCACCACTCTGATTACGTAGAGAGAGCTTCCCAGAGAGCCCTGGAACAACCCCACTCAATTTACAGACCGAGAAATTGAGGCCTAGAGGTAAGAAGCCGCCCACCCCAGTTTACCCTGGTGAAGATAAAAGAGCTGGGGATCATGTGCCAATCCCAAGCACACAGATTACCTGGGACATGCTGAAGGGCAGTGTTCTTGAGATGAAGAAGCACCTGACTTGTGGTAGGTGCCCAGTCCATGCTCATGGACCAGGGGAAAGACTGGATGGATGGTTGAGGTGTGAGTTGCCTTTCCTTCCAAGAGAGCCAGAAGAGACTGCAGGTCTGTCCTTATTCAGTTAATCAGGAGACAGTGAATTCCACAGATGCCCCAGGGTCCTCTCCCTCTGAGCATTAACCACCACCCTCCCATCCCTCAGCCAAACTTGGTGACAGAGACAGGGTCCTATCCCTCTCAGACCCACCAGGGCAGGGCCTTGTTCCCTCAGTCCCCCAGGGTAGGGCCATGTCCCCTAGACTCCCAGGGCAAGGTGGCGTCCACTGGGAAGGTGGGAGGTGGCCGACTGTGCTCAGCTCAGGCTTGTTCCGGTCATGCTTACAATGTTTGGCCTCTAGGTGTCGCTGCCGCATTGCAGACTATTTATCCGGTCCTGTCCTGGGAGGACTCTGGCCTAGCCTCTGCTCAGAAGAGGTGACTCTGGCAGGATAGGCAACTGTTGAGGTCACCTGGTGGGGGTCCTGGCCAGGCAGCAGAGCCGCAGGCCCTGAGTCCAGCTCCACACCCCACCCCACGCTGAGGATGCTTGGGAGCAAAGTCCCCCAAGGAGAGTACCAGCCTCCCCTTGTCTCTGGCCTTGGTCCTGAGACCCCATCAGCCTGTGGGGCCCAGGACTGGAGCAGGAGGGGAGACTAGCAGGCTGCCCGAAGGGGACCTGAACCTGATTGGGACAAGCCATCCACCTTTGCCCCTTCAGGCCTTGGTGTCCCCGAGCATCCCCAGGCTCCACGGTTCTGGGGCTCTGCTTTCTTCCCTTGCTCTAAACCTAGAACTTCCCAGGGTCCAGGGCGTTGGCTGTGACGATAAGACGCTTGATTCTAGGAGATTCTGGAATGCTCGGGCTGAGTCCTTGCTGAAACCTGGGCCTCTCTCGGCCCAGCCCCAGCCTCTGGCCTCTGCCTGGCTTCACTTCCCTCTCTCCCGACCTGCAGCCCAGCACGGCCCCGCCCAAGCCCAAGCCGCCCCCGCTGACCAAGGAGACGGTGGTGTTCTGGGACATGCGCCTCTGGCACGTGGTGGGCATCTTCTCGCTCTTCGTGTTGTCCATCAGTGAGTAGCTGCTCCCTGCCCTCCCCACCCCAACGCAGCTGCAGGAGCACAGCACCCCCTGCCCTCCCCCCACCCCCGCCAGCACCACCCCCAGGGGCTCAGAGCAGTAATTCCGGGCAGTGCAAGCAGGCCAGCCGCCCGCAGGAGGCCCACTGTGGTTTCTGGCACCTCCTGATCTACACAAAGTCCCTGTGGAGGGCTGACAGGCTGGTGGTGACCTGAAGTATTCTGCCCAACTGGGACACAGCCACATGGCAATTACGATAATTACAGGGGACTCCACTGAACCAGGATGAGGACGTGTCATTTTTCCCTATCGCTGGCCTCCTGATGCTTTTCCTGCAGTTTGGCCCGCTTAAAGGGCCCACACCCAGAGGCCCCAGCAAGGCCATCCTTGGCCGCAGCTCAGCCTAGAGGCTCCCCAGACGCCCGGCAGATGTGGCTCCCAGGCTGCAAACCGTGCCTTGTCAACTCCCGTTCCCCTGGAATGACTCACACCCCCCTCAGTTAAAAGCAGGCGACCCCTTCCTCTCCTGGGACTGGGAGTTGCTGGATGCAAACTCACAACAGAAATGGGTTTGGCATGCTCCTTCAGCCCTTCCAGATCAGGGGTCTGCAGTTGGGGAAAGGGGAGCAGAGAAGTGCCAATGGATGGGGGAGGCTGCCAGGGTACAATGTAGAGTCTGACGAAGTTTCCCACACACCAAAGGATACGGGGAGACGCAGGCGAGGAAGGGAAAGAAGACCCACTCTGCCCGCACAAGCTTCTTAGAGGAGGGTCCTCTTAGCCGCACATCAGTGAGAGGACGCGTGCAGTTTTGCCAGGTGGGCAGCTGGAAAAGGCAGATGGGACGGTGTAGGCAGAGGTGGGAGGAAATGGCCCCCGCACAAGGGCTCAGATAACCCCTACAGGATTTTCACTGCATGCGCCCCAGGTCGGGGCAGCGAAAAGGGCATTTAACTTCCAGCTGGAGCTGTCCCTGGATGAGGTCCCCTGGAGGGCAGCACCCCAGCGGAAGGCCCACCCACATGTAAGGACTCCAAGGGAGACAAGGACATCTGATGGGCATATGCTTCTCCTGACACCAGGGAGGCCCTCCTTGGGGGAAAATATCCACACCCCACCATCACCATTTCTTCATGGCTGGAGTGGAAGCAGGATCTGAGCAAGAGGCTGCATTTCATTCCTGGCCAAGGCAAGAACTAGTGAGGCCTCTGGGCGGAGGCCCTGAGGATAGCTGGTTGTGGCTGTAGCCCCAGCCTAGGTGTCCAAGGAGGAGATCGTGGACCCGCCTGCCCCCCCCACCACCACCCCGCACCCCAGCACCAAGAGGCAGGGTTCAGGGAGGCATCTGCCTGCAAGAGCAGTGTAGGGTGTGGGTCCAGGGAGCCACTCTGGGGCACTCCAGGGAGCAGGAGTGAGGACGCCAAGGGGCCTCTAAACACACACTGGCCTCTCTGGGCTCTGCTCGGCCCCAGATGGGGCCTGGGGGGGTGCCTAGGGCCACACCAGAAGGTTGCAGTGTCAGACCCAAAGAGGCGCTTGGACATAAAGCACACAGACCAGCTCTTATTTTCTAGAAAAGAGTAAGGGAGAGTCCCAAAGGCCTCTGAGCCGCTGGTCACCACTCGTTACCTTCTGTGCAGGGCCCTAGGAGTAGGGATGGCACAGTCTTTCCTACCTCCCAGTCAGCCTGGGCCTTGGTGGCGTTGCTGTCTGGGGCGTGTCACCCCAGAACCTTGTGCAGAGGGCCTGGGCTTGGATGGAGGTCCCTCTGGAGGTCCCTCCAGCCTGGGGACTCACATTCCAAGCCCCTGCCTGGGCCCTGGAACTCCATCCAACACACATTGTTTTCTTCCCTTCTTTTGACGAGAAGTGACCCAGCCAGGCTGGGTGGGGCAGGCCTGGAGCGAGAGGCAGCGTCTGAGCCCTGCTCCAGGTGCCAATAGCTGAGCTCCCTTCAAAGCCCAGGCCCTGTGGGGCCTGAGACCTGCCTCTGTGGCGAGCCTGAGTAAGCATCGTGAGAGGATGTGCCCGGCGGGTGGCTGGAAGAGGTGACCCAAGCCAGCAGGATGGGGGCCCGTCAGGCATACACACCGGCGCCTGGAGAAGACTAGAACCCAGCTCTTTGGATAAGAAAAGCTTGCTGTTTGCCCCTGGACAGCGCTGTACAGTCAGACCTGCTGCTAGGGTCTCCTGCAGCCCCCCAGAGCTCCTGATTGCTGGCAGCTCCCCCATCCATCCATTCGGGAGTCCAGTTCTGTCCTCAGGAACAAAGGCTTTGAGACCATCTCACGCATTCATTCATTCATTTTTTTTTTCTTCATTCTGTGAACCTGGGTGAGACTTAGTGGGGCCACAAGATTTGGCTGAAGGGGTTGCACAAGTTGACCCCCAAGGGTGCTCCAGCCCCAGCTACATTGGTCTGATCCATCTTCCCTAAAATAGGCCTGGCTTGTCCTGCTTGGCCATCCTGCCCCCAGGAGTCTGCCAGGAAGTTATGTCTTGTCATCCGATTTATAATAGGAAGCAGCCCCGTCCCCTCCCCTGAGGCCGGGACCAAGGTGGTCAGACTGTGGAGCCTTAGAAAAATAAACTCAGTCCAGCCGAGTCCTGGCAGCCCTGCCCTGTCCTGCCGATCACTAGACAGGCCAGCTCCATTCCCTGGCCCAGCTCGCGTGGGCACAGCTGCCTTCAGCAGAAAACCGCCCCTGGGATAACTGTCTGGGGTGAACGCCCCAGGGCAGGGTCTGTGCCCTCTGGTGGGCCCTCGTGGCCAGGAGAAGCCCAGGCTTGTCCTCAGTGAGGTTGAGGAGGACACGGCCACGTCCTCGGGTGTCGGAGGTCCTCCCAGGAGCCTGGGGAGGAAGCACTAGGAGCCGAGAGGCCTGGGTGGGAACACAGGACAGCCCCGGGGCGGTTACAGCTGGAGTCACCAGTGCAGGTCTCTGCCCTGCCCTCCAGGGGCCTCGATCTAGTCAGAAAGCGAGACCAGCGGCAGGACTTACGGGCCTGAGACCCCCCCTTGTTCAGAAATTGTTAAGAACAGCGATTGCAGCACATAACGGCCAGCGCCAGGCCCTTCTGAGAGTGGGCCCCTGTGTGCCTGCCCAAAGTCGGCTCCGCTCAGGAGAGAGATCTTGGAAAGAATCCCGGAGCCCACAGGGGTCTCATCCAAACGCAGAGCCTCCTGCCAGAGACTCCTGGGTGAGACACATGTAGGCAGGTGAGGGCAGGTCTGAAATGTGGGGATCATTCCTGGGGTGCAGCCTTGGCCAAGCCTGCTCTGTCCCCCCTACAGTCATCACTCTGTGCTGCGTCTTCAACTGCCGCGTGCCCCGGACCCGGAAGGAGATTGAAGCCCGCTACCTGCAGCGGAAGGCAGCCAAGATGTACACGGACAAACTGGAGACGGTCCCCCCACTCAACGAGCTCACGGAGATCCCTGGAGGTGAGCAGGCTGGGGGGGGGCAGCCCCCTCCCCCCCACCACCCCCACCACCACCTGTCCCAGCTGAGCCAGCCACTTCCTCAGTCCTGCCCCCCAGAGTGGCCCTGCTCCTCCCCTCCCCTGGTGTTTAGGTTCTGGTCCCTAGAGACCAGAGCGCAGAAACGGGCCCGAGTGAGGCCCGTAACACAAGGAGCTCTTCTGCAGGTGGGAGAGGTTTGGAAAGGAAGAAGCAAAGCGCTGGGTGTGGGGGGCTCTGGTGTGGGCCCTAGGACCCCCGGCCTCACTCCTACCACCCACCTCTCCTCCACCCCACAGAGGATAAGAAGAAGAAGAAGAAGAAGAAGGACAGTGTAGACACAGTGGCCATCAAGGTAGAGGAGGATGAGAAGAATGAGGCCAAGAAGAAAGGGGAAAAATGAGGCGGGCTTCCTGGAGGAGGCAGCTGCGGCTGGCTAGCCCTGGGGCGGGCTTCCTGGAGGAGGCAGCTGCGGCTGGCTAGCCCTGGGGCGGGCTTCCTGGAGGAGGCAGCTGCGGCTGGCTAGCCCTGGGGAGGGCTTCCTGGAGGAGGCAGCTGCGGCTGGCTAGCCCTGGGGCGGGCTTCCTGGAGGAGGCAGCTGCGGCTGGCTAGCCCTGCGGCTCAAGTCCTGGCCAGGGTCCAGGCATCTTAGACTCCCAGCTCATCCATGGACCATAGAGGTGGCAGAACACCCTTTTCTTGGCTCCGAGGGGGGCTGCTGAGGCCCCATCCTGACAGCCCATCACCAGGACTGCACCTGGCGTCCCACCTCCCAGCCTGGGCCCCGCTCCTTTCACCTCACCCACATGGCTGCTCAGCAAAGGTGGTCTTGGGCCACTGTCCCTCTGCAGATCTGGAGTGGAGTGGCCCCGCGCCCACCCAGACACACTTCTGTGCCTTCTGCCAGGAACAGCAGTGGCTCTACAGGGCATGATGGGACGCGGCTTGCCTCTTGGAAGGAGATGGCCAAACTGCAGGGGCTGGGGTATGAGGCCACACCCAGGCCGGCCACGAGGAAGAAGAGGGTCACTAGGGGAGGCTGTGGCAGCATGAGGCTCTCAGACTTCTCAAGGTAGCAGCCCTGGCGGCCAGGGAGCTCCCCCAGGCCCAGCAGGGGTCCTGGCCGGGGAGGTGAATAGAGCGCCCGCCTGGAGGCAGGGGGACTCCGGCCCAGCAGATACCATGGGCCAGGCCACTGCCCTGGAGCTGAGGCTGCCAGACCGCGCGCGAGGCCTGGGGGTTCGGGGCTGGGAGCTGCAGGGCTGAGTCAAGGGTGCAGAAGGCTGAGGCCAGCAAGCCAAAGGGAGAAGGGAAGAAAGCCGGTAGCGGGGCCCCATCTCGGGGATCCAGGGAGCCCTGGAGAAGCCGAGGGGAGCATCGGGCTGCGCCGGAGGTCCTTTCCAGGTGGTGGGGGGCCGTCAGGGCCCCGGGGGTTCACAGCACAGGGCACTCGGGGGCTGAGGCAGCAAGCAGCCTTCTGCCCAATGAACAGAGCCGCACACAGCCTCCTCTTCTACCACCTCAACCTTCTATCACCTCAGAGAGTCACTGCTGACCGGAGGGGGAAGGCCCAAACACCCGGGGACTGACGGCAGAGGCATTTCAGGAGGGTGGCAAACCCCCACCAAGGCGCGCACACCTGGGCCTGGAAACACCAGGGTTCCTGAGCTGGGGGAGCTGCCCTGTGGCCTGCCAGGATGTGTAAATAAAGCTGAGTGCCTTCCGCTCAGACGACCCCTCAGGATGCCCTGTCCCCGGAGCATATACGTGGAGGGTGACGCCGCCATGACAGGGGCGCCGGCCAAGCAGAAGCTCCCTCCCCTGACTGTTCTCCCAGCCTGAACTGGGATGAGCTGGAGGGAGAGGTGGCAGCCAGCTGGGCATCGAGACCCCGGGAGGAAGCCGGCCCCCCTGCCCGCCCCCCTCCACTTTGTGGCCTGCAGTAGGTCTTCCATGGCCTGAGCCCCATGCTGGGGACACAAGAGGGGTCCAGTCTGGATCCTGCCCCAGAGCTGGATGACTATGATACAAGGAGAGGGATCCGGGCAGACACGGGTGCCGTGAGGGCGCAGAGAAACTGCAGACGCCCTGCGGTGGGCTCAGAGTCAGAACCCTGACTCTGCCCTCACGGTCCGGCCTGCGGTTTCTCCCGCCCAAGGTTAAGGTTGCGGCCAAGGTCATACGACGCATACAGGCCAGAGTCTTCCTGTGTGGCCCAGGCAACTGAAGCCCAGAGGGGCAGGGACGTCCTGAGGTCCAACAGAGAAGCAGCTGATAAAGCCCGGGGGAAGTCCATGCCTGGGCTGCATCTGCCCTGCCCCCTGGCCTCTGACCTGGGGCCTCTACTGGTCTTTCAGGGACAGGCACGGCCGCCAACGGGTAACATCTGAGCTCAGTGGGCACCTGCCCCAGGCTCTAGGCAGGGTGTGGGGCTGGAAGGTCAAAGTGCACTACAGGGCTTCAGGGCAGTGACAAGGTGTGCGCCAGCCACTGGTCAGGAGAGCCTGACTCCCACTAAAGAATCACAGCAAACACGCTCCCCTCCCCGACCCCGACAGAGCCGCACCTATACCCCAGCCTCACACTGCGTCCCAGCAGCCCAGCTTCAGCCTGGATAGTACATTCTAGACCCCAGTATCATCCCTACACACTCCCTCCACTTTCTGCGGGAGCCACCCCAAACCTATAGATGGAGGCAGACCCAGCGGCTCTGCACCTTTCAGGAGAGAACAGTCTAGAGTCCCCCCTCCCACCCCCATCTGGCTGGCTCACCTCCCACTCAGGCAGGCCCAGGAAGGAGGCAGCTTGGGGAAGAGAAGCGTTTAATTGAGCACCTCATCTCTGCCCTGCCCTGCCGGGTGGGGAGAGCTACACCTGCAGCATTCTGGGCCCAGAGGGTGAGGATGGCCCCCCGGGGGGACAGCACGAGGCTGTCAGAGGGCAGCAAGGAGGCTGAGGGGCAGTGGTAGCACCAGGAGCAGGGCCCGGGATGGGGCTGGCAGGGCCTGCCCACTGATGCGTTCCCAGATCCAGCGCTGGTAGGAGGTGACCTGCAGGTAGATGGGTGGGGCCTCGCTCTTCCGGCAGCCTGGGCCCCAGCTCACCAGTCCCACCAGGTACCACGTGGTGTCCACAGAACAGGCCAAGGGCTCACCACTTATCTCCTGTGGGGAGGGGTGTGGAACAAAAAGGGTCAGGGGGGCCAGGGGTGGCCAGAGGGAGACGTGCCCTGGTTCACACCACCTCGCTCCCACAGCACCCCCCGCAACCCAGGGAGCCACCAAGCTGAGAGGTGCCCTCGAGGTCCAGACCCAGGAGACCTCCCTCAGAGGGGTTCACCTCCCCTCGCTCATGCCAGGCCCCACCCCCCTTCTTCCCACCAACCCCCCCTTCCCTCTCCTCTCCGATCTTCCTCTCCCATCTCTCCCTCCGCCCTCCACTCCCCTCTGAGCCGGGCTGCCCTGCGCCCCGGCACCTCTCCAGGCAGCCCTGGAGGTGAGGGAGCAAGGAGGAAGGTGCTCACGTAGCAGAAGTTCTCCCTGTCCAAGTCCTCTGCACAGACCATCCGGGAGTCCACCACCCGAACCAGAGAGGGGACTTTGGAGATCTTGTGGTATAACTTGTCACATTCCTGGCTGCTCAGGACGGTGACTCCCTTCTCCTGAATGGTCCGGAACTGGGGCCACACGCCTGCAGGGACATGTCCCCCCCACAGTTCAGGCTTGGCGCCCTCACTGCCGCCAGCCCAGTGGCTGTCCTCGCTGCTCCTGGCCCACTCCTCCAGCCTCTGAGGAGCCCCTCCTAAAGATTTTGGAGCAGGCTGCCCTCAGCCTGGCCTCGCTGGGCCTGGTTTCACCCCTAACAGAGTCCAGCCCACGGGGTCTGTTCCTACCTCAGCAGCTTGGCCTCTGCCCTTCCATTTCGAAGGCCTGCCCAGCCCCTCTCAGGTCCAAATCTGTCCTTCGCTCAAGCCTTCCCCAAAGGCCTCTTCCACCCTAGCGAGCCCAGACTCCCCCTCTGCGGGCCCCAGGCGCTAGGTCCTCCCCTCCTTCCTCCTCTCCCTTCCTCTCTCTCTCCAGGGTGACTCTGTCTCTAGCTGGAGCCCCCCGGGGGACAGTCTTCCAACCATCCCCAGCCACTCCCCAGACCGGCCATGACAGGAAAGACAAACAGCCACCCACACCCCCAGGCTAGAGCCGCTGCGGGCTGCTTTTAAGCAAGATGACTCCGTGAAGTCAAAGGGAAGAACACCTGTCTTGTGAAAAAGAGGGGCTCCCTGAATGGACCGGGCCTTCCTAAAACTCATAAGGAAATGCTCCCTGGATAGGCCTAGGACGACACTCCTGCTCTTTGGGCCTTGCTCCATCCCTGAGGATGGTAAAGGGCTTGAGGTCCACTGGGGGCAGGGGGCTCCCAAACTCGGGGTACAGACTGCCCTTAGCCAACCATGGGGCTTTTGGGGGGGAACTTTTTATAGTCACACAACCCTGCTCCTCCCACTGCAAGATGCTCTGCTTCAAATCCTGGACGTCCTGGGATCGCATGCACACAGCAAGATATTACTCGGTGCCCCTCTGCCTTCAAGGAAGTCCTGTTTATAGGTCCTGGCCTGGGGCTCAGGGCTCATGGGCAATCTGGGACCCCGCAGGCCTGAATGGCCACAATGCACTCACTGCCCAGACGTCCAAGGGGAAGGAGACAAGAGCCCGCCAGGAAGACGTCTCAGAAACAGCTGTCCACGGAGACCCCGGCCTGCACCCGGGTCCTCTCCCCCACGCACCCCCCACCCAGTCTGGGGAGGCTCGGACTCACCGTCAAACCTGGGGAGTCCCCAGCCTGTTACAGTGCAGAGGGAGCCGTCCTTCACCTCGTAGTCCAAGCCGGGCAGGCAGATGGGCCAGACATACTTGTTGTACTTGAGTGGCCACACGAGCTTGAGGAGGGCAATGTCATGGGCCCGGCCCACCCAGGACCAGTACCGATGGGGCCGGTACCGTTTGTTCAAGATAACCTGGTACGCCGGGACGTCAGAGGTAGTCGGAGATACCTGGTCAATCCTTGGGCTCCCCACCCGCACGGAATAGGTAAAGTTATGCCTAGGGGAACAACGAGGGGAGTCTGTCATCAGCTCCAGGCACCCCACCCCAGTCTCCACCCCACCACTGCACCCCAAGTCAATCCCGGGAGGCCACCCACCTACTTCAAGCCCCCCCCCCGGCCCCCACCCCGAGCCCCTCTCTCCCAGAAGATGTGAACGGGGGACCTGCACACACCCTGTGTGGTCCCGCCCTTACAACGACCCTGTACTTCACGGAGAGCAAACCCGAGGCTCAGAGAAGCCCAGCCAACAGCTCAAGGCTGCACAGCTAGGAAATGGCAGAGCTGGGACATGGACCCCGTCTCCTCTGGTTCCAGACTCTGGACTCTGTCTGGCACCGCGTGCCAGGCCCTGGAAGTGGCAGAGGCCGGGCACAATCAATCAGCCACGGCCTCGCCCTCCAGGCTCCTTTCCCAGCATGCCCCTCAGGTCTCCGGGTCGGCCCTTAGGCTTGGAGCAGGCTTTTCCACAGATGCTGCCCTCGGGCCACCGCCCTGGCCCCAGCACAATGGGCATGCCCTCTCTCCGGTCCCCACGCTGCCCGGACTCCCCTGTGAGCACCTGTCTTCCCATCTATCTTCCCCAGCAACCCAAGGGAAGCGATGCGTCTGTCCCCTCTCTACCCCTAGGGCCCAGGCCAGGGCCTGGCTTCAAAGGAGGGTCAAAGGCTGCGGGTGGAAGGAAGGAAGGAATGAGTAAGTGAAGCAAAGGGTGTGGGATGGGAGAATTAGGGCCTCCTTTCTGTGGCCAGGAGGAGGGAGGCCTGGCCAGCGGCTTCCGAGCCCCCATGGCCTATGTGTAGCATGAGTGCTGCGGACTGGGGAGCCAGGGAAGGGAGAAAGCGCCCAGCCCTCCCTCCGGGGAGGAATCAGCAGGACTCAGCCTCCACCTGAGGAGAGCCGAAGCCAGGGTGGGGCTGGGACCACAGCGCCCTGCAGAGGGCACAGCTTGCTGCTGAAGGACCAGCGGGCAGGATGACCAGGCCCCGTGGCTCCGGACACCTTTCCACCCACCCACCTAGGCCGCGACTCACTGGATCAGGCAGTGGGCCGCCGTCAGCACCCACCGGGAGGAAATGAGGGTGCCTGCGCAGACATGCGTGCCGTTGGCCTGCACGCTGACCATCCATGGCCACCGCCGAGCCATGGCGTCTGGGTCCCTGAGGGTGGGGTCCTGCTCATGCGAGGAGCCGCAGGCTGAGGAGGAAGGTGAGAGCTTGATGCATGATGGGATCCTGCAGGCCCATCCCAAGGCGCCTTCTCTCCCCTCCCCTTCAGCCCCACCTCCTGCCTCTCCAGCCGTGGCCCGCACGCATGCGGCGATTCTCTTTTCCCACTGGGATTTCTCTTTTTCCACATGAAGACTGAGGTCTGCAGCCTCCAAAGGGCCTCAGTGCTCCCCAGGTATCCCTCCCCCTGCTCCCCCAGCCCCGGGGCCCTAGCCACCAGCCTGGTACAGCAGTGGCCCCCCGAGCTCTGACCAGATCCTTCAGAAACTCATCCGTGTTTCCATCTGGCCCCCCGTACTTCGGCCAAGGCGGACCCCTCTCCCTCCTCTGGGAACCATCCTGTGATTCAGTGAGACTACCCAAGAGAAAAATGGGCCATGGGCGTGAACAGATACATCCCGAGGACGACACCCCAGCAGCGGGCCAACACCGAAGCTACTGAGCCCCAGGAGTCCTCGGGGGAGGGCAGACGCTGCAGAGCCAGGCTCTGCTCCACACCACCTGCCAGGCAAAATTCAGTGGCCCTGACCCCAAGTATTGGTGAGGGTTCCCGGCCCAGACTGCTCACTCCTGGCTAGTGGGAGTGTCTGTGGGTGCAGCCACGTTGGAAAAGTTCTCAAACTGAAGATGCACATATCCAACCTCACAGCAGCCCACCCCCCAGTGTTTTCCAGGGGGTGGGTAGGGGATTGGGCGATCAGCGTGCATGGGCCAGCACCAGCGTGCGTCAAGCCTAACATAGGAGAGGGGGTGTCTACACGCACTAGGTCGTGTGTGAGAGGCTTTCGGGGGCCGCTTAATTGTGTGCACTGAGTTCCGGGATAAGAAGTAATTCTGGAGGTCTTCGTTCAACATGAGAAGGTCGCACAGGGGTGCCCCCAAGACGCCCACGGGGAGGCTCCCTGAAAGCTGTGCTGGGGATCTCCTAAGTCGTTGGCTGGGAGCCTGGGTCAGTTAGTTCAGGGCGGCGGGAACATGCAGCCCACCGCAGGCTCCTCGGACTCTCCTTCCTTCCCACCTCACCGGGTCGGGAGGCCTGGCCCACAGCAGATGCTCGGTAAACCCTTGTAAAAGGAACCTCTCTTCTCACTCCCCCTGCCCCTTCCTCCTCCGACCGCCTCCGTCGGCAGGGGTTGCTCCCGCACCCTCCTCCCCCAGGGAGTCCATCGTACTCACTGAGAAAGCTGATGTCACCGTCAGAAACAGACACGGTCTGGGTCTGGAGGGTCGTGCGCTGCGACGGGTCAGTGGGGGCCTGGTGAGGGCGGCGAGGCTCGTCTGAGGGACAGGTGACACTGGGGGCACAGGGCACGCCAGGGTCGACGGAAGCAGGCGCAGACGGTGTCCCTGGCGCTTGGCTCGCCAGGCAGCCTGCGGAAGGACGCAGAGAGGGTCAGACCAGGCCCGGCGAGGGGGTCAGACGAGGCCCCGCGAGGGCGTGGGGGTAGGGGGGCGCGGCGGGGCTCACCCGCCGGCCTCGGCGACACCAGCAGCAGCAGCAGCAGCAGCAGCAGCAGCAGCAGTGGAAGGGCAGCCGCCCCGGGGCCCCGGTGGGCCTGCCTGCGGGCCGGCGTCCTGCACCGGGGCTCCATTCCGGAGTAGCAGCTACGGCGCCGCGATGCTCCTCTCGCGACGGCGCCCCCCATCGGCCGCCCGCGCCGGCGTCCGCTGTGTGGGGAATGCGGGCGCCCCCCAGTGGCCCGCGGTGGCGCTCCCCGTGGCAGCCCACCGGCGCCCCCACCGACTTGGCCTCCCTTCTGCCGGCACCACCACGCCTCTGCCTCCTTGGCCCCTTGGTCTCGCTCCCTGCGCGTGGCCAGGCACTTCCTGGGGACCCTCAGGCTAGCGCAGCCAGTTCCTGTACCGCCTCGCTCCTGCAGCCCCCTGCCCTGGGGCTGGGGGCCTGCCTTCATCCTTCCCGTGGTGAGATGGGACCCAACCCCTGGGGCTGGCCTCCAGGATTCCCAAGTGGAATTGCGGGTTCCCCCCCCCGCAACCCCCAGCCTGGTAACTACAGTGGGGCTTTGCCCCAGGGCACTGAAATTGACCCAACAAGATTGCATAATTGTAAGCAGCACCCCCGCCCCTCCCCCGCCCCCACCGCCATTCAGCAAATGCTCTTCTCTGACAGATCCATCTGCTTAGGAAAGACTGTGTTGGTGAGGTAGGTTCCTAGTCACAGATGAAGAGTGATGGCAGTAGCCAGCCGACCCTTCTGGGAGCAGAAGTGCACTTTAAGGTATGTTGGAATTGGGGGAATATTTTGATGGCTCAGTTGACGTAGACAGATAACACATTTAATAAGGAGTGTGGGAGATCCTATGAGCAGCTTTGGTTCAAAGCTGTTGGGAAATTCTAGGTGAACGTGAAATAAAGTCAGAACACTCTAACTTTGGCCGGGACCTGCGGTCTTGGGAAACACTCAGGCTGGCCATTCAGCGCCCCAATCTCTTCAAAGACAGCAAATCATACCCACTACCTTTGTGGCACCCGAAGGACAAGGGCTCTGAACCGGAGGCTCCCCCACAGGTCTGAGCCGCCCCCAGGCTACCTCCACTCTGAAGGCAGGGCTCTGGCTCCCCTGGGCTGGCCTGGCCTTGCCCTCCTGAGTCTGTTGGAGGTTGCTGAGGCAGCTTGGAAGCTCGGGGGGTCGTCACCTCCCACAATTCATGCCAGCAGACACTCTGCCTTGGCCCCTTTTTCTCCCCCCATCATCATCCACGTCTGCCAGGGAAGGAAGAGGAACTGATCAGATTCTGTAGACCCTTAGGGGGATCTGAAGGGTTGGGAGAGGTTCACGGGTTCTGGAACGAAGTCCATAAATGTAAGTCCGGTCATTGAGTTTCTTGGGAAGAGAGCAAATTCTCTTAGGAAGGCCTGAGGGAGCTGCTGGTCAGAGACCCAAGGGAGGGCCATGGGGACCAGGGTTGCTGGGGTGCTGAGATGATTAAGCAGGGACTAGAGGTCACAGAGTCCCACCTGGTATTTGGCAGAAGAGGAAACTGCAGCCCAGAGCGGGAAATGTGGTAAGCGGTGGTACAGGGAAGCCCCTCAGCGAAGGCTCCCCTTGAGAGGACAGACAGGCCTCCCGGAGCTGGGTAGGCTCTGAAGGGCTCTGGCCACGGTCAAGAAGAAAGGTGACTTCTGTGGCGTAAAACTCAAGAGCATCTTCATTGAACAACTTAAAAAACCAGTGGCTCTGGGACCCTCCCCCAAGGGTGCTCTGTCCTGATGTCATGCGCTCCCTGGGTCTGCACGGCTCCTGAGGGCAGACAGGGAGGAAGCAGCGGCCTCTGGGAGTGCCTGCCCCAGAAACACCGCTCACAGGAGCCACAGGGAGCCCAAGGACACCAGCAGAATGTAGCCAGTGAGGGTGACCGGGCTCAGGAAGGCAGGGCCAGCCCTACTGATGAACCTCATGTCCGTGATCTGCCTCTTGATCCAGTGGGTGAAGTGGGAGGTGCTGGTGTAGATGCCTGGGAAGCGGTGCTGGTTGCAGCTCCGGCTCCAGCTCACCACCCCCATCTGAATCCAGGAGTTGTTCACCTGGCAGACGAGGGAGCTGCCAGAGTTATCCTGTGGAGGGGAGGAGGGGAGGCGTGAGGGAGGCGGAGGGAGGGCCTCACTGCGGGCTCTGCAGAAATTCACACCTTCTTGAGCCAGATCCTTAGCAAGAGCTGCCTTAGGCTTATGCTGCCCCCGAAAATGAGGCATGGCTAGAAACCTGCTCCGTGACTTGGAAGTTCTGCCCTTGGGCCCCAGCTCAGGATCACACTGGCCTCTCTCTTCATTCTCCTGCTAACCCTCTGACCAGAACCCCCCGGTCCCCACCTCTGTCCTCCCTTAAATCCCGGTGGGCCTCCAAGGTGCCACCCTTGACCACCTTCTTTCCTACACTACTGCTTTCAGAGTCACTATTTGAAATGCAACCCAGCCCCCTTTTTTGGTACAAAGCAGGTGCGTGTATAAGAATAATGTTTATAACAGCACGCATCAAAAAGTCATAGTTGTTATGCCTGCTGAAGGTAGGTTTAAGACTTTTTTTAAGCTTCCTCTATAAGGAAGCTGTAATTGTTGACAAGCTTTATAAATCAGAAAAACAGCTTTCTCTATATTTATATACATATCTATATATATTTAATGTAATTCAAACCAAGATTTAAAGAACATAATCTAATGAAGAGTGCATGAGACACTTAAGGAAAAAAATAATAAAACTATACCTAAGAATTAAATGAAGACTCACATCAAGGTAAAGAGATATTTTGGTTCTTAGGTAAGGCGACTGAAAACAACATAAAAATGCCAATGCTCAGCATTTGGCTTTCTGCACTATGGACGACCAGATACACTGCCTGAGCTTGCTGTAGATAACTAAATACGTGTGAGGTTAAAAACTTCTCATTTTAAATACACAGATGAGCCGGCAAGAAAATGAAGACTCCTCAGAGTCCAAAACCCCGGGAGGTCAGCAAAGCCCACATGGCTTTGGTCACAAGGCTATTTGTCAAACTTGGCAAAACTGACCTTCCATTTTCACAGTGTCCTTCATCGATGTGGGAGATAAAAGGCAAAACCCAGGGCCTGCACAAGGAGGAGAGCCTAAGACAAAACGTCCTGCAAAAAGTTCCACCTCCAAAAAAGACCACGCCCTCTGAGGGAGGAGAAACTGGGAGCACCTGCCCTCACGTGAACTTGTGATTGGAATTCACACTATGTGAGTGGTTCCAAAAACCCAAGCCAAGGATGCCATTCAAAGTGGTCCTGGGTTAGTCATGTACCCAGAGGATTCTCACAGAGAACACCCAAGAACATTTCCTCACTCTTTAAAACATCACCCCACACACAGGGAAGTTGAGATACCATGAGCAAATGCCAGCCAGCAGAAAAAAACAAGAGCATAATTAGAACCTGCTCATCTTGAAACTCAGGGATTATCACAAGTGGAAGGTTCAGAGTTTCTGGTAATGCAGCACTATTTCATAGGCTTGGGAGGGAGTGTATGGATGTTGGTTGTGTTATTCTTTATTCTCCATATATGTTTTATAAATATGCTTTTGTCTCTTCAGTAGAGAGTAAAAACTATTTTAAAAGATTAAAAGGGTCAGTCCTCCTTACATTAATCTCTAAAGTTCAAGCAATTCCAAATAAAATGCCAGATGGATTTTTTTTTCAGGACCTTGACAGTCTGATTCTAAAATTGATATTGAAGGATAAGAGTCCATGAATTCCATGACAGGTCTGAGAAAGAAGAGCAAGTGGGAGAGTCAGGCTGGGGGCAGATATGACCTACCGGAGAGTTAGATATATGTCAAAGCTGTAATTACAGAAACTGTGGCACTGGCATAAAAATAGGAAAATAGACCAGTCATGCATCGGAGAGCTAACCTGATGCCTGCACGTGAGGAGTTGTAGCACATTCTCCAGAAAGCTCTGGGAAAGGGGATCTCTGTTTTAATGAGGGGAAACCGATGAAGAAAAATGAAGTTGGATCTTACCTAACAACACTCCAGAGGAATTAAAACTGTCAATGTGAAAAGTTAAAACGATAAAGCTCATTAGAAACACGTAGGACTATGACTTTGACTTGAGATGAAGCATATGTCTTAAAATAAGACTCAAAGCCCACAAACTTAAAGAGGAGAGATGTGTTGGGCTTAATTACATCAAAGCTATGACTAGTCAGTGAAGGACACCGAATCTCATTGAAGATAGGTGATGAATTAAGATAGGGCATTTACTCTGTCTAAAAGTAACTAGAAGTCAATGTTTAATATATGTAAGGACACTCTGAACATTAACAAGCAGAGAAAGAGAGTTGAGAGACTTCTGGGGAAGATGGAAGAGTAGGAGGACCCTGGGCTCACCTCATCCCATGGATACACCTAGATATCACCCACATCAGAGTAAATAAACCAGAAAATAACTCAAAGACTGGTAGAGCAGACTCACCACAGCTAAATGTAGAGAAGGAGCCACACTGAAGAGGGTAGGAAGGATAGAAACCCAGTCAGGGGCCAAACTGACCTGTAATACTGTCTGTGGGAGGGTGGGATGCCACAGGTGTGGGGAGGAGAGAGGAGCAGACCCCCACCCCAGCCACAGGGGATGCCCTATGCAGAGACAAATGCCCATTTCATTTGGCTTTGAAAACCAGAGAGGCCTAACTTTGTGAGTCCTTACAATCAGTGGAGCTTAACACCTGGAACTTTAAAAAATCAGTGGCTCAGCTCTGAGAGAGCCAGAGGGTGACAGGAAATTGAGCCCCTGCTCTTAAAAAGACAGCATAACAAACAGCCCTTGAGATACAGCATAGAAGCAGCAGTTTAAAAAACACCTAGGGTATATGAGAAGGAGATTTATTTACTAATCTCAGAGTGTATGCTAGAGGGGCAGGGATCTTTGGGAGACTTCTCCAGAAACAAAAGGTCAGCGGGTGCATTTCCCACCCCTACCCTCCCAGTCTAGATACATGGACACCTGCAGGAACCAGCCCCTTGAGAACAGTCCCCACCTAGTTTGCTAACAGTGCATCTCACCCCCACATTCTCCTATGGATGTACCCCCTCCATCCCAGCTGGCCTCAGCAGGAGTTTTCCCAGGCAGCTGCAGGTCATCCTCCTGTAGTGGACCAGCACAGACCTTGCTGGCGCTGTGCATCCTGCACCACGGTCTCCTGAAGATTCACCTCCTCCAACACACCTTTGGGAGGAGATCATCCAAAGCAGTGCCACAAGCCTGGCAGGGTGCAAGCAGCCTCAACAGGGGCCAGCACCAATCCCAAGTGACTCTTGCCCTGGAGAGAGGGGAAGATAACCACACACACCAATCCCACTGCAGACATCTGGTCTGACTGCAAGTCGCACCCACCAATGAAAGTTTTCAGGGGACAACACCTAAAATGAGCACCCTGCAGTTCAGTGCTACCACCGTTCTTGCAAATACCTGGTCTGACCCAACTCAAGTCCATGGCAACCCCAGACAGACCTAGTAACAACATAGGTACCAAATCCTGCCCACAACAGGCAAAGAGAGCCATTGTAGATGACTGGACTGGAGGCAAACATGGCTCGGCCACAATAGTAGGGTGCACACAACACACATAGGAGACACCCTGGAAGTGCCAGGTTCTGGTGAACAGGGAACATTGTACTGCAGGGCACTACAAAACCTCTTCTTCATAAGTCTCCTACTTGGAATAGAAGGAGATGTAGCTGACTTTCCTAACACATAGAAACAGACACAGAGAATTAGACAAAATGAGGAGACAGAGGAATATGTCCCAAGTGAAAGAACAGGACAAAATCACAGCAAGAGAGCTAAGCAAAATGGAGATAATATGTCTGATAGAGAATTTAAAGTAATGATCATAATGGAGTACCTGGGTGACTCAGGTGGTTGAGTACCAACTTTTGATTTCAGCTCCAGTCATGATCTCAGGGTCATGGGATGGAGCCCCGGTGTCAGTCTCTGTGCTCAGCGGGGCAGTGGGGAGTCTGCTTGAGATTTCTTTCCTTCTGCCTCACCCCTCTCCGCCCTGCCCCATGCACGTGCTCTCTGTCTCTCTCAAAATAAATCAATAAATCTTTAAAAAATAATAATAAAGGAATGGTCATAAAGATACTCACCGGACTTGAGAAAAGAGTGGAGGACCCCAGTGAGTCCCTCAACAAAGAGATAGAAAACATAAAAAAGAATCAATCAGAGATAAAGAACTCAATAACTGAAATTAAAAATACACTAGATGGAATTAATAGTATATTAGAGGAAGCAGAAGAATGGATCAGTGACCTGGAGGACAGAGTAATGGAAAGCAATCAAGCTGAACAGGGGAGTGAAAGGTAATAATAATAAATTAAAATAGATTAAGGGAACTCAGTGACACCATTAAGTGTAATAACATTCACATTATAGGTATCCGAGAAGGGGAAGAGAGAAAAGGGGGGACAGAAAATGTATTTGAAGAAATCATAGCTAAAAATCTCCCTAATCTGGGGAAGGAAAGAGAAACCCAGATCCAGGAGGCACAAAAAGCCCCCAATAAAATCAACCCAAGGAAGTCCACACTAAGACACATAGTAATTAAATGGCAAAAAGTAGTGAAAAAGAGAAAAATTTTTAAAGCAGCAAGAGGAAAAAAACAGTTACACACAAAGGAAACCCCATAAAACTATCAGCTGATTTTGCAGCAGAAACTTTGCAGGCCAGAATAAAGTGGCATGATATATTCTAAGTGCTGAAAGGAAAACATCTACAACCAAGAATACTCTATCCAGCAAGGCTACCACTCAGAATAAAAGAAGAGATAAAGAGTGTCCCAAACAAACAAAAGAAGGAATTCATTACCACTAAACCTGCCCTACAAGAAATGTTAAAGGTGACACCTTGGTGGAAAGGAAAGACCATAAGCAGGAGTAAGAAGAGGAAGAAGCGCAAAAGCAGTAAAAATAACTATATCTTTAAAATTAATCCAGGGACTCACAAAATAAAAGGATGTAAAGTATGACACCATATACCTAAAGTGTTGGGTAGAGGGGAGAGGAGTAAAGAATGGGTCCAAACTTAAGTGACCACCAACTTAATAGTGCTATATGCAGAAGATGTTATATACAAATCTAATGGTAACCACAGATAAAAAAACTGATAATAGATATGCAAAAAATAAAGAGAAAGGATCCAAGTATATCACCAAAGAAAGCCAGCAAACTGTGAGAGAGCAAGAGAAGAAAGGAACAGCGGAGAACTACAAAAACAACCATAAAGCAAGTAACAACATGGCAATGAGTACATAACTATCAATAATGACTTTGAATGTAAATGGACTAAATGCTCCAATCAAAAGACATACGGTGATGGAACAGATAAAAAAGCAAGAATTATCTATACCCTGCCTACAGAAGGCTACTTTCAGATTTAAAGACACATGCAGACTGAAAGCGAGGGGATGGAGAAGCACTGATCATGCAAATGGAAGTGAAAAGAAAGTTAGGTAGAAAGAGAGTTAAGGGAGACTCCAGAGTGTACACCCCAGTCACCAGATCCCTGACAGTTTGGCGAGGTGGGGACCCCCACCCCCTCCCAGGAGCACCGAAGGAGGGAGATGTGGTAGGGCTTGGCAAAGTAAATCAAATTGCTGTTTAAATCTAGACTTGTAATCAGACAGGGCGTGTAATAACTAAAAGTGACTGCCCAAAATGATGTTTGAGGGAGGGAAGAACTTTGACATAGGGCGTGTGGGGAGGGGGCGGGCAGGGACTTGAAAGAATAGCCATTTAATGTGGATTCTCTAACAAATTGAGACTTCTCAACAAACAAATACAGGAGGGAATAAGTGGCATGATATCATTTATGCACGTGAAAATACACATACAGCGACCCTATGCATTTTTGAAAGATACAGGTATATCTTTAAAGATATGTAATAAACAGATTTGAGTAGGTGCCTTTGCAGGGCGAGAATATGGAAGATGAAGGGGAAAATCAAGACAGTGATCATCAAGCTAATGATGATGACGTGAGGACCCTTACCTGAGAGAGAAGACTAACTGGACTCCAGGGCCCATAGGAAAAGAAAACCCAGAGAGAATAGCAGGGAGAGAGAAAGATCGCAAATGTGGACATTCTCTTGCCACAGTGAAATAGAACCAGAGCCCATGACAGAATGTGAACTACCCTATCAAAGGAAAAGTAATTAACTTTTAAAAATGTTAAAGTAAAAACAGAATTAAAATCTATGTGTAGAGAGAGAAGAATACCACATATGGCCAAGCCCATGGGATATGGGCCTGAATTGCACATAAGAGTCCCGGTCTAAATATTTTCGTCAAACAAGAGAGAATGAAAATAAGTTATTCACTATTGTCCTCAGTTATGTATTACCACACATTCAGCTCAAGACACTTGAAAAGGAATTAATAAAGACAAAAAAGAGATAATCCCTCCTTTAGAAAGCAGAAAATCATAGCCTTGAGAAATGAAATCAATAGCTAGTTCTTAAAAAAAACAACAACAGAATAGGTAAGCACCTTGTAAATCTTGCCAAGAAAAACAGAAAGGGAAGGAAAATGCAAATACTTCATGGTGTGAGTAGAAAAGAGGTGAGAACTGCATCCTGGGAAAATACACTTCTTCAGAATCCGAAGAATGTTTGTAACCTCCTCTTTGTGGATTTAAATTCTGGATGAAATGAGTAATTTCTAAGAAAATGCAAATCACATAAGTCCAATAATCATGGGCAAAACAACTTAAAATTTTGCCCACAACCGGGACCCCTTAAAGGAAAACAGACCCACATAGTTTCATAGGCAACTTCTGTCCAGCATTCAAGGAGCACATCATTTATATTGTTTCAAATGTTCCAGAACTTGGGCTGACATTTTTCAAGTGAAGCATAGTCTTTGATTCTGTATCTTGATACAGGGAGCGCCTTCCTCAGCGTTCCTTAAAAAGGAGGCCAGACTCACTGGAGAGAGAAAACAAAATGCAAAGGCCAGGTGGGTCATGCTGCCCCGATGTTTCTCGCAGGATGCTTCCTTCCCAGGCCGGTACCTTTCCTGGGCCCTGCACCCACAGGGCCCTGTGCCTGGCCCAGGGCCCAGCACAGGCCGTCTGTTGGATGAATAAACAAATTAAACATGTTCTAAAAAAAAAAGATATTGTAAATCTGAATTTGACAGATGAATGAAACAGAAGGACACGGTGAGCAGGGAAAGACGATCCTGGCGCACAAGCTAGGCAGACTTGAGGAGTCTGTTCTCGGGGCTGACTCGGCACATTTGATCAAAGCAGGGAGGATCTTGAGAGCTGCAGAAAACACATTTTATGAAGCAAGGCATTCACTCCTGAAATAAAATGCTATAGCAGAACAGGCTGGAACGGCTCTCTCCCTGGTAGACGATACGCCAGATGAGCACCATGCTTCATGATGAAGGCCAGCAACAAGAAAAGGCCCAGCTACAAATTCCATTTGGAGACGTGCCCAGGGGACTGAAAAAAACAAACATCGTGAGCACCAAAAAGTCAAAATCGTTACTAATTACAGCTCCTAGGAGTGTAGGCCTGCAGACCCCGAGAGAGTCAACTAAAAACTCTTAGATCTAATAAAAGAGTTCAGCTCGCTCTTGTCAACAAGATATTTTCAACAAGAGGATGGGTCTGGGGGAAGGAAATGAAGAAGGTGAAAATGAAGGAAGGTCTTGTCCCGCTGTGGAGGAAGTTGTAGACGCTGATTAACTCTATTTGTTAATTCAGGTCTAAATATGTGTGTGGAAAATATAAGGTGACCAGTCGCAACCTGAAATTGAGACGTGACAACTTCTAAACCATTACAGCAGAAAAGTAGAGTGGAAAAAATAAAAATCAACCCAAAACATAAGGAGGGGGGACAAAAAAAAAAAACATTCTTCTTGGTAAATGGATTAAAGAATATTCTCCCAGATATACTAACAAAAACAGCATCCAACTTTATGCTGTTTCACAAGAGACACACTTAAAACAAAATGACACAGTGTCTCTCAGAAGACAGAGCAATCGTTCTGGAATATAGTTCTTGCACTGCAGTAGACAAGAAAAGTCAGAAGCATACACACTGAAAAGAAGGAGTTAAATTGATCACTGTTTGCAGATGATAGGTCTCTGGACCTGCAAAATTAAAGAGAATTAACTAGATCCAGAAAGGATGCTTGTTACACACACACACATACACAAACCAAATATATAGTTCCAGCAGAAAATAAAATGAAAGAAAACACACTGCTCACAACAGAGATATAAATCACGTAGGCATATTCTTAAAGCAACAACGTGCAGCAACTTTGTGGAGGAAACTGTAAACTCCTTGCTCTAGACAGAAAGAAATAGAACAAAATTTTCCCTATTTTCCCTAAGTTACTCTATTAACTTCCACCAAAATCGCCACATGATTTTCTTTTTGACATTCTCCTGAGATTGTTCAGTTGGAACGCACACGGAGAACAGCCAGGCAAATTCTTTAAAAGGAGAATAATGAAGGAGGACTTGCCTGACCACAAACAAACAAACAAAAAAAAGGAATTAAATAGCTACAATAATTTAAGAAGAGTGGTGTTGGCAGAGGGATGAGACTGTAAGAGTCAGAGACAGACCAAAATTAGATGGGAATGTAGAATATAATAAAGGGGGCATTTCTTTTTTTAAGATTTTGTTTTTAAGTAGGCTCTATACCCAGTGTGGGGCCCGAACTCACAACCCCAAGATCAAGAGGCACACACTCCACCAACTGAGTCTGCCAGGCAGCCCCTAAAGGGGACATTTCTAATTCATTGCCAGAAAAAAAAAAAAAAAACCTAAGTATTCAATAAGAGATTATTTGCAAAACTGGCTATATTTGGAGGAAAATAAAACAGATTGCTTCTCTCAACCTTCCAGATGAATCAAAATTGCAATATTTAAAGAAAAGAATTAAGAACATGCATGAGTGAATATGTTTATAATCTTAGGGTGGGAAAGGTACTTCTAAGCACAGCACAAAAACCACTTCACCAAGGGAAATAATGATAAATTTTTAAATAATTCTATGGAGAAAAGTCCACACTGGAAAAAGGCAAATGACAGACAAATAGGGTAAAATATTGTAAAGCATTTTATGAAGGGTTAAAACTTCCAGTTCCCAAAGTTTTAAATAACTTTTTATTTTGAAATAATTTGAGACTCACAAAGAAGTTGCAAGTATAATATTTTTACCCAGATTTACTAATTGTTAATGTTTTATCATATTTGTTTTATATTCCCTCTCCATATGTGTGTGTGTTTATATAAAAAGTATATATATTTATAAACCATTTTAAGTTGAAAAAGACATGATGTTCCTTTACCAATAATTACTACAGCATATAATATCCAGAGATTTTATAAATCAATAAAAACAAAAGTGGTTTAATAGAAAATCATGAGCAAAGGACAGAGAAGAGTGTAAATGGTCCACTGAACACCTCAAGCATCTTAGTCTGGACTCCCTTTGTTCTTTTACAATTTATTTGGAAGTTGAGTTCTTTCCCTGACCCTGGGGAAGAGCTTGAGCAGAACCAGAAGTCTTTGCTCACTGTGGTTAACGTCATCATAGTTGCTATGATGACACGGTCACAGAAACGTGTCTCAGTTCAGAAATCAGAATATCCATTCCCACACAGCAATCACAATGCCAGGTTTGCTTTAAAGTAAAAGTGCTCCCCACTGCTGTCTAGGGCCTTCGGCAAACAGAAGGCCTGGGAAGGAGGAAGCCTGGTCTGTTTTCCCCATTCCTTCCCTTAAGCTCTTGACCCTGTGATACACACACATTGTGGAATGTTGGTCACACAACTACCTTTGAATCCTGATACACAGTGTATTTTGATGATTTTGTTGAAACTTCCTAATAGCCTGTTGTATAAGCAATTTACAAAATTGCCCGATTTCATGAAATTAAAGCAGAAATAAAAGTTTTAGTCTACCAGAGGAACAAAAGTTAAAATGAAAATAATGCCTAATGTTGGGGATGACACAGAGAAAGGGACACTCATATACTGTTGGTATTGATATAAATGGATCAAATATTTGAGAAGACTAATTTGTCAATATCTTTTAAAAATTTTAAATGTGCATACAACTGATCTTGTAATTACACTTCTAAAAACTTATTAGAGAAATATTTGAACAAATGTGCAAAGATCTATGAACAAAGATTTCTACTCTGGCATGGTAGAAAAATACTGAAATGAGTTCAGATGTCTATCGATAGGAGAATGGGTAAATAGATTATGACATAACAATATGAGAGACTTGTTCAGTATTCAAGGAGGATGGAATGTATTTATATAGACAGTCCAAGATAGTTCAAGATCTATTTCAAGTGAAAGTAAAAAATTTGGAGGATAAAATTATAGTACAGTCTTTCATTAAAGATAAAAACTAGAAAAAAACCTAAACCTTTTTTAGAGTTTCATATATGTATAGAAAGAAGTGTTAAGGATAGAAACTAAACAACTTAGAGCAGAAATTTCTAGGTAGTTTGATTATAAGAAAGTTTCATTTTCCAACTTTTTCATTTATGTACTACTTTTTTAAGGAGATGCATGCATTTCCTTTCAAATCACACTATATATTTTTTAAAATAAGGTAGTCATAAGGGAATCACAACAGTACAAAATTTAAGAGATGAAACCACGTTTAAAAGATGATTTCATGGTTTTAAATGCTTTAAAGACAAAACTAGAAAGAGTAAATCTTTTTGCTCAAGAAGACAGAAAAAGAAAACCAAATCAAGCCAAGGGAAGAGGAAGAAAAATTAAGAGAAATAGAAAACAATGAGATAAATATTAAAAACTACATACCAGGCCACTAGGCAAGTTGCAACATATTCCACATCACTGGTATCAGGCAAGTTGCAACATATTCCATATCACTGGTATAGCCATAGAGCCAATTTTATGACCACGCGACAACTGGGTCAGAAATGATTAACAAAACAAACAAGCACACATGTATTTGGAAATAAAAAAAAAAACACTTCTAAATAAGTCATGGGTCAAAATGAAATAAGAATGAGAATTATAGAAAATATTTAGAACTGGATAACAGTAAAAATGCTACATATTAAGATATGTGGCATTAGGCTAAAGCAGTATTTAGAGGGAAATTTGTAGCCTTAAACATCTTTATTAGAAAAGAAAAAAGTCCAAAAATACATTGGAGGTCTTCTCTATCCACTCATCTATCCATGGACACTTAGCGGCTTCCATATCTGGGCTGTTGTAAATAATGCAATAAATGTAGGGATGCATATATCTTTTCAAATTAGTGTTTTCATTTTCTTCAGGTAAATGCCCAGCAGTGGAATTATTGGATCATAAGGTGGTTCTACTTTTAAACTTTTCGAGGAAATTCCACACTGTTTTCCACAGTGGCAGCACTGGTTTGCATTCCCACCAACAGTGCAAGAGGGTTCCCCTTTCTCCGCATCCTCACCGAGTCCTGCTGTTTCTTGTGTTGTTAATTTTAGCCATTCTGACAGGTGTGGTGATATCTCATTGTGGTTTTGATTTGCATTTCCCTGATGATGAGTGATGAGCATCTTTTCATGTGTCTGTTGGCCATCTGTAGGTCTTCTTTGGAAGAAATGTCTTTTCGGGTCCTCTGCTCATTTTTTAATCAGATTGTTTGGGTTTTTTGTTTGTTTGGGGTGTTTTTCTGATGTTGAATTGTATGGGTTCTTTCCATATTTTGGATATTAACCCATTATCAAAAATATCATTTGCAAACACCATCTCCCATTCCGTAAGTTGCCTTTTCATTTTGTTGATGGTTTCCTTTGCTGTGCAGAAGCTTTTTAGTTTGATGTAGTCCCAATTGGATTGTTTTCATTTTTGTTTTGCTCTTGTTGGCCTTGCCTGAGGAGACAGATTCAAAAACATATTGCTAAGACTGATGGGCAAGAGTTTACTGCCTATGTTTTCTTTTAGGAGTTTTATGGTTTGGGGTCTTACATTTAGGCCTTTAATCCATTTTGAGTTTATTTTTGGTATGGTGTAAGAAAATGGTCGAGTTTCACTCTTTTGCATGTAGCTATTTGGTTTTCCCAACACTACCTATTGAAGAGATAGTCTTTTCCTCATGGTATATTCTTGCCTCCTTAATTAACCTTTGTCATTGGTTAATTAACCACGTAAGCATGGGTTTGTCTGGGGGCTCTCTATTCTGTTCCACTGATCTGGGTCTATTTTTGTGCCAGTACCATACTATTTTGATTACTCTAGCTTTGTAGTATAGCTTGAAATCTGAGACTGTGACACCTCCAGCTTTGTTCTTCTTTCTCAAAATTGCTTTTTCTATTCTGGGTCTTTTGTGGTTTTATACAAATTTTAGGATTTTTTTTCTAGTTCTGTCAAAATTACTGCTGGTATTTTGATAGGGATTGAACTGAAACTATAGATTGCAATAGGTAGTATGGACATTTTAATGATTAATTCTTCCAAACCATGAGCATGGTATATCTTTCCATTTATTTGTGTTGTCTTCAATTTCTTTCATCATTGTCTTATAGATTCCAGAGTACAATTTCTTTCACCTCCTTGGTTAAATCTATTCCTAGGCATTTTATTCTTTTTGATGCAATTGTAAATGGAGTTGTTTCCTTCATTTCTTTCTGCTACTTCATTATTAGTGAATAGAAATGCAACAGATTTCTGTATATTCATTTTGTATCCTGCAACTTTACTGAATTCCTTTATTAGTTCTGTTAGTTTTTTGATGGAGTCTTTAGAGTTTTCTATATATACTATCATGTCATCTGCAAATAGTGACAGTTTTGCTTGTTCCTTAACAATTTGGATGCCTTTTATTTCTTTTGTTTGTCTGATTGCAGTGGGTATTCTGTGCTGCAAGATTGTCATATATGGCCTCTATTATGTTGTGGTATCGTCCCTCTATACACACTTTGCTGAGAGTTTTTTACTATGAATAGATGTTGAATTTTGTTAAATGCTTTTTCTACATCTAATGAGATGATCATATGATTTTTATCCTTTTGTTAATGTGCTGTATCATGTTGATTGATTTGCAGACATTGAACCATCTTTGCATCCTGGAACAAATCCCACTTGATCATGGTGAATGATCCTTGTAATCTATTGTTGAATTCAGTTTGTTAATATTCTGTTGAGGATTTTTGCTTTATGTTCATTAGGGGTATTGGTCTATAATTTTTTCATGTAGTGTGTTTGTCTGGTTTTAGTGTCAGGGTAATGCTGGCCTCATAGAATAAATTTGGAACCATTCTTTCCTCTTCAATTTTTTTGGAATAGTTTGAGAAGAATAGGTATTAACTCTTCTTTGAATGTTTGGTAGAATTCACCTATGAAGCCATCTGGTCCTGGGCTTCTGTCTGTTGGGAGTTTTTTGATTACTGATTCACTTTTCATTACTAGTAATTGGCCAGTTCCAAATTTCTATTTCTTCCTGATTAATTCTTGGAAAATTATGTTTTTAGTAATTTATCTATTTCTTCTAGGTTGTCCAATTTTTTAGTGTATTATTTTTCACAGTCGGCTCTTATAATTCTTTGTATTTCTGTGATGTTAGTTCAACTTCTCTTTCGTTTCTGATTTGGTTTATTTGAGCCCTCTCTCATTTCCTTGATGAGTCTGGCTAAAGCTTTATCAATTTTATCTTTTCAAAGAACCAGCCCTTAGTTTCATTGATCTTTTCTATTGTTTTTTTAGTCTCTATTTTATTTATATCAGTCCAATATTTATTATTTCCTTCTACTAACTTTGGGCTTTTTTCTTCTTTTTCTTGTTCCTTCAGATGTAAGGTTAGATTGTCTGAGATTTTGTTTCTTGAGGTAGGCCTGCATCATTATAAACTTGCTTCTTTTTAGTCAAAGCATGGCTGATTTTTTTTTTTAAACTGGTCATTACTTTTGATGTTATATTATTGTTTATTCTGGTCTCTATTTTTATTTCTTTCTGATTTTTCTTTGTTATTTCCTTCCTCTACTAAATTTCAGCTAAGTCTCTTCTTTTTCTAGCTCCTTGTGGTGTAATCTTAAGTTGTTTATTTGAACTTTTTTCTTAATACAAGCATTTATAGCATAAATTTTACTCTAACATCTGCTTTTGCTGCATCCCATAGGTTTTAGAATAGTGTTTTCTTTTTCTTTTGTTTTGAGACATATTTTGACTTGCCATATTATTTCTTATTTGGCCCACTGCTTGTGCAGTAGTGTGTTGTTTAATATTTACATGTTAAATATTTAATATTTACATTGTAGATTTTCCAGTTTTGTTTTATTATTGATCTTTAGTTTTGTTTCATTGTGCTTGGAATATATCCTTGGTATGATTTCAGTCTCAAATTTGTAATATTTATCATGTCTCTTTTTTGTGCTTTAATCAGGGGATTCTTCTATGTATACTTGAGGAAAATATGTATTCTATTTTTCTTGGATGGAATGTTTTCTACACATCTCTTAGAACCATGTATTATGAAATATGCTTCAAGTAAAAAATGTTCTTGTTGAAAAAAAAATAGTAACTTTAACTGAGGGTACTCATTTAAAATAAAGCATATCAGAGGGGAGGTGGGTGGGGGATGGGTGAAATCGGTGATGGGGATTAATAGTCCACTTACCATGATGAGCACTGCATAATGATGCATAAAATTGTTGAATCACTATATTGTACACCTAAAGCTAATATAACACTGTATCTTAACTAGACTGGAATTAAAACTAAAAACAACAAAAAATTTTTAAAAAGAACTGCTTTTGCTGCATCTCAAAGATTTTGAACCGTTGTATTTCCATTTTCATTTGTCTCAAGGTATTTTTTAATTTCCTCTTTGATTTCTTCATTGACCCATTGCTTATTTGGGAGTGTGTTGTTCAGCCTCTACATTTCTATTTTTTCCAGGTTTTTTTCTTGTAACTGATTTCTAGTTTCATACTGTTGTGGTCAGAAAAGATGCTTGATAGGATTTCAATCTTCTTAAATTCAGTGAAACTTGTTTTTGTGGCCTAACATATAATCTATCCTGGAGAATGTTCCATGTGCACTTGTGCACTTGAAAACAATGTGTATTCTACTGTTTTTTGGATGGAATGTTGTGTGTGTGTGTGTGTGTATACACACACACATATATAATATATGTATATATAAAACATTCAGCATAGCTGATCTAGTGGATTGTTCAAAGGCACTGTTTCCTTACTGATTTTTTGTCTGGAAAATCTATTCATTGAGTAAGTGGTGTGCTAAAGTACCCTAATATTATTGTATCACCATGAATTTCTCCTTTCATGTCTGTTGATATTTGCTTTACATAATTAGGTGCTCCTGTATTGGGTGCATAGATATTTACAGTTGTTATATCCTCTTGTTAGATTGATCCCTTTATCATTATGTAATGCCCTTCTTTATTCCATTAAGGTTTTTTTAATCTCTTTTGCCTAATATAAGTATTGCTACTCCAGCTTTTTTTTTCTTTTTGCTTCAAATTGCATGGAATATCTTTTTCTATCCTTTCACTTTCAGTTTGTATGTATCTTTAGTTCTGAAGTGAGCCTCTTATAGGTAGCATATAAATGGGTCTTGCTTTTTTTAATCCATTCAGTCAATTGGAGCATTTAGTCCATTTACATTTAAAGTAATTACTGATACTTATATATTTACTGCCATTTTGTTAATCGTTATCTGGTTGTTTTTATTGTTCTTCTTTGTTCCTGTCTTCCTCTCTTGTTCTCTTCTCTTGCAATTTGATGACTCGATTTAGTGTTTCGTTTGGATTCCTTTCTGTGTGGGGGGGATGGGTACTATTATAGGCTTTTGACTTGTGGTTACCATTGAGGTTCATAACATCCTATATATATAACAATTTATTTTAAGTTAACATCACTTAAGTTTGAACATATTCCAAACACTACATTTTTATACCCCCACCACCTCCACATTTTATGTATATGATGTCATATTTTACATCTAGGAATCGGTTTTTGCAATGGATGCCGTTGGGACAAATGACAGTCCACATGAGGAAGTAAATAAAAATAGCCCTCTCTCTATCTCACACCATTCACAGGACCAGTATCCAAAATATAAAAATATAACAAAAAGAAAAAGGCAAACAATAGAAAATGTGCAAAATATCTGAAAAAGTGATTCATAGAAGAAGAATCACGAATGGAGAGCGAGCATGTGAAAAGAGGCATAACTGCACTAGTAACTGGGGACATGAACACAGCAACCACATTGCCATACGATTGTTCTGTTTCTCATCTAACAGAATGGAAAACATGTTATAGTCTGCCAGTACCAAAAATGTTGGCAACAGTATGGAACAGAATTCTCAAACACTGCTATAAGAATATGGATTCACACAAAACTTCGGAAAACAATTTGGCAGTAACTATTAAAGATGAAGGTATGCACAGCCTGTGACCCACCAGTTCCTTGCAAGACACATCCTGTCGAGAAATTCTGGAACATATAAATAGGGAGATGTGTGTGAGACTATCTAGCAGTTTGTGATAAGAGAAAACTGAACACTGGGGCGCCTGGGTGGCTAGGTCTGTTGAGCGTCTGACTTTTGATTTCGGCTCAGGTCACGATCTCAGGGTCATGGGACGTAGCCTTGCGTCTGCTTGAGAGTCTGCTTGAGAGTCTCTCCCTCTGCCCCACCCCCGCCCCCTGTGCATGCACATAACTTGCTCTCTCTCTCTCAAAAATAAATAAATAAAATCTTTTTTAAAAAATTTAAAAAAAAAAGACCTAAGATGCATTGCCATTATTACCATTATTGTGGACAAGTGCAAAGAATATTTTCTGCCCTATTTTACAGACTTGGAAACTGAAGACCAAGGAAAGGAGATTTTCATAAGGTCACACAGTGCCCTGTGAAAAGGAAGACATGTCCCCTGGAAGCCCTCTCCCTGCCCTGGGCCACACACCCCGCACCTGACAAGAGTCCATGCCCCATTCTGAGCTGACACACAGCATGTCGTGCCCAATGAACTTCTTCTGGTCCTTCAAGAAGAGGAACTGGTACTGCTGATGGCAGGTTTCACTGTTTATGATCTTGACAGCCACCTCCTGAAGACTGTATGGGGTCTTTGGGGTTACTGAAGAGACTGAGAGAGAGAGAGATCCTGCCTCGTCATCCCTTCAACCATTTGGCATGCCTCCATCTTGAAGTTGTCCAGATTTACTAGGGTGGGAGGCAGGGCCATTTCCTGGGATGGCACTTTGTAAAGACCCCCATCCCCACAGCCTGACATTTTTGGAGAAAAAAAAAAAACCCTAAGCTCATTAAAAAGACTGAAGCAAGAGTATCCCCCTGAGCAACATCTAGGCACTGAATGAGGACAAGGAGAGACTCCTTCAATAATTCAGGTTTCAGGAGGGTGGGGGCTGAGCACTGACTGCTCCATGGCTACCTGGCAAGATGTCAAGACCCCAGAGCCCAAAGTGTGCCACCCCCTGGAAGGCAAGATCCCACAAACACTCTTAGATTCTAGGCCTCGAGGGTGGCACCCACAGAGGCCAGATCTTCAGGAATTATTGGTGCCTGGAGGTAACAAATATGCATGAATGCAGCCCAATGCCTTACTGCTTCCTGAGACCGTGGCCCATGTGCCACTTGCAGACAGAGAACCCCACTGATAGCCAAAGATCGATTGCCTGCCATGCTGCAAGGTGAGGGCTTGGCACTAGATTTAACTTCACTTTGGCAACGGAGGTTCATGCAAGCCATGTGTGTCTTTTACACGAGAGCACTGTGTGTATCTTCCTAGCAACAGAGGTCAGGATAGTGTGCAGCATGTGTGAGCGCTCAGGAATGTTTGTTGATGGAGGGAACAGGTGAATCAAGGAATGAACAAATGAGAGGCGCCTGGGTGGCTCAGTCGGTTGGGCATCTAACCCTTGATTTTGGCTCAGGTCATGATCTCGAGGGTCGTGGGATCAAGCCCCATGTTGGGCTCCGGGCTGGGCATGGAGTTTGCTTGGGATTCTCTCTCCCTTTGTCTCTCTCCCCACCCCAGCCCCCGCTCATTCTCTCTCAAGTAGATAAATTAATTAATTATTTTTTTAAAAAAGATGGGAATAAACAAATGACCCCATGCTGAAGTTGTGTTCTGAAGAGGTCGGTGTCTTGGGACCTCTGCCTGCCTTCACCCACCTCCAGTGCTTTTATGTCCCCACCCGATCGCCCAGCACATGGTTCCGACAGAAAGCTTGAATCTGTTGTTGGGTAGGCAGACAGGCTGGATGAGCGGGGACCAGGAGATGGGGTCTCTGAGCTTCAGGAGGGCAATATCGTGGGATATGAGGTTGTGGAAATCCTCGTGAATCACGATGCGGGTAAGCAGGAGCTGGGTGCCGTTGTCTGAGAGGCTCTGGACTCCCACCCTCACGGAGTACATTTTGGGGTCCTTGGATCTGCAAGGCCATGGGTAGGAGGCAGGTTGCCAACAGTGAGACCATAAGTGGTTGGAGAGACACAGACTGAGCACAGGGTAAGCCAGCCAGGTCCCTAGTCCCAGGTCCCCAGATTTACCGGGGGGCCCCCCAGGCCAGAAAGCAAAGCCCCCGGGACTGGCTGGGTGCCCTGACTGACCTCTGCAGGCAGTGCGCAGCCGTGAGGACCCACTGATGGTGGATGAGGGAGCCGCTACAGATGTACACGCCCAGAAACAGGATGCTCACCTGCCATGGCCACTTGCCTACCTCCACCAGCTTCCCCTTCACCATCTTGCAGGCGATGTTGGTGTGACCGCAGGTCTGGAACCAGCGTTCTAAGGAAAAAGGTAGAAAGGGGACTGTGCCAGCCCCGAGCAGGTTCTCAAGCGGCCCTCCCAGCACCATACACAGCAGACCATCGAGGCAGAGAGGGCCACATTCCAGCCATTGCACAGGTGGGCGAGGGCGTTTCATACAGCCTTAAAAATGACAACCAAAGGTCCAGAGGCAACAAGTGCCCCACCTGATAAAGCAATCCGCCAAACGAGGGGGACCAGCCAGCCCCTCCATGGCTTGTTGGGAACCACCACCCCAGGATTCATCTCTGTGTGCTTGTTTACAGGGGCAGATGGTTAGAGTAGCAAAGGAGGAGACTCATCCGAGGAGTGAGTTGCCGGTCAGGGGGTAGGTGATGGGGCACAAGTGAGCAGGATGGCTTGTAGTTGTGCAGTGATGTTGCATTGCACAATTCCAGCACCCGCCTTCACAGCCCCCCCAAGGGGTGTGCTCTCTGTGACCATATGAGGAAGTGAGTAGAGATGCTTGTCGGTCCCCTCCTTGCCCCTCCCTGTCCCCAACAACAGGAGTGGGAGCAGAAGGAGCTACACGGAACTGGTTTTGAGACTGAGGCTTTGAACTGGCCTATCTTGGACTGGTATTTATTAACTGAACATTGTTGAGGACAGGAAAGGGAGAAATTCTACAGCAAAGGTTGGAGACCAAGATGAAAGACAAATAAAAAGTTTTTTTTTATGTATATGGCCTTCTGTCAAGTTTGGGCTGGCCAACAAGCTGTTAACATGCAGTCATGGATCCTCACAGAGGCAAAGCTAGACAAGTGTTTACACCCGTCGGAAGCTGGCGTGGTCCCAGAAAGTCTGTTTCCCTCCGTGTGCATGCCAAGCAGAGCATCAGGGACTCAGCAGCAGTAACCAAGGCTTGTCCTTGCCTGGGGGAGGGTCCATGATGCTGGTGGAGGGGTTCATTAATAAACAGAACAAGGCTAATAATCTATGGTGGTCCATATACATTAGCAGAAGCACTTAGCGGGCCCTGCCTCATGGAAATTCCCCCCAAACCATTCTACCACGTCCCAGGGCTCCTGGTATAATGACATGTAGATGGCCGGCTCCCTTGCCACAGACTTTGTGGCTGGACACCCTCACCCTCAACCAGGGCCTTCCACAGGGTCCACGGGCACCCTCATGAGTCCCCACATCTCCATGGACTTTTGTCTTGCCTTGTTCTCTTGCTGCTCCTTTCTTGCTCGTGTCCCTGTCCGATGGTTTGCCGTCCTATGTTCCACCTCCCCCCAGGGGGAGTCACATTTCCAGCTCCTCTCATGTGCTGTGGTGGGGTCGTGGCTACCTTGTTGTTTCAGGTTACAGCCTGCCCCATGGACACTGTCCCATTCCGGGAGGAAAGAGGAGTTCCAGAGGCTTGCCCTTTCCTTTCTCACAAAGCTGTGGGCCCTGCAGAACCAGGGCTCTGCAGAATGACCTTCAGCACCTAAAAAGTGACAGTCCTGGGGGGCAAGTGTGGGCTTCGCCTCTGCGCTCCACACCCGGCGTGGGTTCCCCAGGCTCAGAGAACTGCCCTCCTCAGAACTCACATCCAAAACAACACCAACTCCAACCTCCTTCCTCGAAACCTCACGCAGGAATGGCAGGATTCAGCCTGGAGATGCCAGGCCCCCCCATATCTGGGGGGGGGGAGCCACGATGGATTGGTTGGGGGCAGGAGGTGTTGCAGATCAACCTCGCCAGAGGCCCAGCCTCACCATCCCACACACAGGGGACACTCAGGGGCTCAAACAGACTCCATTGCAGATAACCTCTACCCCTTCTTGGAGCCTGGAAGTCACGGCACACCCACTTACAAGCCGCACCTCGATGTCATGGCCCACACTCACCTGTGGTGACAGGAAGACCTGTTGTAGCTCATTGACCTCTGTCTCTGTAAGGTCACAGCCTGCCACCCCCACCCCCACATCATCATAGGCACCTCAGTCAGCTCTGTGGAGCAATGCCCATCCTCACCATCCTAAAATGTCCCCGATGTCTAGCGGCAGCCCGGAGTGGGAGAACACTCACTCACTCGCTCGCTCGCTCGCTCTACAAGGCACTGGTCTGGGAAGGGGAGTCGCGCAGTGAGGGGAAAAGGAAAGGTGGGGTCCCTGAGTTGGGGAGCATGTCCCTACTCACAGACACCATGCGAGCATGTGTCCTGCCAAGTGGGAGGACGGTCAGCGGGCAGGTGACCTGAGCCAGGGCCGCCACCACCAGATCACACATGGTTGCTTAGTGCGGGGAGCCAAAGGGCTTCTGTCACACGGTGGCCCAAATGTTTCACCACGGAGAATCTGCTGAAAACTGGTGTTGAATCCTGGCTCCACAAGTCACTTAAGTCCCCTGGGCCTTGGTTTCCTCTCGTGAAATGGGGACACTGTAAAGCCCAGCTCACAGGGGCATTGAGACCTTAAGTCAGTAGCGTTAAGTGGTCACTCACGCCTCACGTTGTCATCCCAAGTCCTGGTCTTCTTAGATCGCGCTTCCCAAACAAGCTCATCTGGTCCATGGTTGTTAGCTTGTTCCCCAATTTCTTTTTTTTTTTTTAAGATTTTTTTTTATTTATTTGTGAGAGAAAGAGCCCAAGCAGGGGGAGCAGGGGCGGAGTAAGAGGGAGAAGCAGGCTCCCCGCTGAGTAGGGAGCCCGATGCAAGACTCGATCCCAGGACCCTGGGATCATGACCCAAGGCGAAGGCAGACACTTAACCGACTGAGCCACCCAGGCGCCACTGTTCCCCAGTTTCTAACAAGGCTCTTCCCTCGTGGTCATGGCCACCCTGCAAACTAGAACGGCTGTGACACCAGCTGGGTCCCTAGGCTGGCACACCATGCAGGCTGGTGACGATGTGCCCCTCAGGATACAGAGAAATTTAGGCATGAGGACAGCACCCAGGCAAACAGACCCCTCCTGCCTCTCTCCCATGTCCCTAAGGCCCTACCTTCAAAATACAGTGGGGTCCCAACTCTGGCAGAGGAAAATGGAGATGTGAGGCTCTGAAGATCTCCTGGCCCACACGCCATGGCTAGCAGGTGCCCAGCCTGCACTGGTCCTCATAAAGGGACGTGGGGGTGGGGTGGGGCAGGGTGTCTCCCCTGTGTGAGAATTCTAGAACTCATGGTTTGTTTATTCACGGAAGCGGGGATTGGGCCGTTGCCCCCGGGTCGGGGGCTCACCCAGCTGCGGCAGAAGCAGGATCCCGAGAAGGAGACAGTGTGGTGATGGTGAGGGCCCGCCAGGGTCACTGTGGGATGCTGCCACCAGGCCCCCCCCTGGAATGATTCTCCTGGTGCCTATCCCTGAGCCTGTGACAGCACCCGGTATCTGGCCCACGACAATGCCTCCCGGGCTCTGGCTTGGCTTTGATGGCGCCCCTGTGTACCCAATCCTGAGTCTACTACAGCCCACCTGGAGACCCTGGTGCCCGGTCCAGTCTCCTTCATGAAACCCTTCTGAGGGCACCCCGAAGGTGTAGGAACTGAGGCACTGGAAGAGGATAATGGCTCATTCCTGCTGCAGGGGGGCCTGAGCCAGAACTAGAGTTTTCCTTTCTCCCACAGGCTTGGCTCCTGGGTAGAGGAAGGCCAGGCATTCTGGGCCTGGGAACGTGACTTTCTGAGAGGAAGCAGCTTGCAGGCCTGGGTCTTCATGAGCCAGCAGAAGACATGCCTTCTTGGGACCGCTCCCCAGCACCTCACTGAAGTCCCCTCCCCAGGGACCCCATGCTCCTCACACTGTCCATTAGGACTGCTCACTCCTGCCCACCCCATCACCAGCATTACCGAGGACGCAGGGTAATGAGGTTGCTGACACACTACTGGCGGGGCGGTGGATGAACCAGGCCACCATGGCGGGGAACTTCGGGATCACTTAGTAAAGCAGAGTTATGTGCCTACCCCACAACCTGCTTGCGTGCCCTAGACACGGTCATGCACAGATGCAGCAGGAAAGGTATGAGAGACGGTTCATGGCAGTACTGCTGGTTAGAACCCCAACTGGAAGCTACCCAACAGCCCCCAAAGGGCTCAGCCCTCAAATGTGGAGGCTCAGAATACTCACCAGCAGTGAGTGGCCTGCTCCACGTAGCGATGTGGCCAATCTCAGAAACAAACAAACACAGAAGAAAGAAGTCAGACACAGAAAAGTACATACCGCATGAAATTCAAAAACAGGCAAAACAAACTATGTCTAGAGATCCATGGCAGAAAATCAAGGAAATGATTATCCCTACAATCAGATTTCCCGTAGGGGAAAAGGGGGAGAAAGAGAGAGAGTGAAAAAGGAAAAAGAAAAGAAGGGAAGGGAAGGGAAGGGAAGGGAATCCAGGGAAGAAAAACCCTCTCTACTCTCCGGCCTTGGTGGAAAATAATACTCTAAGGGGATCAATCAATGAAACAAAATAAGAAAATTCAATAAAAAACCAAGCATATCCATCATCACCACCGATGTGAATACAAAAACCCTCTACTTTTTAAAGGTCAAAGATTCTTACATTGGGTAGAAGAAAAGGCCCCTCACATGCTACTTATCGGTGAGCCACCTAAAACAGAGTGACAGGAAGCAGTCAAAAGTAAAAAGGCAAAAATATAGTAAGTATATGCAAGCGAAAATAGAAGTGTCAGTGTTGCTCTCTAGAGATGTGATTCAGGACCAAAGCTTTACACAGAAAAAGCTATTTCATGCTGGGAAAAGATAAAAATTAGAAGGACTATGTAACATCATAAAGTTCTGAACACCGATCACATAACATCCAACCTATAAAGCAAAGTCAATCAGTGATCTGCGAGAAACTGAAACACCTCACTTTAGGGGACGGCCTTCTCCGACTGTCTTTGGGGGATGAAATAGCTATAAAAACCAACCACACACTAGATTACCAACAGCACCGTGATAACCACCCTAAAAGCTGAACAGTTTGGGCCACGGTTTTGTACCACGATGCAATGACACAGGGATTTAATAACGAAAGAGTGCGCAACTTATCTGAAATTTTTAAAAATACACTTTAACTTATTTTGTAGAAATAACATTCTATAAACTCTTCAGGAAATATTAATAATTAGAGTAATGCATTAAACACTTACTGGGTGTGTTCAAGGCAAATCCACAACCTTAAAGGCATTTATTATTGAATAACAAAGAATGAAAACAAATTAAATGCTCAAATCAGGAAACTGTAAAAGGTATACAATAAAGCCAAGTTGGGTGCCTGGGTGGCTCAGTCATTAAGCGTCTGCCTGGGGCTCGGGTCATGATCTCGGGGTCCTAAGATCGAAGCCCGTGTCGGGCTCCCAACTTAGCTGGGAGCCTGCTTCTCCCTCTCCCTCTGCCCCTCCCCCGTTCCTGTTCACTCTCTCCCCCTCTCTCAAATAAATAAATAAATTTTTAAAAAATAAAAAAATAAAGCCAAGGAAAATCTTTTGGAAACGTACAAAATATAAAATTATACCCTAATCAATTAGAACAGCAGAATTATGAATGAACTCTATGATCTGGATCTTTGAAAAAACAAATAACATCAATTGGGACAAAGATAAATTTTATACTGCTAGGGTATAACCCACCAATATGGGTAGTAAGCATATACTTTGCACTCCTACCAAAATAGACTTGAAACATAAAGCAAGAATTGCTAGAACTGCAAGAAGTCTTAATTCTCATGGTAAACCTCTCAGAAATCGATGGATTATATAGACATAAAATATTTGAAGTGTTGAAAGGATTTGAATAATACAGTCAACAAACCTGGTTCAGTCAGTTATGGCTAGAACTTTGTTTCAAAACACACAATGCTTTCATTTCAAACACACATGAAATATTCACTGAAACTGACCAGATACTGGGCACAAATGAAACCTCAATAAAGTGCAAAACATAAAAATAATTAAATCCACACTGTGATATAATTTCTAATGGGGGGGGAAGAAGTCCCCATCCTCCCCAAACTATCCATCAGGAGATTAAATAACACTCTTCTATGGAACTCTTGGGTTAAATAAGAAACATACCACAAAATTAGAAACAATGAATTGAATGATAACGAATGATAATGAGTTCAGTACATATCAACTCCTGCGCAATATGGCCAAAGTAAGACCCAGAGGAAATTTTATAGAATTAAGTGAAAATATTAGAAACCAAAGAAGTCTGTAATAACTGATTCAGCATATGACTCAAGAAGTTAGAAAAAGGACAGTAAAATAAGTCCCCCCAAAAGTGGGTTAGAATTACTAAAACTAAAAGAGCTTTAGTGAAATGAACAAAAAAGATCTGATTACCAAAACCAAAAGTTAGTTTGTACCATTTAGGAGTCTCCAAATAAGAGAAACTTCCACTCAAATAGGCTTAAAACTTGTGTCCTCTCTTCAGTGGTAGCAGCTTCCTCCTGAGTTGGTCCCCTTGTTGAGAAATGGATACCAGCTGCACTGGGTGATGTACAGAAATGTTGAATCACTGTATTGTACACCTGAAACTAATCTCACACTGTATGTGAACTAACTGGAATTTAATTAAAAATTTCTAAAAAATGGTTGCCAACAGCCCACATCCTTCTGCTTTCTCACCCACATTCAGAGAAAGAGTGTGCATGTCTCTCCTCTAACCATGCCTTATGCTGGCTGGGTAACCCAACTGGAGCCAGCTGTCCAGGGCACTGGACTAGGCTAACTCGGTCAGACTCCTGGGAGCTGGGAGTGTGACAGCTTCACCCTGAAGAACGTGAGCAGCATGGCAGAGTGGCAGGGCTACAGACCAGGACCTGGGGTAATATGAGGGAAGGATGGATACCATAAAGCTAAACAATAAGGTATACCAGATGGATTTTTTTAAAGATTTTATTTATTTATTTGAGAGAGAGAGAGAGCAGCAGAGGGAGAGAGAATCTCAAGCAGACTCCCCACTGAGCGTGGACCCAACACCGGGCTTGATCCCACGACCCTGAGATCATGACCTGAGCCGAAATCACAAGTTAAGACACTTAACCGACTGAGCCACCCAGGCATCCCTACCAGATGGATTTTTTAAAACACCTATGAAATAGACAAAAATCTGGCAATTCTAATCTTTAATAATTAAGAAAGGGGAAAGAATACATATATAAATAATATTAGAAATGGGAAAGAGGCCATAGGTTCAAATTTTATCCATCAGTTTGAAATGTAAGAATCTAAGCTAAAGTAAAGTGATTTTCTACACTAAAATTACTGCAAAAAGAGGTGGGAAACCCAACTAGGCCAATAACTATACAAGATATTTTTTAAATAGTCAAAGATTTGTCTGTCCCTTAAAAAAAAAAAAGCCATCAGACCCAGTGAGTTTTATGTGCACAATCTACCAAACCTCAGGAACAGATAATGCTGGCATTGTATAAATTGCTCTAGGGCACAGGAAAATACTAGAAAGCTTCTCAACATGGTTTAAGAGGCTACCACAGCAATGACACCAAACTTAACAAATGGTGGGGCAGGGCGCCTGGGTGGCTCAGTCGTTAAGCGTCTGCCTTCAGCTCAGGTCATGATCCCAGGGTCCTGGGATCGAGCCCCGCATCGGGCTCTCCGCTCCGCGGGGAAGCCTGCTTCTCCCTCTCCCACTCCCCCTGCTTGTGTTCCCTCTCTCGCTGTGTCTCTCTCTGTCAAATAAATAAAATCTTAAAAAAAAAAAAAAAAACCAAATGGTGGGGCAGAGAGGAAAAGTGGAGACCAATCCAACTTTAGGGCAGAAATTCTAAACAAAATGCCAGCAAATAGAATCCACAGTGTATTATGGGATTTATCTAAGAAATGTACTAAGTTCTAGTAATGAATTTCATTATGTGAACAAATTAAATAAGAAAAACCATATAATCTATCTTAATAGTTCATTACTGTGTCACCAAGGCCCAAAACAGTGCCCGGCACAGTGAAGTCTCCCAGGAAATATCTGTGAAGCACATGAAGGCTGAGGTCAGGGTCAGCACATGGACCCCCACCATTACTGCCACTATTTTACACTGTGTTAGCGGTCACAGGCAATGAGATAACAAAAGAAATAAATGGTAGGATTTTCAAAAAGGATACGACGTAACTCTCACCATTTTAGGGAATTTGATTAGCCAAAAATAAGCCAAAAGAATCCACTGAGAAACTGCTGAATTAAATAAGTCAGTTTTGCAAGATGACCAGGAATCAAGATCACTGTTTTTTTTTTTTAAATCAGCAGCTTTAAAATACCTAACATATAAAATTAGAAAAAAAATATAATGGGAGGAGATATCATCCACAATGAATATAACCAAAATTTGCAAAATACTTAGAAATAAACTCAATATTTTTCCAGACATCCATGAATAGAAGAGCCGAATGAATGGAGACATATACCATACCCCTGGTTAGGAATTCAACATTGTAAAATTAGTCTGCGTATCTAATTTCAATTCAAATACCAATAGTCTCTTTAATGAAAACTGACAAACTGATTGTAAAGTTTACATGGAAGATAAACTCTGTAGATTAGGCTCTTTTTTTTTTTTTTTTTTAAAGAGACCTTTTGCTACCATTTAACAAAACGTAACCTAAAGCTGTTTGAAACAGTACAGCACTGACCCAGGGACAAACAGATCAGTGGGAAAACAACAGAGGTTTCAAAAACATACACATGGATATGTTAAGATTTCCTTATTATAAATGCAGATATTCAAATCAGCAGGAAAAAGACAGGCGCTACAAGAAATAGTATCAATGGGATTGGCCCTCCAGTTGGAAATAGAGTTGGATCCCCACCTCACACCACACATAAAAAGAAATTTCAAACGGATTACAGAGTTATGCATAAAAAATAAATGTACTGAAATAAAAAGAAATACAGGAAGATAGCTTTTATAATCTGGAGATGGAGAAGACCACCTTCAGCTAGACACAAAACCCATAAAGTAAGTAAAGACTGACTGATTTGATTCCATAATAATTTTATTTAAGAAAAAAAGATTTATTTATTTGAGAGAGAGAGAGCACACGCAGGGGGAGGGAGAGACAAAGGGAGCAGCAGGCTTCCTACCGGGCAAGGAGCCGATGCCGGGGCTCGATCCCAGGATCTCCGGATCATGACCTGAGCCAAAGGCAGACACTTAACCTACTGAGCCACCCAGGCACCCCTTGACTCCATGATAAATTTAAATTTTAAAGGTCTGTATGGAAAACTTCCATCATTCCCCCCATTCCACATATTTCTAAAAGATAAAGAAATGTTTGTAAAATAATTGACAAAGGCTTAGTGTTCAGAAAAGATAAAAACTTTCCTAAGAAAAAGAAAAGCAACCCAATCTTAAAAATAGGCAAAGTGTATGAAGAGAGGATTTACTAGAGAAAAGGCATATCTTTTCATCAATAAACACATGAAAAGATACTTTTCCAATCAGGAAAATACAAATTAAAACAGCAATGATATAATAACGTTCTATCATTGGATTGGGCACATTTTTAAAGATTGATAATATCCATCTTTAGCAAAAGGGGAAACGTTCACTCTCCCATGCTGTAGGTATGAATGTAAACTGGCTCAGCTTTGGGGAGGAATACTCTTTGATCGTCCTCATCCAAAACTATTAAATTTGTGTGTCCTTCGATGACTGTCCTGCCCTCAGCCCACTCCCAGGAAGAGAGGTGCAGAAATGTTTCAGAGTGCCCTCCCCCCGCCCCACCACATGCACGCAGCCCTGCCGCCAGGCTGACGAGTCTAAAACGGCCTAAAACCTGGTCCCGGTTACAGAGCCTATGTCCCAGCCGCACAGAACACGTGCAGTAACGTCACATGATGACTAGCTCTAAGTACTGACAGAGAAAGTTTGTCAACGTGTGTAATTTTTTAAAAATGTGGATTATGAACAAGACATATAAAATCCCACTTATTTTTTAAGAATCATAAAGACATTTTATTTAAGGATGCCAACAGATTACTCCTGGGGAAGGGAGCAGCACTGGTGGTGGGAGGTGGTTGGGGGGGGGTGGGGCGGAATCTTTACATGTATTTCTGAATATTTTCAGTAAATCACAAGAATGTATTCAGAATTGCCTATAATTTAAAAAAAAGTTTTAAAGATAAAAACATAGATGATGAACATGTAATACTTCTGTAAGCAGTTTTTAGTGCCGTTAAAAAAAGAAAGAAAGAAAGAAAGAAAGAAAGAAAGAAAGAAAGAAAGCTAAATTTGGAGCACTTTAGGTGAGTCCTTCCTACAGTCAGCCTATGAGGCATGTTTCAGCTGCTCCCTTGCAGCAGGCCCACTTTACAGATGAGGAAACTGAGGCCTCGGGCTCAGGCCCTTTTCCTATGCCCCTGCACTAGTGACATCGTAAAAACCATCAGCCTCCACTCTGGGGAGCCTGCTGACAGAATTCATTCCAGGAGTCCCTGCCCTCCCACCCACCCTCAACCCCCCAGTGTCGCCCAGAAAAGAGAACAGAGCCAGCTCACATTTGTACAAATTTAATCCCTGCTCTCCTGGTCCCCAACTCCAGAGCCCTTCTAGGCCACACTTCCCTTCTCCTGGTCACCCAAGGCCTAGTCATCCACCACATCCCTCCCCACTGGGATCCAGTGCAGAGCCCCATCTCCCAGGGGCCACTCTTTCCCCACCTTGACTCCTGTTGAATACAGACACATGACCTTGGTCTAACCTTGATCTGGACCCATCCAGCAGAGGCAAAGCAGGAAGAAGAAGAGAGAGCGGCGATCAAGGACCCATCTGGGGCTGCAGCAGCCAGAACAGGAGTAGGAACCAGGCGGAGGTTTGGGGGCCTGAGAGAGGCCCACTGCTTATTTGCTTCTTGATCCACTTGCTGTATTTGGTGACGCGGGTGTACACGCCTGGGTTCTCTGCTTTGGCACAGGCCTTTTCCCAGGACAACACCCCAGCCAGAATCCATCTGCCCTCGACTTCACAAGCCAATGGGCCCCCAGAATCCCCCTAGGTAAAGAGAGAAGAATAATGGAAGCTCTGGGCCCCACTGGGACCCAGGACCCCAGAGGACCCAGGATGCCCACCCTCTGACTTCTCTTGGAAGATTCTTTCACTCCCTGAGGATCTCACTACATCCTTCAGCTCCTCCTTCAGCTCCTCAGCTGTAGACCCATCCCAGAATATCAGGCAAAATCAAAGTCCCAGGGCAAGGAAGATGGGAGCAGAGCACTACCTGGTGATGGTGACAAAGAGGGAAGCCAAGCAAACACCTCCCCGGAAATTCCCCCCTACACCCTGGGAGTCGCTCCCAACCGAAGAACTGCCAGGACCTCCCAGAGACTCACAGAGCACAGGTTTTCTCCATAATTGGTGGCACAGATCATGTCCCCCAGGACAAGGGGGGCAAGGTGGGGGATGGGGGACTTCTTGCGGTAAATCTGGTCACACTTCTTGTTGTCCATGATAAACACCTCAGCCTCCTGCAGCTCTGCGGTCAGTGTGGAGTTCGCTGTGGAGGAGCCCAGCAGGGTGAGAAAGGACTCCTCACTCCACTGAGCCCCGGCCTCTTGCCAGGGCCCCGTCGCCTCCGTTTCTGAGACTCAGCCAAGCCACGCCCCTTCTCACCGCCATGCCCTCCTTCACCCGTCTGTCCCCCTGCGGTGGGGACCGTGTCTGACAAGCCCCTCACCCTCTCAGGCTCTCTTTCGGGATCCTTTTCTCTGGGAAGCTTTGGCTTCCGAACCAAGCGGACCACGATCCAAGTTTCAGTGCAACCACTCACAAACTGAGACCCCAACCACTCACAAACTGAGACCCCAACCACTCACAAACTGAGACCCCAACCACGTCCTGCTTCTCTCCGGCCTCTGGTTGTGCCCTCTGTCACCTGGTTACACTCGCTCCCCGCCTCTGGCATCTCAAATAGACCCCTGCCCAGAGCTCATCCCAGATCCCTCCCAGCTTGATCTCAAGGTCACCTGACAAAGTCTTTGCCTCTTTCCTCATCAGCCTGGGCCCCCACCCACACTCAGTGACGAGTGCCCTGCAGGTAAGACACGTGTTAACTGACTTGAAGGGTTTGGTGTGCGGCAGACGCTTGGGGCTTGTCAGGTGAATGAATGAGTGGGCGAGTAAATGTAGGGTTCCCTGACTCTGAGCTGCCATAAGAGGCAAAAGATCATGCCCAGCCCAGGTGCTGCTAGACCTGGGCGAGGTGCCCACAGCAAGCACAGTGGTGTAAACCATGAGAATGGTTTCCACATGAGGTGAGTCCTAACACATCCAAAGAACCAGGGCCCGGAGGTAACAGCCACAAGCTTCCTGAGAGGCACCATGAAAGGTTCCAGCAGGCAAGGCCCCAGAAGGAAGGCGGTGCCCCCTCTGTGGTTCTGGACCCCACCCTCGACCCATCACCTCGTGCTCACCTGAGAAGCGCTGTTTAACCTGGCCCCAGCCAGTCACCCAGCACTGGGTCCCAACCTTGAGGTTGTAGCTGGGCTCCGGGAGGCAGATGGGCTGCACATACTTGCTGAAGGTGGCCGGGCTGTGAAGCTGGAGAAGGGCAACATCCCCCATGATGAAAGTCCGGCCCCAGAACTTGGGGTGCATGACGATGTCCTTCACAGGGATCAAGGCAGGCTGCAAGGGCTTCAGCTTGGAGGTGCCAAGAATCACTGAGTATTCTTTGGTGCTACAAGGAGACATACAGCCCCGGCTAGTAGATGTCAGGTTCGCCAACAACACAATGCTCCTACCTCCACCGAAGACCCTCTCCCTTGGCAGAAGCCCTGCATGATTTGCTCTGCTCACTCCATCTTCCTAATCCAGCCTGGAGGCTCTCAGGGTCAGAGGTATGACTGACTACCTCCCCATTCACTGTCCAAGTCGATCCAAGGTGGCCTCATCTCTGTGCAGCGTACGCGAGCACGCAGGTGTCGGTACACGTGTATGTTCTCGTGTGTGTGAGGGGTGGGGGGGGTGAGGTGTAGGAGCTGTCTGCTGGGTTTCCCTGCTGCCCTGCTCAAGATACAGTCTTTGTTGCTTGGGGCTCCTGTGAGACCCTGAGCAGGACTCTTCCCCATTCTGGACATCCCTTCCTCCTCCCCCTCACCTCCCGACTCCCACACTGTTTCACAGAGGAAACGGGGGGGATGCGCTAGGCCCGTGGCAGCCCCGGGTCTCCAGGCTGGGGACACAGGAGCCACACTCACCCTTGGATGCAGTGGGCAGCAGTCACCACCCAGTCGAGTTCAATGAGGGCCCCTCCACATATGTGCTCATTCTCCAGCCGGACGCTCACCTCCCAGGGCCAATGGCGGGTCACGTCCAAGTCCTCTGACCACCAGGGTCTGCCACAAACTTCAGGGACAATGTGCCAGAGAGACACAGTGACCACATACTGGAGGATGAGGACAACTAAGACCAAGACGCCCCCCACCCCAGGACAGTGTGCCCAAAGCTGTAAACCAGGGGCTTGTCCCCATTTCAAAGATGGGGAGACAGGGTGAGAGAAGGACAGAGGCCTGCCCAGAGGCACTGTGCTAGACAAAAAATGACAGTGACAGAGATACAAGGCTTCAAGACAGAGACATAAAGACATCACAGGGGAGAGAGATACTGAGACAACAGGGAGCAATTAGCAGGGAGCCCCAAAACAAGGGAGAAGCCCAGGAGGAGCCCCGGGACAAGCCATGCATTCTCTTGTGTCTGGCTTAAGTCCCGAGGCCATGTTCCTGAAGGGCTATAACGCTTGCTGCATCTCTTCGATGCAGAAGGCCTCTGTCCCCACATTACTCGTAGCTGAGAAAACTTCCAGACTTCTGTGTCAGAAACCATTACACAGGCCATTCAAGAAAGAGCCTCAGCATGGAGCCCACAGAGGTCCCCCCACTCACAGCTTATATAGTCTTTGTCTGCACGGAGTTCCAACACAATCAAGTGGTACGGCTGTATGAACGAACACAGATGCAAAAATTTCTAAACAGAATATTACTCAACATTATATTTTGAAAAAATAACGCACCACGATCATGTAGAGATTGTCCCAGGAGTGCAAGGGTGGTCCCACAATGGAAAAGCCCTCAGTGTATTTGCCACATAAACGGTTCTTTTTCTCTAAAGATCATATGCTCTTCTCAAAAGACATAGAAAAAGACATTTGAAAAATTCAACACATATTTATGACTAAAAAAAAAAAACAGAAACAAAAACACCTCTTACTTAGTTTGGAACAGAAAGGAAATCCTTAACTTTATAAAAGTTAGAGACCACAAACCTACCAGCAAATACCATATAACATTAAGGAACAGGCAAAAAGATTCTATATGGTCAGAAGCCAGGAATAATGGTACTTTGTGGGAGGAAGGCAGGGGAAGTAAACGAGAGAGCATAAGGGAGATTTGGGGCTGGTATAGCTCTACTTTCTGACCAAGACAGTAAGTAACACAGGTGAGTTCACTGTGTGATAATTTCCTAGGCTGGACACTTAAAATTTGTGTACTTTTGTGTGTGTATATAATATTTCAACAACTTACTTTTTAAATCAGTTACTTTTCTACTCCAGCACAATCAACTAGAAAATATATTCAAAATATATCTTATCTTCAATAACAAAAAATCGTAAGTACCAAGAAATTAACTTATCCAACACTATGCCAGATTGCTGTGGTGATACATTTAAAACTCTAATAAAGAAAAAAATAAATAAAGCCCTAATAAAGGACACTGAAAAGGATCAGCACAAATGGAGAGACATCCCTTGCTTTTAAATAAACAACTAAACATTTCATGGTGTACTTTTTCCCAAAAGTAATTGATAAAGTCATTTTCCAAGTTAGAATTTTAGGAAACTTTATAAACTTACTCCAAAATTGAAGTAGAAAAACGAAAGTCCATGAATAGCTCAGTCTCTGAAAAAGTAGAACATAAAGGGACACTTGTCCTAGCAGGTATCAAGACACATATCAAAGCCATAACAGCAAAAACAGTGTGATATTGACAAGGACAGACAAATGAAGCAATGGAAAAGAATAGAGAGCTTGAGATTGTCCTGGGGACAAAGGAACTTAATGTAAATAAAGAAGCCACTACCATCAGTGGGTGAAGGATGGATGTTGAATAGATGGTGTTGGGAAAACTGACTCACTATAAGAGATTTAAGAAAAACAAAACTGGATTCCTCCCTAGCAGCACTTGGAGATCTAAATAGGAAAGTGAAACTCTAAAGTTAACAGTAGGCCATATGACATGGGGTGAGAAAGGGCTCCCTAGACAAAATCTCAAAACAAACCATAAAAACATCAAATTGATTAATTTTATTACATCAGAATTAAGGATTTCTTTTTTTACCCTGGGAATAAAGTTAACTGGCAGATGACAGATTGGAAGGCAATATTTGCAATATCGAAAATCAATACAAGGGCGCCTGGGTGGCTCAGTTGGTTAAGCGTCTGCCTTCGGCTCAGGTCATGATCCTGGAGTCCCGGGATCGAGTCCCGCATCGGGCTCCCTGCTCAGCGGGGAGTCTGCTTCTCTCTCTGACCCTCCCCCCCCATGCTCTCTCTATCTCATTCTCTCTCTTAAATAAATAAAATATTTTTTTAAAAATTTAAAAAAATTAAAAAAAGAAAATCAATACAAGACTTTTATTAGGAATATACAAGGAGCTCTAGGAAATCAACAAGAAAAAAAAGAACAGATAATATGCAAAGGAGGACAGGCAATTTATTAGAAGAAGAAACTCAAGAGGCCAAAAGCATATTGAGACAGGCTGAAACCCATTCACAATGAGAAAAATGTCAATTAAATCAAGAAGCCATTTTTTTATCTGTTAGATAAAAAATCGGCAAAAAGATATAAAAGCTGCATCGTACCACGGTTGGTATGTCTGTAACAATATTACACCTTTACGAATGGCTGGTAGGAATGCAGAGAGCTGGCCACATTAGATTATGGACGGTACATAAAAGCACTGTATCAATGTACATTTTTGAAGTTGAGAGGTGGTTTATAAGCGATAAGTGAAGTTGATCAGTTGACACTGTGGTTATCTAAGGGAAGAGTCTTAGAAAAAAGCATGCCTAGGTATTTAGAGATCAGGAGTCAGGCTGTGTATTACCCTCAACTGATTCTGAAAAAATTATATATGTGTTCCTTGACCTAGCTGTATTTTTTTTGCAGTGTTTTGTAAGTTTAAAATTATTTCCAAATTAAAAAAAAAATTTTTAATGGAACTGGTGAAAAGAGGAGGAGACAGAAAGAGATCTAGAGTATACACCATTTATATAAGTTACAAATACATGCCCACAAAACCACAATATGTATTTTGACAAGAACACACACAAGCAGACACACATTGAACATACCAGAAAGGTTGGGTGAGGAGGGGGAAGAGCAGCAGGGCACGGACATCAGCAGGAATAACTAATTTCATCAACCAAACAATTCATAACCAATCAGGGAGGACCTATGGCATTGGGAGCCCATGAACCAGTGAGCAACCTAACCCACCATACCTGACGTCTAAGGAAAAAGGCCCTTTAGCAAGCAGGCCCTTCAGACTAAATTCCTGCTTCCTACGGACCCAGACACACCATCTCTGTGACCCTCTTCAGAACACATCCTCCCAGCAGCTGAGGGTTTTCTGAAGCAGCGGCTCACCCTACCCACCTGGTATGGAAGTGTTTTCTTTATAACCTGGAGGAGAAAAGGGGAACAGAGATGAAGCAAGAGATCACGAATTAGTTCACTCATTAGTTCACCAAATATTCCCTCATCGCCCACCTCCATTCCCAGCCAAGACCGGCGGGAGGACAGAGTGTACCAAACAGGTGACACGCTGTCCAGCGGCGGAGACGGAAGTAAACAAAACCACCTGTGTGAGGTCAGTGCAAGCACAGGACCACAGGTTCCAGGAGAGCCCAGAAGAAAGGGGGGACAGGAGGCTCCTGAGAAGCGGGGTTATTGTGCCAGGTGTTAAAGACGGAAAGAGGGAAAAAAAACAGAAAAGTGACAATGGCATTCCTTGCAAAAGAAACACCATGGTGTATGCCAGAGCCTCCAGAGAATAAAAGACAAGGCCAAGGATGGCAAGAAATGATGGAGGAAGAGTCAGGGGTCAATCACCAGGGGCCTCATAAGCCAGGCCGAGAAGCCAAGAGACCCTCTGGGAGGAGGGAGGCGGGTGGAAGGGTGACATAGTCAGGCTTGGAGGGTGAAGAGTAAGTAGGAAGGTGACAAGACTGCAGGCAGTCCGATCCCACCAGAGCCTCTGCAGGACCCAGCAGGAAAGGAGGTGGTCTACATGAGGAGGCGGCAGTGAGAATAGACCTGGTGAGCTGGATGTGGGATGCAGGCAGATGGCTCCGTCTAGGATGACCCCCAGTTTCTGCTTTTAGAGAGGAGTGCCTACTATCCACCGCCTTAGAGAGCAGAGTAAGAGAACCCAGTTTATAGGAAGATGAGAGGCTCCGCTTTGGACCCCAGGGAGCTGAGATGTTTCTAGGTCATGCAGCAGGCGGTTGCACTTGCAGATCCGTTGCTCTGTGAGGCGCCATCACAGGAATTGCAGCTCAGTGCCCGGGGCAAGCGAAAAGGGAACCCAGACAGCACGGCAGGGAACAGGCATGAATAGAGCATGGCTGGCCTGGGAAGCCCGCGGGGAGCAGGAGAGTTACCCTGAGGCAGAGGCGAATCGGGAGGCACGGCCTGAGAAGCCAAGGGCGTCGAAAAAATGAAAACGGAGGAAGTGGTAGAAGGGTCGGGGACGCGGCAGGAATGGGCCAAGGATTCAGGGGCAAGTGAGGAAGCCCTGGATGGAAGCATGAAGTGGAAACTGCTACTTCGAGAAATCTGGCATTGAGGGGGAAGGGACGGGGAGAAGAAACTACAGCGAAGAGGAGAGGATGAAGATGGGCAAGAATTTGACGGAGGAGCACAGCGCGGGGAGGGCCTGCCGCGCAGAGCAGGGTGAGCGCGCTGACCTCGAACAGGAGGGAAGTCTCTGATTGCTAAAGAAACGGGGGGGGGGGGGGGGGGGAGGGGCCGGGGGCCCGGGGGGGCGGGGGGGCCCCTGGGGGCCGGAGGCCGTCAAGGGGGACAGCACCCGGGGGCCTGCGTCTTCGGGGTGAATGAAGCAGCGGCGAGCGGGGCGCCAGGGGGAACAGAGGCCGGGGATGAAGAGGGCCGGTGGGAGCCGGGTTTCAGCGCAGGGAGGCCACGGGAGGCCTGCCCGCAGCGCATGCGCAGCGGCCTGCGGCGGCGGCGGGAGAAGGGGAAGCGGGAGACCTGACCAGGCCCCGACGGGCGGCTAGGGTCTCAGCCACGACGTCCGCGGGCATGGACTGGGGAGCAAGTGGCCGCGAATCGGGAGAAGATGCGGGGGTCCTCGGCACTGCTGGTCCCCACGAGGCGGCAGGGCGCGTGGCGCCTGAGGAAGGAGGCCAGAGCGGGGCCGGCAGGAGTCTGGCGACATCCTGGGGGGTGACAGTGGAGGACAGGGGACCAAGGGGGGGGCACAGAGTCCCACGGGCCAAAGAGCTAGAAACGCGCTCAAGTTCGTTGACGGGGGGATGGGAGGCAGAGGGGAGGGCAGCGGGGGTGGGGTGGGTACAGGGAAGGTGGCAGACGGGGCGGACGGAGGGACACACGCTGGCGGAGGAGGCGCCGCCCTACCCGAGGTCAGCAGCGGCAGCAGCAGCAGCAGGATGCAGCGGCTCAGGCCCCAGGGCCCCGAGGCTCGAGGCCCAGCGCTGCGGCTGAACGTCAAGGCGGCCATGAGGCCCAGGAGGTGCCACCTAACGGGGCAAACACGGCGCCGCGAGCCCCGGCAGGTGATGGCGACCCTGCCGCGAGCAAGGGCGCCTCTAGCACGTGATGGAGTTCCGGGCGCATGACGGCCGCGCCAGCCCGGGACAACGCCCCGGACATTCCCCCTGCACCCATGGGCGCGTCTCCTGCATCCGCACCCACACCTCGTGCCTGTTCCTTGAAGATGGCCTCGGAGCCCGGGATCTGAGATTGCCTCCAGGGTGGCCAACTCCATGAAAGCACCCCCAATTGCTTTAAGTTGGGGACGGTGCCCCCAGTCTCTGGACCTCTGAGGGTACCTTTGTCGCCCAGCCTCTGACACACCCTTGGTCCCCTGGGCTTGGTGCATGGGAAAGGTTTGCAAGTTATGTTGATCTGAGAATCTGAAAAGATGTGGGAAGCACAAGAAAGGAAGAGTAAGGTGAGGGAATCCCGGAAGATGTCTTCAGGAAACTGACATTGGCGCTGGACCTAAGACTGGAATAAGGAGTCTTGGGGAAGTCCTGAGAGAGGAAAGGCATTCCTCTTCTTCCACGGACAACCGATCAGATGGTCGCACCCGAAAGAGATGGTGGTGGATGCCAGGCCATCGCAGAGCAATTTTGCAGGATACAGTCTTTGCATCTGCTGGGTGTGGCAGAATCAGGAGCAGACCACCAAGATTCCTGCTTCTCTTGTCTAGTGGCAGGGAGGGGGCGTCCAGTTCTAGGGTCCACATAATGAGTTCCCACCACTGACAGGTGAGTGGAAGTACTGTGTGCCACTTCCATGTCACGGTGGTCAAGAGGAGGATGCCTTCTCTACTCGTGTTCATGCCGAGCAGTGGTGCCCAGAGCGGCAACACCATCACCTTGCTAGAGATGTAGTTCTCAGGCCCGCCCCAGACCTACAGGACTGAAAACTCGGGGAGTGGAACCAGTGATGTCTATTTTACCAAGCCAGAGAGAGAGAGAGAGAGAGAGAGAGAGAGACGCTGGGACACTGAGCCAGAGAAAGAGGGTAAAGAGCCAGTGCCTAATACAATAAATCTCACTTGCCTTCCTCCCAGTAGGAGCACAAATGTTTAACAAAATGGAGGGGACAGGGCGCCTGGGTGGCTCAGTCGGTTTAGCATCTGCCTTCAGCTCAGGTCGTGATCCCAGGGTCCTGGGATTGGGCTCCTTGCTCAGTGGACGCCAAGCAGAATTGGAGGAAAGGGCATTTGAGTAGGAGGGGGAGGTCGGAGGAGAGGCCCAGTGCGAGACCCGGAAACAGGAGGGGGGTGGGCCGGGGTGATCACGGGGCCACCAGGATGCCCAGGGGCAGCAGCAGACACAGAAGTGGGAAGGAGCCTGCTGAGTCCCAAGAGCAAGCCTGACTCAGGTGATCAATGACCCAGTCCTTGTAGAAACTAACTTCTGTATAAACTCCAGGATAATTTCTGCGACCGCAGCCAATGCCCCAGCTCACAATCCCCACCTGGACCCATGTTTCATTAAGTTCACGGACCAGGGGCCCCCCAGAGTCTCCCTGGAAAAAGAGAAAGAAACAAACACAGGAATGGAAGAGAATCAACATCAGAACTGGTTGATTGCACTGCAAGGGTTGGGGAGATGGGCACACGTGGGGCTTCCCCAGGACTCCCCTGAAGGCTCCACCAGCCCTAGGTTTCTGGGAATATTTGAGAGTTGAAAACTAAGTGAAAACTTGAACAACCTCTGAGAAATACTCCTGCTTCGCATGTGCTCATGGATGCACACAAGATATATAGCCAGTAGGCCCCAGGGCAACAGTACTGTTAATAATGTGTTGAAATCCTCTTCGAATGCCCCTGTTCCTCCATTGCCCCTGACCTGTCCCCCATGGTCCTCTCCAAGCCTCCCATGACCCAGCAACCAAAGGGGTACCCCTGGCACAGTACGCAGCCTCCAGAGCCCTACTCCAGCTCTAAGGCTCATGTCTATTCTGATTGGCCGGTCCTGGGCCTCCACGGATGTGAAATACTTTGAATATCAACCCTGCATTGGAGGATCCCATAATCCTCACCTCCAACCTGAAATACTCCCTGACCTTAAACCCGCAGAGCCAACACCACACACACATCAGTTCCCTGTCTCCAGACTATCCCAGACATCCCATATACACCCCATCTGATGTAGAACCCTGCCTGTCCTCTCCCAGACCTGCTCTGGGGCCCCCGCCCCCACCAGCCAGCTCAGACAGAAACAGAGAGCCCTCCCAACTTCGCCCTCGCCCCCACCCTCCCAGCAGGCAGTCACCAAGAACTCACGACTCAACCTCAGACACACCCCCTTCACCCCCTCATCGCCCCGGGTCCTGCTCGGGACCCCGCATCATCGCCTAGATGATGGAAACAAACACCTAGCCTACAGTCCTGCCCAGATGGCGTTGAGAAACTCGGCCCAGCGCTCCAGGCCACACGGATTCCAACTGCAGCCCTCTTCTCTGGCCACCTCATTGCTCCAGACCTGGAAGACAGGCCCTACACGTGACAAGTTCCCTCAGACCTCGGAGCCACTGTCCGTGCCGCTCCCTCTCCCTACAGCGCTGTTCTCTTTCCAAGAAATCCAAATACTCATCCTCTGAGACCCAGCTCAAACGCCCCCTCCTCCGGAAAGCACTCAGAGCAGGAGGAAGACGGTGGGCCCAGGAGGCCTGCAGGCACCCACAGGGGTCCCTGAGCTAGCACCTTTGGACCTCCTCTCATCTGTGTGACAGGTATGATGTCTATGTGGCAGGCTTATGACGGGGGTTAACAGAGCTCATGGGGGTGAATGCTCCCACTGGCTCACACAGGAAGTGCCACATAGGGGGAACTCAATTCAAGGAACGTAGAGTATTAGGACTACCCGCCCCCAACGTCCCCACACCTTGGCAGGGCCCCCAGGCAGCAAGGAGCAGGCCCGGCCAGCTCCGGGGAGCCACGAGGGGTTCTCCCCATGAATCTCCTTCACTACGGAGGGAAAGGAGGATGTGGCCGACCACGCAGGCCCTGGCACTTGGGAATGAGGAAGCCTGGGGGGGACACTGTTACCGAAGAAGCCACAACGGAGCCAGGAACTGACCTTGCAGAGACTCTTCCCTTCTCGATAGCCACAGACCATCCCTTTCTTCACTCGGTTGCGAAATGTTCGTAACCATGTCCGCAGCATCTTGTTACATTTCTTGTGGCGAAGAATGAGTTGCTCGGTCTCCTGAAGACGAACTGACACGGGTGCTGGAGCGACAAAGTCGGGGTCTGCGTGAGTGGACAGCACAGGAGTCCCTCAAACCCCCTCTGTGACCTCACACTCTTGCCCCCTCAGAGGCGTCAGGGCAATGGATACTGTCCCACTGACAGGAGGGAACGGAGGCTGTGGGGGTGAGGGGAGAGGGAGAGGAAGAAGTAAGAAAGGTCATGGCAGGAGAAGGAGGGACCCCTCAGGACAGAAAGAGCCCAGGCCTTACAAACCGGAAGAGAAAAGCAAGCATCACTCTGAGTCCCAAGAGTAAGTGACAAGTGTCCTGTGCCGAGCAGAATCACAGACTCTCAGACAGGGAGTGCCCCCAAAGCTTGCAGTCCAGCCTCTTCCCCGAGATAGGAGGCCCTCCAGCCTCCCCAGGAGGGTTGCTCTGGCTCAGCCCACACCCCCTGGCGCGAGCAGCTCCCTCCCCACCAAGGGGAGGTGGGACTGGTAAGTGGGGACCCGAAGGGGCAGCCTGGGGTGCTGGTGTTGGCCCACAGGTGGTCGCACCAGGCACAGGGAGGCTGAGGCTTTAACAGGGGGACAAGAGAGGATGTCCCCACCAGGGACTTCCATGGAGGGGCAGTTCTGACTGGCAGCCAGCTCATCCCCCCCGGAGCTGAAATCCGTGCTGAACAGAACCCATCATCCCTGGCCCCCGAGCCCCCACGTGCTAACATTCTCACAGCAATTCTTGTTTTAATGATTTTCTTTTATTTGAGAGAGAGAGTGCGCACAAGTAGGGAGAGGGGTCAAGGGAGAGGGAGAAGCAGACTCCCCACTGAGCGCGGACCCTGGGATCCTGACCTGAGCCGAATCAGATGCTTCACCGACTGAGCCCCCCAGGCGGCCCTCATTAAGCAATTCCTAGCGGTTCAGTTACTCCCTGGCAATACCTCTCATCCTCTCTTGTCCCCCTGTTAAAGCCTCAGCCTCCCTGTGCCTGGTGCGACCGCCTGTGGGCCAACACCAGCACCCCAGGCTGCCCCTTCGGCTCCCCACTTACCAGTCTCACCTGCTGCCAGTTGGCCCCAGCCAGTCACCCAGCATTTTGTCCCACTTTCCACGCGGAGAGACCTTTCGGGGAGACACACAGGCTGGACGTACGAGGAGTAATTCACCGAGAAGGCCAGTAGAATGAGGGCGATGTCATGTCTCAACGTTCTACTGTCGTAAAAGTGATGGCAAACGATGTCTTCCACCGGAACCAGCAGCGTTGTTTCGGAATGAGAATGTACCAGTTTGTCTCCCAGCCTCACTGTATGTTCCTCGTGGCTGTGGGAAAGGACATGCCCTTCCCAGAGATCCCGGAGGGTCTACACTCCCCTTTCCACAGTTTCCAGCTTCTTCCCAGCCTGGTCCCGTCTCCTCGGCCAGCATCAGGCCCTTGCCTGCTTGCACACCACATACAGTCCCCAAGCCCCGAACCACTCCAGCCAGTGGTTCTCCAAGTGAGGTCCCGAGACCACCAAAGCAGCCCCAGGGAACTTGGTAGACATGCGAATTCTCAGGTCTCACTCCAGACTGAATAAAACCTAGGGCGCTGTGACTCCTTTCCAGAGGAGGAAGGGGAAGCTCGGGGATGGGGACCCAACGGGCTCCAGGTCACAGAGCCCCTGACACTCACCTAATTATGCAGTGGGCAGCGGTCAGCACCCACCGACTGGCAATGAGAGAGCCTCCGCATATGTGTCTGTCATTGATCTGCAGGCTCACCTGCCAGGGCCACTTCCGCTCTGCGGTGGGCAATCCACTGGCTATCCTCATAGACCTCTGGCCGCATCCTGGTCGGCTCACTGAAGAGAAGGGACTGGAGGTGAAGCTACTGTCTGGCTCCCCGCCCAGCGCCCCTGGCCGGCCACCAGCCCGCAGAACCAGGTTTCCTCTCCAACACTTCAAGACAGAGTCTGACCCTTGTAGCTCCCCAGCCAAGCAGCTTCCCTTCTGGGCTCCCAGGCGGACCTGTCCAGACCTGTCCAGAAGCAGTACCTTGACGAGAGAACGTTCCAAAGACAGTGGTCTGGCTGGACTCCACTGTGAGTGTTAGAGGTGCTGTAGCTGCAGTGGATATTGGCATCCGCGGGGACTCGGGGGTTCCTGGTGGCGACGGCGCCTTTGGGCTCGCCGGGATCATTGCAGAATCCGCGCTGGGACTGTAACCCTCACCTGGGGAAGATCAGTGAGACAGGAGCTGGCCCGAGCGCACCCCTTCGCCTGCCCCTTCCCCCCGCACCCCCAGCAAACCTCCCCCTTCCACTCCCCACCCCGTGAGCAGCCCAGCACGGCCTCGCCCCCCCTCCCCCGACCCCACCGAGCCGGGGCTGGAGGAGCAGGAGCCTGAGCAGGAGGCCCAGGGGGCCGCGGGGGGACGCCATGGGCCCGCCCGCACTGCAGCCCACTCAAGGCGCCCTCTCGCGGCGTCCCGCGGCCCTGCGCTCACGTTGGCTGGACCCCGGTGCGCGGGCACAATTCCCAGCCAGCTGCACCTCCAGGATTCCCGCTTCCTGGTTATACGACCGGAAACAATCCAGGTAGTGCTCCTCCGGCGCTTGAAGATGTCGTTGCTTTTATCGACCTTAAAATAGAGATCTTCTGGGTTAAACGCCCGAGTAATCTAATCGCTGGAGCCCTTGAAAGGACAAGGACATGCATTCTACCCCATGGAAGGTGAAAAACAGAAAGGAAGTATGATAAATAGAAAATACAAAACCAAAGGGCAGTATCGAGTCCTAATATGATAGCATTTGCAATTGAGTGTGAACAGGCTGAACACACCAGACAAGCAAGAACTTTCACATTGGTAAAAAAGATAAGGTCCAGAAACATACCAGATACTAAAAAAAAGAGGCAGATACATTGGTAATAAAGGAATAGGAATGAAATACCAGACAAATCTGATACAAAAGGAAGGTGGGATAGCAAGTTTCTATCAGATCATAAAATCAAAGGCAAAGATTACGCAAGACGGGAGAACCTGAGGGGCTCAGTCAGCTAAGCCTCTGACTCTTGATTTCAGCTCGGGTCATGATCTCAGGGTTGTAAGAGCCCCACATGGGCTCCACACTCAGGACGGAGTCGGCTTGAGATTCTCTCTCTCCCTCTCCTTCTGCCCGTTCCCCTATTGGTGCGTTCTTTCAGAAATTAATTAATTAATTAATTAAAATATTATATAAGGGACAGAGAGATTTATATACAGTTAAAATAAAAAAATAATCAAGAAGATGCAATCAGGGGTCGCCTGGGTAGCTCAGTCATTAAGCGTCTGCCTTTGGCTTAGGTCATGATCCCGGCATCCTGGGATCGAGCCCTGCATCGGGCCCCCTGCTCGGCGGGAAGTCTGCTTCTCCCTCTCCCACTTCCCCTGCTTGTGCTCCCTATCTTGCTGTCTCTCTCTGTCAAATAAATAAATAAAATCTTTAAAAAAAAGAAGAAGAAGAAAATGAGGAGCCCTTAATATGTAAAACAACAGTTGACCAACGTCATGGGAAACCAGAGTTTTTCAAACATTCCTCTTAAGAAGCCAATAGCTTATAGAGGCAAAATTAAGCAAAAATTACAGGATATTTGGCTATGACCAGTGATAACCTTTTTTTTTAAGATTTTATTTATTTATTCATGAGAGACACACACAGAGAGAGAGAGAGGCAGAGGGAGAAGCAGACTCCCCGCTAAACAGGGAGCCCGATGCGGGGCTCAATCCCAGGACCCCGGGACCATGACCTGAGCCGAAGGCAGATGCTCAAACTGACTGAACCACCCAGGCCCCTCACCACTGATGATCTAATAGCAATATGATGAATTTTACAACTACCAGCAGAGAACATTCATTCTTATTGAGCACTTAAGAAACATTCAGGAAGGCCACAAAGGAAGACCAATAAACTCAAGGAATCAACTTTATGGCTTCTGTTCTTGAGCCACACATCTATAATACTAAAATCAACTTCTACAAAAAATCCCGTAGTTCTGAAACACACAGAACTCTAGAAGATGGTCCTCCTATTAAAAAGGAAATCATAGGGGCGCCTGGTTGGCCCAGTCGTTTGAGCATCTGACTCCTGATTTTGGCTCAGGTCATGATCTCAGTGTCATGGGATCAAGCCCTGCGTCGGCTCCACGGCTCCATGCTCAGCGCAGAGTCCACTGGAGATTCTCTCTCCCTCTGCCCCTCCCCCACTCACCTGCTCTCTAAATGATTAAATAAATAAAAGCTTTAAAAAAAAAAAAAAGGAAATCATGAGAGGGGCGCCTGGCTGGCTCAGTGAGTAGAGCATGGGACTCTTGATCTCAGGTCGTGAGTTCAAACCCTACGATGGATGTAGAGCTTACTTAAAAATAAAATAAAAAATTTAAAAAAAGAAAATCATGAGGTAAAAAATGACAATTTAAAGACTACTACCAATGAAAGCACTATATACGAAATATCGCGTGATGCAACTATAGTCGTCCTAGAAAGTAATGTAAAGCTTCAACCATATCAGAGCTAAAAATGCAGCTCAGAAAGTTGAAAACAATCAATGGAGTAATCCCCAAGACAGAGCTTGGGAGAAAGAAACGACTAGTAAGAAACTGCAGCAGAAGTCAATAGAGACAAAATTATGAAGAAGATGAACACAATCAGAATTTTGTTCTCTGAAAAGCTTAATAAGAGACAACATCCTAGGAAGAATGAATAAAAGAAAAAGATACAGAATAAATAAAGGGAAGCAACTTAAAGATATAACAGATATTTTTCTTTTAATTACAGAAGAATGTTATTAAATGCATGTGCTCACTTGTCCTTCCGGCCAAGATAGACTAATAGGGATTGCCCTTCCCACCTAAACAACCAAAGGTGGGCAAAAATATGAAACGACAGTTTTCAGGACACTGGACACCAGGCCACAAAGGGCAGGACCGCTAATAGATGGAAACCAAATGGGATGAGTCCTATCATGGCTCTGCTTGTGGACTTCAGAGAGTTTCTAGGCCACAGTTCAGAGAAGGGGAACCTTGGCAGAATGTCACAGGCTCCCTGAGGTGATCAAGTGAAGCTGAAAAGTGGGGGGGGGCACCCCAGGCAGCTATGCAAAGAACACTGGGGGGCGGGGAGAACTCTGGAGATCTGCAGAGGCTCCCCCTTGAGTACTCCCCAGTGTAGTGATCAGTGAGGGGGTGGGGGGGAACTACCAGAAGCTAGAGAGATAACCACTTGAAAGGATTAGAATTAACAATGCCCGGTGTTCACCGGGGGGGCCCAGGAATAGTGCCTGTTTCCAACAGCCAGACTGGAAAAACTCAAGATTCACAGAGCCCTGGGTAGCATGTTCAGAGAAGTCTTGTCTCAGGCGGGCCGCCTAGGAGGCTCAGTCCACTAAGCGTCTGCCTTAGGCTCAGGTCATGATCCCAGAGTCCCAGGACCAAGTCCCACCAAGTCCGGCCTTGGGCTCCCTGCTCAGCAGGGAGTCTGCTTCTGCCTCTGTCCATCCCCCCTGCTCATGCATGCACTCTCTCTCTGTCTCAAATAAAAATCTTAAAAAAAAAAAAAAGTTCTTGTTTCAGCAACAGGAAATAATTGTTCCTAGACTGAGAAGTGCTCCAGTCCTGTCTAACAAATCTTTAAAGCGAGCCCTGAAAATATCCATTTCTTTTTTTTTTTTTAAGATTTTACTTATTTACTTGACAGAGAGAGATACAGCGAGAGAAGGAACACAAGCAGGGGGGAGTGGGAGAGGGAGAAGCAGGCTTCCTGCTGAACAGGGAGCCCAATGCAGGGCTCGATCCCAGGACCCTTGGGACCATGACCTGAGCCGAAGGCAGATGCTTAACAACTGAGCCACCCAGGCGCCCATGAAAATATCCATTTCTAAGTAATTTCGCTGCATTCCAAATAAAGCTCAAGAAAATTTCTAGGAAAATATCAAACATCCAGGTAAAAGTCACAGTGTCTGGTATCCAGTCAAAGAATACCCAACACTCAAGGAGCATGAAGATACAATGCATAAGGTGGAGAATAGCCAATCAATCCAAAGAACTGACACAGGTGTTAAAATCACTGGCAAGAACATTAAAACAGCGATTATAACTGTAAGCTATACATATGTACTCAAAAGTTAAGTACAGATATTGAAGATGTAAAAAGACCCAAATCAAACTTCTAGATATATAAACTACCATGTGTCAGATGAAAAAAAGACAGTGACTGCTGGGATTAACATTATGTTAAACATGGCGGAAGGAAGAGATGGATGAACTTAAAGACATGACAACAAAAAAAAAGAAAATTACCAGAATGAAACACAGAGAGAAGAGGGAGTATAAAAAAATATAACACTGTGGGCTTGTGGCACTTCCACAAGGGAGAGGTGCTGCGTGGGAGAGACAAAAATATTTAAAGAAATAATGGTCAGGTGCCCAGGGGGCTCAGTTGGTTAGGCGACTGCCTTCAGCTCAGGTCATGGTCCTGGAGTCCCGGGATCGAGTCCCGCATCGGGCTCCCTGCTCGGCGGGGAGTCTGCTTGTCCCTCTGACCCTCTTCCCTCTCGTGCTCTCTGTCTCTCATTCTCTCTCTCTCAAATAAATAAATAAAATCTTTTAAAAAAATAAAAATAAATTTAAAAAAGAAAGAATGGTCAAACATTTTTCCAAATTTAATTTAAAAAACGATTACCCCAGAGATCCCAGAAGCTCAACGAATGCCAAACAAATGAAGCTAGACGGAAGCACAACCTAATCAAGTGGTGCTCCAAACCAGTAATAATGTGAAGAGGAACACAGGGAAGTGTGACAGTAGACACCTCATCAGAAACAACACGAGCACCATTCTCAGCTGAGGTCAACAAGATGACGCCATGCCTTCCAGTTTCAGCTCTCATAGCGTAAACACTTGTTCCCAGTCTACCATGTGCCATATTTTTCCATTTTTGTGCTTTTTTTTTCTTTTTGCTGCTGATTTTGCTGTTTAAAATGATCCCCAAGCAAAAAAATAAAATAAATAAAATGATTCCCAAGCATATTGCTTAGGGGCTGTCTCGGGTCGCTAAGGACTCCAGCTGTGATGTGCGTCGCAGAGAAAAGACATGTTAGGTGAGCTTCGCACGGGTATAAATTACACTTCTGTGTGCCCTGAGTTCAGTAATAGTGAATCAACTGAGTGTATTAAATAAGGTGTCTTTAGCCAGAAACAAACAGAAAATAAAGCTACATATTGACCACCCAGTGACAATGTTGTGCAGCAAGACTCCCAGGAATCTACTCCTGTATTTCTCTGAGGAGCAGTTGTTCAGTATTTGCTAATTCAGTACTCATGGCTACTTCACAGAACATAAAAACTAAAAAAAAAAAAAAAAAAAAAAAAAGAAAGAAAAAAGGAAGGAAAGAAAAAAAGAAAGAAGAAAAAAAGAAAACAAGAAAGAAAGAAAGATAGACAGAAAGAACGAAAAAGAAAGAAAGAAAGAAAAGAAACATGTTACTTTTAGCAACTGGGTTTGGGGTGATTGGTTACTCAGCAATAGGGAACTGAAACCCTTATTGAAACTCACATTGTCCCATGTTGTCTGGACCAAGTGTCTCAGATGGGGTTCCCCGGAAGCAGATCCTGAGCGGGAACTGTATGTGCAAAGCAGAGTGTCCCACCCCGGCCTCCCTCAGACAGCAGAGGAGTGCCCTCGGGAGATATGTGGGTAAGCGAGCAAGGGAGGCAGAACTGGGCAATGGCAGAAGCTGAGCTACAGTGCATTTGCAACTGAGGTCTCAGCTGATCCTCCAAGAAGCCCTTCCAAGTTGGCCCCAAGTGAGGCAAGTAGGCTGGGCGACACCTGTCCAAGGGTGGGATCCTGAGCGCATCCCTTCCCTCAGACGAGTGCAGCTTTTGGGAAGGCTGCAGCTGAGGCAGTATTTTCAGGAGCTGGGAGAATGAAGTGCTTTCTCATGGCGTGGCAATACCGCCTGACCCCCGGGGTACCACTTCCTGTTGGCTCCTGAGTCCTTCTAATGTGATCCTGGCCGTTTGGATGGCTTCCTCGCCATCTGGTACGACATGACGTTTTCGTCTCCTCCGACACATTCCCTGCTCCACACCTGGACATTCTGCAGATCACTTTCCCAAGAGGCCCTGATTTCTTTTGGGGGGAAATTGTATTTCAAGACCGCAATCTGGGCCCTAGGAATACTCCTTGCTAGATGTCGCTTGCTTCTTATGACCAGAAACCCCCAGCACTTTTTGTTTTGTTTCTTTTTAAATTCTAATATTTTTAGGAGAACACATTGCCCACCCCTCAACCTCCTTCTTTGCCCGTGTCATCTATATCTTTCAGAGGGCGGCTCTGCCCAGCCACCACGCCCCTGACCTGAGTAAGAGTCATCCTACCCACGGGCTCTCCCCTCCCACCTGCGGTCCACGTCTTATTCACGGCCGCAGCCCAGTGCCTAACTCACAAAGGGTATTCCACGAATATTGGTTGAGAAGACTCAAAGTGGCTACCACTCTCCTGGCAGTTGGCGTCCCACTCACAGGGAGGCTCTGCCTAGCTTTTCTGGTAGCCAGAGGCAGATCTTCGGTAACTAAGCTGCTGGACTAAATTCCTGTCTCCACCCCCAGCAAGAATCACATGCTAATATCAGCATGCCACAGGGCATCCCATCTGGACCATGCACTTCCCAGAGCCAGGGACTGTTCCTACCACTGGGACTGTGACTCCTGGCTAGCCAGTTGTGGGATTCCCTCTTTGCATTTACTGAGTTTAGCTGTAACCAGCTGGGGTTTGCAAAGCACAGTGTCCCACCCCGGCCTCCCTCAGACAGCAGGTGGGACTATCCCAGACTGCTCGCTGAGGTCCTGGATAACTGGGAGTGTTAGCACTGACCATTTGGAAGGATGGGTAGGCAAGGGAGAGAGAGGCTGGGGGATGATCAGCAGCCAGTACCAGGTGACTGTGGGACACTAGATCGGGTGATTGGGAAAAAGAAACTATATACACACACATACACACACACACACAGAGCCAGGCCCTTCCACCTCCCCTCCCCGGGTGGGAGCTCTTTGGGCTCAAGGCGGCCTGACACCCAGCCCACGGTGTCTCCTCAAAGCATGTCTGTTACACGGCAGCAAGGAGAGACAGGAGGCTGTGTGAGTGGGACATGCCCCAGTATCTGTCCCCTCGCCCCTGCTCCTGACCGCAGGGGCTGCCAAACTCAACTATAACACTTCCAGCCAGAGATGTTGATGGCTCTCACAGGAGGAGAGGCAACAGGACCCACGGGCTAAGGCCATCCATCAGATTTACATCAAGGTAGACAAGCTCCCCACCTCTGACTCTTCTAGAGTTTACTGGACACCATGAAATGCTTTTTTAAGCTACACCGGAAACTAGTTCTCTACAGAGTATGGTATACGCAACACTCCAGAACTTTCAGGAGACCAGAGCTTCAACATAAATAAGAATGCACTCCAAACATTTATTCAGTTCTGCGATCTCCGCACTCCATCACTGCCTCCACGCACCTCCGGGTGAGCCTGGATGGGGCCACTAGGGACTGAGGAAGGGGGACCCATCACGGGGCTGCCCCAGGAGGGCCTGTGTGCCACAGGCTGGCCACGCACGGCTGGATCCGCGCTGGGGGCAGGGGAAATGTCTCCCAGCCCCAGACAGCCCGGTCAGATGTGGAAACTCCAGGCCTCACAGCTCAGCAGGGACATGGTGATGCCTCCTCCCTCTCTCTGCACAATCTGCAAGCTGCCTGCTTCGACCCAGTCTCAGGTGACAGCCTGAGACCACAGCCAGGTCCAAGGCTGCCTCACTGCTCATGAGGTGTCTTCTCTGGTAGAGGCTCTCCAAGATGGCAAGGAAGCACTGGGCTCCACCTGGCAGGTCGGCTGGCTCTCAGGCTGGGATGCTTGACCCCTCTCCTTCAGGGCAAGCAGGGCACAGCCAAGGTCGTGGGTGTGGCCGAGGCAGGTGACTGGGGGCATCAGGCTGGGACACTTTCGGGGCTCCAGCCTCGCTGCCACTTTCTCCTGTGGGGCTCTCTACAGGCTCAGTGGACGCCAAGCAGAATTGGAGGAAAGGGCATTTGAGTAGGAGTGGGAGGTCGGAGGAGAGGCCCAGTGCGAGATCCGGAAACAGGAGGGGGGTGGGCCGGGGTGATCATGGGGCCACCAGGATGCCCAGGGGCAGCAGCAGACACAGAAGTGGGAAGGAGCCTGCTGAGTCCCAAGAGCAAGCCTGACTCAGGTGATCAATGACCCAGTCCTTGTAGAAACTAACTTCTGTATAAACTCCAGGATAATTTCTGCGACCGCAGCCAATGCCCCAACTCACAATCCCCACCTGGACCCATGTTTCATTAAATTCACAGACCAGGGGCCCCCCAGAGTCTCCCTGGAGAAAGAGGAAAAAAGTAAACACAGGAATGAAAGAGAATCAACATCAGAACTGGCGGATCGCGCTGCAAGGCTTGGGGAGACAGGCACACGTGGGGCTTCCCCAGGACCCTCCCTCCGCAAGACATCCACCAGCCCTAGGTTCCTGGGAATATCAGATTTAAGGGTTGAAAATTCAGCAAACAAAATTCATATACGTATGCAAAAAAATCATGTACCAAAAAAATGGAATATAAACAAAGAAAATGTCCATACTCTGAGCTAATCATAATGAAGAACGTCTTTACCTGAGCACACTGCCAGTCACATAGAAAGGGGTACGAAACATGTGACTTGCATTTTTGGTATTTTCCGCCTGAATCTCCCCTCCTCTCCCAACCCCCTCCAGGCAGCACCAGGTCCTCCTGCTAAAGGATCCAGGCAGGCCAGCCCTGCCAAGCCTTGGCAGCTTGTCCCTTGAGTCCCCTTGCCGTGAATTAAGGGTGAATGGAGGGGCTGCTGGATAACACGGGCCCCGCTGCCTGTCAGGGGACCACAGAATGGCAAGACGGCCAAGGGCCTATGAACTCACCTGGCAGGCATCCTTTCCTTGGGCATTGTAACCACAGACTGTCCCTTCCTTGACTATGTCACTACTAGTTTCCATCTGGGTTTGGAGCATCGTGTTACATTTCTCATAACGGATAATGTTTAGCTCAGCCTCCTGTAGCCTTTCGGCAGCTTCTTTGGACTGATCTGTAGAAATAATTTAGGAGTAGGTGGACCTGCCTAATGGAACGGGACAGGAGCCCCTCATACCCACTCTTGGTCTCAATACAGTGTGTTCACATACAGACACCCCATTAGGGGAGTGACTGCGGTCCCCGTTTGACACCGAAAGAGATGAAGCCCAAAGCTGACGTGGGGAAAGGAGGAGGTAGGAATCAAAATGAGACCGGAGAAGGAACAGATCAGGACAGGAAGAGCTGAGGCCTTACCAGCCCCGAGAAATCAAAACCAAACTCCCTGTCACTCTGAGTATCCTTAGTAATCGTGACAGTTGTCCTGTTATCAGTGAAGGGACTTTACTTTTGAGCAGGATCATAAACTCTTGGACAAGTAGTGTCCCAAAGGTACCAAATCCAACCTCTCCCCGGGGATGGGAGGCCCAACAGCCTCACCACGAGGAGTTCTCTGGGCTCTTTTCATTCACAGGAAGCTCCCCGTCCACCAAGGCAAGGACTTGCAGTTTGGGACAGCTCCCATGAGCAGACACATCAACACCAACACCCCACTGGCTAAAATCCACCCTAGAGAGAACCCACTTTGCTCGTCACCTGAGACCCCAGGTCCTGAAATTCTAATCGAAATCTGAAACACCATCAAATTACTCCCTACCAGCATCTTCTCCACCAGCCTCCCTTCCCCGCTTGCTAGAAAATGGCCTCCTTGCCTCCCCTTTTAGCTTGCAAGCCAACCACAGGGCACGAGGCAGCCTCTTGCCTGGCCTGAGCTTCAGGTCTTGCTTCAATCTTACCTGCTTCGTTGAGCTTCCCCCATCCAGTCACCCAGCACTCTGTACCAGCTTGTACCATGAACTCCTTTTTAGGGAGGCACACGGGCTGGATGTGGGAGGAAAAATTCACAGGGAACTCAAGCAGAACAAGGGCAATGTCATTCTCAATTAATCCAATAGGATTGTAATGTTGGTGAATAACGATGTCTTGGACGGGGATCTCGACTGCCATTCTGGAGGTATGCTTCATGAAGATGTCTCCCAGCTTTGCCGTGTACTCCACATGGCTGCAGAGAGATCCTAGAGGCTCTACACTCCCCTTCCACATCTTCTGGGCCTTCCCAGCCTGGGCCTCTCTCCATCAACCGCTTCCCTCCCTCCATCACCACGTCCCATCCCTGGACCCCTGGTCAATCTATCCAGCGGCGCTCCAAGGCTGGCTCCCCGGGGAGGAGCGTCAGCGTCACCTGGGAACGCGTTAGAGATGCAGATGCTCGGATCCCACTCCTGATCTACTGCATCAGAGACGCTGGGGGTGGGGGCCAGGCAATCTGTGTTTTAACAAGCTCTGCAGGTTTATCCAGGCTCGAAAGTTGGAGACCCCCGATCTAGCCACAGTGGTCTACTACACTCCACTCTTCTTAAATATTCCCCCTCGCCAGTCTTTGCCCACACACTGCCTCTCAACTGGCATCCCTCCCATTTCTTGCCACTTGGCTTGAAGGCGAATCAGCACGAGCTTTGAACCTGATTTGGGGTCTTGACTTTTCAGGCTACCAAGGGCCCTACCATCACCTTCCTCTGACTGCAGTGTGCAGAGCAGAGTCTACGACCCCCTTTCTCAGATGAGGAAGAGGAAGCTCGGGGAAGGGGTTAGGACGGGCTCCAGGTCACAGAGCCCCAGACACTCACCCAAATATGCAGTGGGCCGCGGTCAGCACCCACCGACTGGCAATGAGGGAGCCTCCACACATGTGTCTGTCATTGATCTGCAGGCTCACCTGCCAGGGCCACTTCCGCTCTGCGGCCGGCAATCCCCCAACTATCCTCATAGACCTCTGGCCGCATCCTGCAGCAGGTCAGTGAAGGGAGGGGACTGAAAGAAAGCCACTGACAGCACCACCCGCAGAGCCGGATAATGCTCAGAAGTCTCAGAACCCTCAAAGCAAGGCCCATGTCCCCTCAGACCGCCCAGCCCACCCCCAGAGCGGCGCTCTATCCCCTAAGGCTCCTCAGAGAATGGCCGCACGTCCCCTCCGAGCTCAAGCGCAGGGTTGGGGTCACTCCGAACCCCCCTCCCCTGGGAAAAGCCATCTCCCCACGAGACCCTCCCCCAGAGCACGGTCCCGGCCCCCGCGGCCCCGGCCAGTTGTCCCCGGCAGGGCCTGGCCCAGAAACATCACCTGCAGGGAACAGCGGCTTTGCTGTGCTTAGTGGCTTTGCCATGGCCCCAGCCCTGTAGGAGCCAGAGGCCCCTGGGGTGACGGCCACCACTTGGGGGGATGCGGCAGCCTCTTGGGGCCCGGGGGGCGCAGACGGTCCCTCAGCCTTCCACACGCTCGCGCCGGGGCCCTCGCGGCCGCCCCCCGACGACGACGGGGAGGTGGGCGCCGGGGACGGTGGGGGCGGCGCGGACCCCCCCTCCGCCTCACGGAGCCGAGGCTGGAGGAGCAGGAGCCAGAGCAGGAGGCCCAGGGAGCCGCCGGGTGGGGACGCCATGGGCCCGCCCGCGCCGCGCCTCTCGCCGCGCCCTCTCGCGGCGGCCCGCGGCCCTGCGCTCGCGCGGGCGGGAAACTGGGTCCCGCCGCGCCCCCTGGGGGGGCCTGACCGTCGGGGAGGCTCTTCATCCGGGCACCGACCGCCGCGGCCGGGCGTGCAGCGCGCCTCGCCCCCCTCCTCCGTTGCCTGCTCGCCGCCGAGATCTGGTCCGCCGGGCGGACTCGAACGCGCTGCCCCGGGCGGCACCGAGCGCTGCCTTGGAGAAGACACTGCCCCTCCGCGGGAACAGAGCCCTGAGCCAAGTGCAAACGGAAAGCGCGGTGAGATCTCACGACCCACGGAACAGACTGGCGAAGATAAACAGTCGTACAACACCCAGTACTGAGGCGGATGCAGAGGTACTGGATCACTCAGACGTTGTGGTAGGAAAGTAAAACACTACAGCCACTCCGGAAGACAGACTGGCAGTTTCTCATAAAACAAAATATGCAATTCCCATACGACCCAGTCATTGCATTCCTGGGCATTGACCCCAGAGAAATAAAGCTGTATGTACACACACACACACACACACACACACACACACACACACCCCTGTACGAATGTTTTTAGTAGCTTTATTCTTAATAGCCACCCTCTGGAAACAACCCTGTAGTAGACAGAATACTGGCTCCCCAAAGATGTCCGTATCCTCATCCCTGGAACCTGCGAATATGTTACGTTACGTGGCAAAAGGAATGTGAGTAAGTTAAAAATGCTTGAGCAGGGACATTATCCTGGAGTACATACATAAAAGTGGCCACAATGTCTTGCAGTTCCTCCTATCAAGAAACGAAGTCAGGCTGTGGTATGAGCAGCCTATCCCTTGGGCTACATGACCCTGCAAACCCCATGGTGCTAGAGTTTGCGGTGGTAAAATAAAAATGCTGGAAGGAGTCTCTGCTATGTCCTAATTATAGAGTCACAGCATAGACTCCTGCAGTACTGGAGCAAGACCACACTGTCTGCAGCTGACAAATTTGAAAAGCAACTCCTAGCACCCTACTGCACCCCGGAAGGAAACTAACTGCCAGACCAAGGAACATCAAGTAACTGAGAGTCTCATGCCTCCTATCATAAAGTAGATATTCAGCCAGACTAAACAAGCCATAAACTCGGCCGGACAAAGTAATTCATCGTTCAATGGACAGGAGACATTTGGAACTGGATTATTACGACAGGTCTTGAAGACACAAGTAAGTTGCACAAAAATAATGGCCTAGACCTCCATATTCCCTGCTTGTATTGAATTAAAGTTTCTCCCTCACTTCATACCCATAGCCTTATAAGGAGTATCCTATGACCAGCTGATGAAAGGAAAAAACCAAGGCCTAGTTCACAGTTGGACTTAAAATCTCAGTGCCAGTTGAAAACAGACTGTTGTTGCACTAGAACCTCACTCAGGGGTGGCCCTGAAAGGCAGTGATGAGGAAAATCCTGTGCATAGAGCTTCAAACAGTACACCTGGTCATCAACTTGGTATAAAAAGAGAAGTGGCCTGAATAAGAATATACATGGACCCCTGAGCAGTGATGAATGGGTTGTTTGGTTGGTCAGGGGCTTAGAAAGAGCAAAACTCCATGATCTGGGGGAAGAAGCACATGAATGGACCTATGGCAGCAGAAACGAAGTGTGTAGCCTTGGGATGCCTGGGTGGTTCAGTGGGTTAAGCATCTGCCTTCAGCTCAGGTCATGATCCCAGGGTCCTGGGATTGAGTCCCACCTCGGGCTCCCTGCTCACAGGGAGTCTGCTTCTCCCTCTCACTCTGCCTCTCCCCCAGCTTGTGCACACACACGCTCTCTCTCTCCCAAATAAATGAATAAAAATCTTAAAAAAAAAAAAGTATGTAGCCTTTTCTCTTCTGCACCAGTGCCCGCCAATGTGTGGCCACTCAACAACCAAGTGGATAGGATGATTCCTCCACTAGAGATCAGCTAACACTTGTCCTTGTCAACCTCCATGCTTGCCCAGTGTGTCCAGGAACAGAGTATTGTGGTGGCAGGATTGGAGGCTATTCATTCACCCAATAAAGCAACGTGGGCTTCCTCTTACCAAAGCCTGTATAGCTACTACTCCTGCTGAATGTCCAATCTGTCAGCATCAAGGTCAACGCCAACCCCCTGAAATGCTACATCCCTGAAGGAAACCAACCAGCTATTTGGTGGCAAGATGATACCGATTTCTTTCCACCCCGGAGGGCTAGCACTTCATTCTTACTGGGATTAATGCATTTCAGTACTCGGTAGTACTATGTTATGTAGGATCCCAAGATGCTAAATCAGACACTCCATGAGTCCACTGATAGTGGTGCTGGCAAAGACATGATAGGTAGACAACACTTTACATCTTTCCAATAATTAAATACTTTTGTGACAACAGGAGTGATATAAGTAAATGTGATTTTTTATATTGTGTAATGAAACGTGTCAACATTTGGAAAATCTACATAACTACATAACTAAATCTACATGACATAGTTTTCCAAAGATTTTACAAAATTAGGTATGGTACAAGATCCATTCAAGGTGAAAGACCAATAAATTTTAATGGAATGGGTACAAAAAGTTCAAAGAGTTTCATATTCTACATTACAAGATATTTAAAAATGGGAAGTCTTTAATATTTCCTAACAACACTACCATTTCTGGCCCACCTCATGTCTGTACAGACCAATTTCCATCTGATATCATTTTCCTTCAACCTGAAGAACTTCAGAATCTCTTCAAGTCCAGGAAGGAATTCGCTCAGCTTTTGTTTGTATAAGTCTTTACTTCAATTTCATATTTGAAAGATATTTTCATTTGATGTAGAATTCTACCCTGACTCACTTGAGGATGATCTTCTCTCTACTATTTTCTAAGTTGCATTGTGTCTGGAGAGAAGTCTGTAGTCATTCTTATCTTATCTTTTCTTTTTTTTTAAGATTTTTTATTTTTAAGTAATCGCTACACCCAACGTGGGGCTCAAACCCACAATCCCAAGATCAAGAGTCACAAGCTCCACTGACAGAGGGATTCCTGTACAGCAGGAATTGGCCAACTTGCCCTGTAAAAGACAGACCGTAAATATTTTAAGCTGTGCAGGCCACACATGGACTCTGCCATATATTCATTTTAAAAAGCAACTCTTTAAAACTGTGTAAATCATTCTTAGTCCTCTACAAAAGCAGGCTGTATCTGGAATTGGCCCCCAAACCATAGCATGGTAACCCCCACTCTACACGATTCTGACCTGCAAACTCCAGATGCCTAGCCTTCCTGAGCCCCAATCTGTCTCCTTAACTTAGTGATATCACTGTGTTCTGTTTGGGTTTCTCTCCCTGCTTCATGTGAAAATGGCCTCCGCTTAGGAAGCCAGGAGAATTGTAGGGTTCATCTCACTTCTTACCCTTCTCTCTAGGGTCATAGTCCTACATGGTCATACAATGCTCTCAATAATTCTAGTTTTCCAAAAAAGTAGAACAACCGGGTTCCTATGTATACTCTTGGTGTATTTTCACTTTTGATAATGAGTAACCCTGCTTCATTGTGTGTCTTTTGAATTACCTGTGTCATCTGCAAGAGTTACGACCTTGGATGTCAAGGATTCATGTGTAAATCTATTTTTCTTAACTCATGATGCCAGTTTTCAAACTAATTTTACCAAACTACACTCCCACCATCAGTATAGGAGTCTTTCTATTAATCTCCGTCTTCTCAACACTTACTGCCACAGTTCTGTTTTTTCTCATATGGTGGGCATAAAATTATATCTTAGTATGGTTTTAATTTGCATTTCCCTGGAGTATATTTTCATATCTTTCCTGGCCATTTGTGCTGTCTTTCTATAAAGTGTTTGTAACATCTGCCCAATTTTATATTTGGATTGCTTTTGAAGTACTTCTTATTGAGGTTTTTTTTTCTTTTAATGCATGCTAATCCTTTGTTAGTAATGCGTGCTCCAAATACCATTTTGCAATCATGATTTGTCTTTTCACTTTATTACAACTTTTGATGAATAAAAGTTCATAGTTTTAGGGGCGCCTGGGTGGCTCAGTCATTAAACGTCTGCCTTCAGCTCAGGTCATATTCCCAGGGTCCTGGGATCGAGCCCCACATCCAGCTCCCTGCTCAGCAGGAAGCCTGCTTCTCCCTCTCCCACTCCCCCTGCTTATGTTCCCTCTCTCGCTGTCTCTCTGTCAAATAAATAAATAATCTTAAAAAAAAAGTTCATAGTTTTAACGTAGTCAGAAGAGCAATCTTTCTCTTTATCATTTATGCTTTTTTGTGTCTGCTTTTAAGAAGCCTTCCCTAGGGGCACCTGGGTGGCTCAGTCGGTTGAGCATCTGCCTTCTGCTCAGGTCATGATCCAGGAGTCCCGGGGTTGAGCCTCACGTCAGGCTCCCCACTCAGTGGGGAGTCTGCGTCTCCCTTTGACCCTCCCCCCCTCATGCTCTCTCTCTCTCTCTCACTCTCTCTCTCAAATAAATAAATAAAATCTTTTAAAAAAAAGCCTTCCCTATCCTGAGGTCTTAAAGATATGATCCTGTATTTTCTTCTAAAAGTTTTAAAGTTTTGTTTTTGATGTTATGTCTTTTATCCGCATTTTTTTTTGTTTATAGGGAGAAAGGAATTCAGTTCATTTATTTTCCATTTAACCATTTATCCCAGAACCGTGTACTGAATGGCCCATTATTTTTATTAAAGTATAGTTGACATATTCTTGATTACTAGAGCTTTTGAGCAACAGTATGTGATAGAATGCATTCTCCCATCTCGACTTCTTCTTCATTAGGGTTTTGGCTCTTCTTGGTACTCCATATAAACTTTAGGATAAGTTTGACAATTTTTTTTAAACTGTTGAAAATTCTATTCAAATACGCATTAAATCTAAGGAACATTTCGGGGAGAATTGGCACCTGCGTGCTATTGAACCTTCTTATTCATGAATTTGGTGTATCTCTATTTAGGTCTTCCTTCATGTCCTTCAATAAAATTTCATAAATTTTCTCACAAAGTCACACACATCTTTCAGAAATGCAATTACATTATTCTATTCAACAATCTGATCAAATTATTTTATCAATTTTGATAATTTGTCGATTCCTTGGGGTTTTCTATATTGAAACAACCAAGTCATGTACAAATAATTATATCTTTTCTGTAGTGGATACGCCCTTATTCTTCTTGATATGTTCTCTCATTCTGTTAGGACTAGTCCTCTCTTGCTATTTTTTAAAGAAAAAAGAAAAACCTACAAATTAGAAAGTATCATTGTTTTACACAGTCATGATTTTAGATATTTGTTATTACTTGTTGTTTTACTCACTATATTTGTTAAGGTAAAGGCTAAAGTGTGGTAACAGAGATATCCCAAAGTACAGTGGTTAAAAAAAAAAGTTTATTTCTCTCTTACTTAACAGTCCAAATGTAGGCAGCCAAGTCCAGTTCTGCCACCCTTAACATGGGCACACATCTCTGCATCCAAGATGGCACCTCCATCTTTCTCATCTTCCCCTTTAGAAAGGGGAAAGAGCCAAAAAACATACTCATGTCCCTTTGAAGGTCATCCCCCCAAACAGCACACTACTTCTACTTACATCTCATGGAACATAACTTAAATACATGGTCACCCTAAGCTTCAAGGGAAGCTGAGAAAGGCAGTTTTTAAGTGCATAGCCACCCAGATCACCTGGGATCCATTTTACCTGTTTGGTGTACCCATCTCCCAACTATTGGTACTCGGAATTCCTACCTGCATCCTTCTTAGGAGGCTGACATGGAGCCACATTACAGAAGGTGACTAGGAATTGTATTCCTACCTTCCATCCCTCCAGTCAGCCTGTAGCCAAAGACATAGTGGTACAGGGCACAAAAGCCCAGCTCCCTTGCCTTAAGTCTGATGAATTCTAAAGTAGACTCCAGGATCTTGCTTAGCCTAGACTTCACCTATAATCACATTCTTATTAAACTTCTTGCCTTTTCCTAGCCTGCTTCCCTCACATCCACACAGGTTTTTCCTGAAAATAACACTCTTAATAAGTTACTTGAACATGAATCCCTGCCCCAAAATTTGCTGGTAGCCCAGTAGATGCTGGAGCTGGCTTGTCCCAGCTCATGAAAGCCAACTGTTAATTGTCAGGAATTTTATGAGCTGATTGTTAAACACAGTCATTAAAATTTAAATTATAAAACCTATAATTAAAGAAATTACACTAAAAACAAAGGTAATAAATACTCAAAATTCATTACTTCCTAGTTATTTTTCTGAATTTTCTAATTACCTGTGCTCTTGAGGTGAGGTCTACTACAGGTGTATGGTAGAACTTCTATCTAATGGTATACATCTCTTCCCAACTCCAGATTCAGTAATGTCATATTGGTAGCTTGAAATCAGCCATGGTGGGGGCACCTGGGTGGCTCAGGCAGTTAAGCATCTGCCTTCGGCTCAGGTCATGATCCCAGGGTCCTGGGATGAAACCCCGCATTTCATCAGACTCCTTGCTCAGTGGGGAGTCCGCTTCTCCTTCCCCCTCTGCCCCTACCCCCCAGCTTGGGCTCTCTGTCTGGTGTACTCTCTCTGGCATTCTCTCTCTCAAATAAATAAACAAAATCGTAAAAAAAAAGAAAGAAAGAAAGAAGGAAGGAGAGGAAGGAAGGAAGGAAGGAAGGAAGGAAGGAAGGAAGGAATCAGCCATAGTGAAAGTATTTATATTATGGAAATCTGAAGAATGTCATAAATCTGGGCTTTTTTCCCCCTCCAGAGCTGTTCGTTAAGTATTTGCTGGCACAACACTAGACATCAGGTCATTGCATAAGACATGTATTATGCAAGAGGAAGAGAATGGACACTGGGGCCAAACTAGAATATGTCACATTAACCTGTTTCTTTTTTTTTTTTGAGGTTTCAATATTTTATTCAAGTTTTACTTTAAGTGATGTTAATTACAGCATTTGAAGGGGAGGATCTAATTCCACGCAAAATGGAAGACTCTAAAATGTACCCATTAAACGGCTAAAAAATAAACCAAGTGGCGAGAATAGAACAAGTCCAATTTAGATTCCGAGTGTTGTCACAATGTGATTACAGTCACAGAGACTCTTCCCAGCTCAGAGCTGGGACTTTTAGAGGCCATTTCATACTCTGGTGCAGGGGCAGAAAACCACAACATGAGAGGGAATTAAGTCCTGAATTAGTGGCTTTATCACATCCATCTTCTGTAACCCAAAATGGCACAAAAGAAACAGCTACCACAGCCTGCAGACTACTTTTGGTGTAAAAGAGGTGATGGACTGGGGTGGAAACAGGTCAGGAAAAATCTGTCTAAAAAAGTCTCTTTCAGATGGGTTTATACACACCATCAGTGAGTCTCTCCTTCCTTCGGGTAGGAAACCCAGTTCAATTCTCAGGAAGTCATAATTTCATTCACGTACTCCATACCAATTAACAAAGTGCCTATAAATTATCAGCTTTTGCTGATAATTTGCAGCCATTTCTAGATAAAAAAGAAACCTGAACTCCCTGGAGGGGCCACCAAGCTCCCCCCAAGTCTACAGCTGAAAGGACTTTTCGTGGACTTGGGTTTCTTCTGTACCTCTGAAAGGGTAACACCTTAAAGCTGAATCATCTTTAACATGGAGGTCTAAAATGATACTTAGCAATACTTGCATCCCAGACATACAACATTAAAAAGGTACACTAAATTCTGAAGGTAGCTAGGCTCAAAATAGTTTAAAATTAAACGACCGTACAGTATTCATTTATGCCTAAAATTCCAGTCCTAGACCAAGCTTGTGGCCACCAGCATTGACATTCTTGCCATCCAGCAGAGCTGATAGGGTCAGTTTGATACCTGGCTTTAGGGTCTGAGTATATCCTAAACCTATCAGGCTGGAGTTGTTCACTTTAGCTGAGAAGCAGGCGTCAGGGTCGATCTGATACTTGGCCGCTATTCCAAAGTGAGTGTTACTATTTCCTGCTGTTCAGGCCAGACAGACAGTGGTCTCTAACTTCTTGTTCACCTTCTGATAAATGGAGCCACCAAATTCTGTCCCATCGTTTACATTAGTGTGGAGCTGGAATTCGTCAGTCTTGTAGCCAACTGCAAAGTTGCTCTGGGTCACTTGAGACTTTGCAGTCTCAAAATTCATCTGGTAGCCAGCCAGCCAGCCATCATATCCCAGCACCACAGCACCCGGACTGAAGGACCTGCAATGTCGAAATCCACGTTGCAGCCCAGGTTGATGTGCTCCCGCTTATACCCTGTCTTGATTTTAGCATTTTTCCCCCCTGTGTTTGGTGAGAAGGATGAATCAAAGGTCAGCTTCAGTCCATGTGCAAGCTGATCTTCCACAGTGATCTCTGTGCCTAGTGTGTTGTCAGTGTTCCATTTCTCTGTGAACATCAGACCATATTCGGTCCATCTGTACTTGGTTTCCAGACTGCCCGTCACTTTGGTGGTCTCAGTGTTGGCTGAACCTGAGCTTGTAAATTCCAGTCCATTCTCAGATTTTGTTTTCGAGTCAAGTTTTATTAAGCCAAATCCATAACCCTTGGTGAAGACATCCCTGGCAGATTTGCCAAGATCAGCATACGTGGGAGGCACAGCCATCCTCTCTGCTCAGGGGCAGTGGCGGTGGGCTCAGAGGCTGCTACCGCGGGGCAACCTGTTTCTTTTTAACTAGGAAAAATTTGCATACGGTTAAATAGATCTTAAGTGCACAATCTACTGTTTTAATAAATATATAGATCCACGTAACCACCACTTCAGTCAAGGTATAAACCATTTTGAAACCCCAGAAAATGCCTTTGTGCCTTCTTCATGTTCATCATAAGCAACCACTGATCACCTATTGTGCCTATTTGGTCTTCATATAAATGGAATCAGAAATCTGTACTCTTTGGGTCTGGTTTCTTTCACCCAACATAATGTTTTTGAATTTCCATCCATGTTCTTGTGTCTGCCAGCAGTTTATCCTTTTTTTTATCGCCAAGTAGCATTTTCATTGATTATCATTTATCAGTTAGCAGACACTTGAGTTGTTTCCAGATTCTGGCTATTATGAATAGAGATGCTATGCACATTCATATATAAGTCTCTGAGTGGATATTTCTGCTATTTTCTTCCAGCCTGTGGCTTTGATTTTCACTTTCTTAACAGTGTCTTTTAAGGAGCAGAATATTTTCATTTTGATGAAACCCAATCATTTATTTTCTTGTCTAGTTCATGCTTTTTGTGTCCCATATAAAGAATCTTTGCCACTCAAGGGTCACACAGACTTTTCTGCCTTTTTGTAGAAGTTTTCTTAGATGTAGGTTTTACATTTAGTTCTAGAATCCTTTTTAAGTAAATTTTTACATATAATGCAAAGATTCGGGGGTTTTTTTGTTTTGTTTTGTTTTTACATAGGAATGTCCCATTGTTCCAGTATCATTTATTTAAAAGACTATGCTTTCCTACATTGAATTGTCTTGGCACCTTTGTTGAAACCAACTGGCCGTATATGTGTGGATCTATTTCTGGACTCTCTATCCTGTTTCACTATCTATTTGTCTGCCCTTATGCCAACACCAAACTGCCTTGATTACTACACTTTTATGGTAAGTCTTAAAGCATAAGAGTTCTTTCTGTTGTCCTCTACATCCTTTGCTTTTCTGTATACATTTTAGAATCAACCTGTCAGGGGCGCCTGGGTGGCTCAGTCGTTAAGCGTCTGCCTTCGGCTCAGGTCATGATCCCAGGGTCCTGGGATCGAGCCCCGCATCGGGCTCCCTGCTCAGCGGGAAGCCTGCTTCTCCCTCTCCCTCTGTCTCCCGGCTTGTGTTCCCTCTCTCGCTGTGTCTCTCTCTGTCAAATAGTTTTTTTTTTTTAATCTTAAAAAAAAAGAAAGAATCAACCTGTCAATTTCTACATAAAACTCCACCTTGAAAAACATGAAAAAATTGGGAGGTGTAACATGACTGAATTTCAAGACTAATTATAAAAGCTACAGTAACTAGGACACTGTAAAGTTGGCATAAGAATATAAAGATAAAGATATATATACAAATAGATAAGGAACTAAATAGAGAATCCATAAAAAGATGCACATATATGCTGTCAATTTCTGATGAAGTACCAGTGCAAATCAATGTGAAAATAAATATATTTTCAACAATGGTACTGGAACTGGATAAATATTAAAGATACAGAAAAATATACTTTGATCCCTATATCTCATACCATGCTCCCAAATTAATTTATAGACCATAGACCTAAACGTAAAAGCTAAAATCATAAAGCTTCTAGGAGAAAAAGTAGAAGAAAAAACTTCACAGCCTCCAGCTAAAAGTGAAAAAAGTGAAAAAAATCACAGACTTAGGATTCCACTCAGAATATAAGAAGACTTCTTAGAAGTCAGCAATAAAAAAATAAGCATCCTAATTAAAGATGGGCAAAAGAACTGAAAACATACTTCATAGAGATATGCATATGACCAATAGCACATAAAAAGGTGTTCAATATCTTTAGTTATAGGGAAACAAATAAAAACCCCAATGCAGTACCATTTCATACCTATTAGAATCGGACCCCAAAAAAAAAAAGTCTGAGGACCGATGGGGATGTGGATCAACTGGAACTCTTTTATTGCTGGGAATAGCGTAAAATGATACAAATAATTTGGAAAACTCTTTGGAAATTTCTAATAACATTAACCATACATCAATTTCATGAGCCAGCTGTTCTGCTCCTAGATTTATTCCCAAAAGAAGTGAGAGCACATAGACACAAAAAAGTCTTGTACTAGAATGCTTATTAGCAGCTTCATTCATAATAGCCCCAAACTGCAAACAACCCAAATGTCCACCAACAGGAGAATAAACCAACTGTGGAATATTCATGTAAGAATATTACTATTCACCAATAAAAACGAATGAACTAGGGGCGCCTGGGTGGCTCGGTCAGTTAAGCGTCTGCCTTCGACTCAGGTCATGATCTCAGGGTTGGAAGATCGAGTCCCACATCGGGCTCCCTGCTGGGTGTGGAGCCTGCTTAAGATTCTCTCTCTCCCTCTCACTCTGCCCCTCCCACCTCCCTCTCTTAAAAAAAATATATATATAAGGTTCAATAACATGCAAATAAGCTGATAATAATCAGAATAGTGGTTACTTCTGGGAAGGGATGATTAGAAAGGGGCATAAGAGAATATCCTGGTAATCCAGGATATGCAAATATTTTCGATCATGATTTGGAGATGGTAGCATGGGGTATACCTCTGTTAAAACTCATAAAATTGTATATCACCATGTGTACATTTTGCTATATATAAATTACACCTCAATAAAGAAAATAATAATACAGAAATGCATTAAGAAAGAACAGTCGTTCATCAACATAAGCTTTTAACCTTATCGATTTTTTAGAAATGAATAAAAAAGGAAGCAGTGGTGTATAGTGAAGTGGGAATTAAAAAGAATTTAGCCTAGGGGCACCTGGGTGGCTCAGTTGGTTAAGTGTCCGACTCTCAATTTCGGCTCAGGTTATGATCTCAGGGTCCTGAGACGGAACCCAGCATTGGGCTCTGCACTCGGCAGGGCGTCTGCTTAAGATCCTCTCTCCCTCTCCCTCTGCCCTTCACCTCCTCCCTAAAAAAAAAAAAAAAAAAAAAAAAAAAAAAAAAAAAAATTAGTCTAAATAAATGAGTTTAAAAACTTATATTCATATAACAATCCAGAAATAAAGCTCCACATGATACCCACTGAATTGGTTAGAATGAGGTTTTTCTATAAGTAACTGAGACAGAAGATGACAATGGCTTAATTAAAAAGAGTTTCTTCCTCTGTTGCATGAAGAGCTATGATTGCAGCCCTACAAATTCCAAGGAGCCGAGTTCCTTCCAAAATCCTGCTCTGTACCCTTAGCATGTTCCTTGTGTCCCAAGATGGGTGCTCAAGCTCCGGTCACCATGTACACATTCCAGCCAGGAGAGAAGAAAGAGATCTGAAGAAGGGCTTGTCCTCCATTAAGGATATTTCCCCAAATTCACACCCAACATTTCCGTTTACATTTTATTGGCCCGAATTAGTGCCACACTTAGATGTATGGGACTTGGAAATACAGTCTTTATTCTGACTGGGTATCTATCCAGAAGGAAAGGGATGGAAGGTGTCAGAGGCGACAGTTATGGATCCTGAGCCCAGTCCACTTCTTTATTCACCTAAATATTCACAGGCTCTTTCTTCTCTCATGCGAAAGGCACTAATCCCCTGCTAAAAGAAAGTAACCTCAAAGTTTCAAGAACAGGGAAGGAAATTGGGAGCAGTGGGGTAAATGCTTCTCATCGTGACAGACGGCTACTCTGGGACCACACGAGAATGAAGGAAATGAGCCAGCACAGAAACGGTAGACGCTCAACCTGTCCTGTCCCCGAGCCTCAGCCCGGTGTTCTTCAGAGCCAGGCCAAGGCAATGTGGTGCTCAAAGCAGAAAGTAAGGGCTGCAGTTTGCAGGCACTGCCCTGACCTCTCTCTTGCTTCCACTCTCTCTCACGCCCTCCTCCCTGGATGCAATGGCCAGCAAACTCAGCTACGAAGCTCCCTGCGGAGATGCTGGTGGCCGTGAGGGGCACAGCAGCAGGACCCAAGTGCTAAGACCATCTGTCGGACCCATATCAGAGTAGATGAGCGCCTCCCCTCTCACTCTAGAGTTTAAAAAGCGTCATGAACACATTCCTAAGTTAAATGTGAGATAACTTCTCCTCGGGGTCCCCACACCCCAGACCAGGAGAGAGACAACACGCAAGTGACAATCCAAACATTTATTCAATTGACACCTGAGATCTCTGCACTCCATCACTGCTCCACGCACCTCGGGGTGAGCCTGGATGGGGCCACTAGGGACTGAGGAAGGGGGCCCCATCACGGGGCTGCCCCAGGAGGGCCTGTGTGCCACAGGCTGGCC
>NW_027397077.1:4342937-4353890 GCF_003265705.2 Callorhinus ursinus
ACGTCCCCACACCTTGGCAGGGCCCCCAGGCAGCAAGGAGCAGGCCCAGCCAGCTCCGGGGAGCCACGAGGGGTTCTCCCCATGAATCTCCTTCACTAAGGAGGGAAAGGAGGATGTGGCAGACCACGCAGGCCCTGGCACTTGGGAATGAGGAAGCCTGGGGGGGACATCCTCAGTGTGGAGGTGGAAAAGGGTCCATGAAGTTACCTGACAAGAATTCTTCCCAGCTTCTTTATAGCCACAGAGCATCCCTTCCAGTACTACACTCTTCTTTGTTGTTATGGCTTTCTGAATCATCGTATTACACCTTTCATGGTGCATGATGTCTTGGTCGACCTCATGGAGAACAGCTGTAATGGGGTTGCCGCCTACACGGGAAGAAACTCAGCAGTGGGTGGTTGTGCCCAGGCGGACAGTAAGACCCTCAGCACCTAGAATCCACTTTGAAAAAAGCAGGGCAGTGGGTATCGTCTCCATTTGGCACCGGAGGAAATGGAGGCCCAAAGTAGACAGGGGGAGAAAAGGCTCAGTTGGTTAAGCGACTGCCTTCGGCTCAGGCCATGATCCTGGAGTCCCGGGATCGACTCCCGCCTCGGGCTCCCTGCTCAGCAATAAGTCTGCTTCTCCCTCGGACCCTCCCCCCTCTCATGCTCTCTCTCAAATAAATAAATAAATAAAATCTTTTAAAAAAAAAAGAGAGAGAGAGAGAGCATAAAGAAGAGCCAATCCGGATGGGAAGAGGGCAAGGTCTCACCAGCCCGAGAAATGATAATCAAGCATCTGTTACTCTGAGTATCAACAGTAATAGCGACAGGGATCCTGTGCATCAGCAAAGTGTCTTTACTTTTGAGCAGGATCACGGACTCTCGAAGGGGTAGTGCCCCAGAGTTACCAACCCAGCCTCTTCCCAGAGATAGGAGGCCCTACAGCCTCAGCAACAGAGACCTGGCTCTGCCTACACCTAAAAGCACAGGAAGCTCCCTGACAAGCAAGGCCAGTACTTTCGGAGATGGACAGCTCTGACGGGCAAACAACTCATCACCTGCTGAGCAGATACCCACCCCGGAGAGAACTCCAAAGCCTTTGGCTCCGTCCCCAGGGAACCTAAAAATACCCCCACACCAGACAGTCAGGGTCCCTCACAAATTTACAGAAAGAGACTTCACCCAGGTGTCTCTTCTCCTGAGAGCAGCTCCGGTCCCCGGGACCCGTGCCTTTCCTTAAATGACTACCATGAAATATTTGTGCTGCAACAAAAAACCTCTACCAATTTCCAGGCTCAAGCCAATCAGGAGCCATTACTCTGGCTGCGGCTAAACTGCCCCCCTCCTCCTCCAGGCAGTCCTCCTCCCTGTTCCTCTCTATAGACTTTTTGCCTACTTCAGGGTTGGGCTGCCTCCCTCTTCCTGGGTATGCTACCTGCCTCACAGTCTCACCATATTCCTCTTTTCTGCGCATCCAGTCACCCAGCACGTGGTCCCAGCTTCCACCCAGAAGGTCTTCTGAGGGATGCATACAGGCTGGATGGTCACAGTGAAGTTTACAGGGTGGAGGAGCTGGAGAAGGGCAAGGTCCTTTTGAATGGTTCCGACTACTGAGAGCTCGGGGTGGATGACGATGTTTCGGACGGGGATCACCACACTGGTGATTTCTTTATAGACACTCCGACCTCCCATCTTGACACTGTAGTGGAATTGGCTGTGGGAGAGAGGACATGCCCCTCATAGAGACCTCTTCCACACATTGCAGATGCTTCCCAGCCTGGCCCCAACGCCCCTCACCACTCTTTCTACCGGCCTATCACCCAACAGCCCTCCTTAATGCCTCTCGACATTGGTATGCTCATCCAAACGATTGGTTTTGTTCACTAAATTAGTACTCCTAGTAAGGAGACGGCCAGTGCCCAACCCAGCCCGTTTCTCGGGGATGCGCGCCCTGCCTGGGTTGGACTGGGTTTGGGTTTTGTCAAGTTGCTAGGGCAACAGAACCTAATGGGTATTTGAGGAGAGCAGGGCCGGCTTCAGAACTCGGTCTCTACTTGTCACTCCTCACCTTAAAATACAGTGGCCTGCAGTCAGCACCCACTGCTGTGTGATGAGGGAGCCTCTGCACACGTGTTTCTCGTTGATCCTCACGCTCACCTGCCAAGGCCACTTCCCCTCTTCGGCCTCCTTTCCTCCCAAGATTTTCGCAACTACTTGGCCACACCCTGGGGTGAGAACAGCGTGGGAGGAAGAACCTCAAAGAAACAGAGCCCGGGCTTCCCGGGAGAGCACCAGGTGCCCCTCGGACAGGGTGGGTAAAGGCCTTGGCCTCTTAGACTCCAGCGCAGTGCTGCCGAGTCCCCAGGCCCTGCACCCGCAGACCTCCAAGGCCACATGGCGTCCCACTCAGACTCCACAAGTGGGGCTACATTCCTCAGGCCCTCAGGGCACGGGAGGGGGGACCCCTGGCTCCCCCAGACTCCCCGGGGAGCACCGGCTCCCACTCGCGGGCCTCAGCCCCCTACGAGGCTCCCAACACCAGGCGTCACCTGGGATCAGTTCCACCAACTGGGAGAATACAGCAGCCTCTTGGGGCCCCGGGGTCGCAGACGGTCCCTCAACCCTCCCCAGGCTCGCGCCGGGGCCCTCGCGGCCGCCCCCCGACGACGACGACGGGGAGGTGGGCGCCGGGGAGGGTGGGCGTGGCGCGGACCCGTCCCGCGCCGCCTCCAGCTGGGGCTGGAGGAGCAGGAGCCAGAGCAGGAGGCTCAGGGAGCCGCCAGGTGGGGACGCCATGGGCCCGCCGGCGCCGCGCGTCTCACGGTGGCAGGCGGACCGGTCCACGGGGCGTGCGCGCGGCGGAAACGGCGGCTCCTAGCGCGGCGGGCCTGAGTGCGAAACATCGCACCCCCAGGTTCACCCGGGGCCTCTCTCCGCTCCGAGTCCCGCCGTACCCCGTCCAGGCCGCAGGGGCCGGGGTGCTTCCGAAGGCACTGCCCTTGACAGGGACCTCCCCGTTCCGGGGACACCGCCTGATGCCCCTGCCCCTTCTGGTGCGGTCTCTGGGCTGGAGCTGTTGAGGCCAGGCGGCCGGAGCATTACCCGAGGAGCCTTAATTCTCCATAATGGTTCCTCAGCTCAGGACTTCACCCACCAGACCGAGATTTTGGGGTGGGGGACTATACAGATTAAATAGTTCAGACAAAGGAGTAGGCTGCTGTTCTATTTCAGTGATAGTGGCGCCTTAAAAAATTAGCCAGCACCAAAGATACCTGCAAGTCAGTCCATTCTTCTTAGCGCTTGGTCCCTGGCATCGGTCCTGGTGGCGTGTCCTTTGTCTTTGTGGCCTAAAGGCTTCTGCTAGGCCTCTGCCTCTCTGGGCTTCAACCTCCCCGTTGAAGTCAGGGAGAAAACAACAATCACAGCTTCTGAATTGCAGTACTTCCCACTTTTCCCTGGCCAAAACGGGACAGCCAGTCACAGTGTTTTTCAGGAATGGGGATACTCCCCCTGGCAATTTACGTCTCAACATCCTGGTGAAGGGGTTATTCTCTCGGGCCTTCTTGGAGGTTGGAGAAGTGAGGGAGTAGGTCATACATCATGAATCCCTTCCAATATTCTCCACTCTCTCTTTACATTCCGTTCTCTATGTTAAACCAAGGAATTTCTGGCATATCAACTTCCTTTAGTGTGGTCCACCATTGAGTTCAGGCTTCAAACAACCAGCATGTAGAGGCTGCAACATGTAGAATCATGCCCACCTGTCTGAACCAGGAAACCGAATTCAGAATTTCTGGTACGTGTACTCCTGATAAATGTGGGTTCAGGCCTCCCCAGTCAAGCAAGAGTCCTTAGAATCCAATCCTATCATACTCCTCTGGTTTGTTCCGATGTAGATGAGAAAACTCTTGCAGTTCTTTTTGTAAGGAAGGCTTCTCCTCCTGGTTATACTTTGTACCTGTCCAAGAGCATGCTGGGATCTTACTCCAGTTACTAGGTCTAGACGCAGGGAAGACCTGGCAGGGGTGATACAGGTAAAGAGTTGGCATGCACTTATAATGTCCTCAGATGAAGTCAATACAGTGTCTCTAAGGTAAAGAGGACCAGCCTTATCAAATGGGAGGAGGCACTATTTCTACTGGCACAATAGGTTCAATCTGGCTGGAGGATGAGGGTGTCCTAAATCTATCCAAATGTACCCCCATTTGAATTTTCAGGGTCTCTTTCCTGACCAATCCCCTAACTTTTCTTTAAAAGTTCTGATGAAGCTGTTACTTCAATTTATGTTGAAACTCAGCAACCCAAAAGATTGGATACCACATCTTATTTTCATTTCAACTGCATCAACCCTACAGTTCTGCAGTATATGAACTTATTTTAGGGAAATCAGAGAAGGCTTTAATCCAAGAAGTTAAATCTCCAGATTGCCATTTTCTTTCTTTAAAATCATCAGTGCAATAAGAAATAACCAGCCCTTTTCACAATCTTTGTATTCTTCATTTCCACAATAACATCTATTGTGGCAGTCTTTGTGTTATCTTTTAATGAACTGTCAAATGTGAAGCATGGGCTAGTGTAAGACTTTAGAACTTCTAGGAGCTGCAGACACAAGGTGAGCTTGCACCCACTCATAGGGCCTTCTCTACAAACTCCCATCAGGTGTTCCTGAGAAAGATTTGCATCAGGGCAAGAGACCAGAGAAAGCCTTGCTTACAGTACAGGCATTAGGGAGGGGAGCCGGAGCTGCTGTGAGAAAGGCATGATGTGTGGCCTGAATCCTTCAACTCTGTCCCCCATCCCACCAGGCAGCCAATACAAGACCCAGGCCAGCTGCAGCCACTGCCACCACCCCCACTGTCACTTTATGTGACCGGGTGAGGGGCACAAACCTGTCATTTTCAGGGCACAAGTTAAAGCCTACTATAGCTGGGTAAAGAGAACATAAAATAACGTCTACGCCTAAAGGGGGAGCCAGATCTTTGGAGATCTCTTATGCTGGGGGAGAATCAAGATCACTGAGAAGACCTCATCTCTGAGAGCCAAGAAGATAGGACCCGCCTAACAGTGAGGCTGAGCCAGAAAAACAAAGAATGCCTTCACCTCCACTACCAGGCTAGCAAGTGTCCAGGAACAAATAACAGCAGTTTACTGCTGGGGGGAGGAGTAAAAGCATGGAAAGGCATCCTCTTTGACACATAAGCACAGAGAAGACTGACAGCTGAGTGTAGAACAGACACAGAAAAAAATCCAACTAGTCAGCCATCATTCAAAGCAAAAAAATAACGGAAGAATTCGAAGCCTGGTACATAAGGAGGGTAACCACACAACAAAAAAACTTGGCATGATTATCTCAAGACTCTCTACTAAAGAGAAGACTTGCCCATTTCTGAACATATTGTTTGTTTTAAAGATTTTATTTATTTCTTTGAGAGAGAGAGTACAAGCTGGCAGAGGAGGTGGGGGAGAGGCAAAGAGAGAATCCCAAGCAGACTCTGCACTGAGCGTGGAGCCCGACGCAGGGCTCGATCCCAGGACCCTAAGATCATGACCTGAGCTGAAATCAAGAGTTGGACGCCTCACTGACTGAGCCACCCAGGCGCCCCATGAACATATTGTTTACGGAAGTCTCTATTCACCTACGCAGAATGACTAGCTTTCAAACAAAAATGATGAGATACACAATGAAAAGGAAATTGACAACACACTGTCAAGAGACAAACCAATCAACAGAACCAGATTCAGATAGGACATGGGGTTTAGAACTATTACACAGGGAATTTTAAATACTAGGATGAACATGCTCTAGCTGCCATCTTGCCCGTCCCCCCGCCCACCTGCATGTGTACACCTAATCTCAATCTCAGCTGGTATGTCCGAAATGCCCTGAGTGCCTACCCTGCCCCCCATTTCTACTCCAACAAGAGCGGAATTATCATGAACCAGGAGAAACTCACCAAGCTGCAAGCACAAGTGTGCATTGGTGGGAAAGGAACTGCTCACCAAAAGAAGGTGGTTCAAAGACCAGCTCCAGCAGATGATAAAAAACTTCAGTTCTCCTTAAAGAAGTTAGGGGTAAACAATATCTCTGGTATTGAAGAAGTGGATATGTTGCAAACCAAGGAACAGTGATCTATTTTAACAACCCTAAAGTGTAGACATCCCTGGCAGCAAATATTTTCACCAATTCAGGCCATGCTGAGACAAAGCAGCTGACAGAAATGCTACCCAGGATCTTAAACCAACTTGGTGCAGACAGTGTGACTCATTTAAGGAGACTGGCTGAAGCTCTGCCCACACAATCTGTGGATGGAAAAGCACCACGTGCTACTGGAGAGGAGGATGATGATGAAGTTCCAGATCTTGAGGAGACTTTTGGTGAAGCCTCCAAGAATGAAGCAAACTGAATCGAGTCAACTTCTAAAGAAGAAAAACCTTGAAGAAGTTACTGGGAGCTGCTACTTTGTAATTATGACTGCTTTTTAAAATTTTGATCATGGACCTGATAAAAATCTAGGTCTCTAATATTTTTAAGCCCAAGCCTGTTGGACATTGCAGGTCTTTTCAGTTTTTGCTTATACACAATTCATTCTCTGCAACTAATTAAGCTGAAGAGGCCTGGGAATAAAGTTTGAAACAAGGTTAATAAAGTTCTTTACGTAGTATACATACATACATGCTATGATGAACATATTTGAAGGCTCTAGTTCAGAGGTCAATAAATGTTTTCTAAAGAGGGTCAAATAGCAAATATTTTAGGATTTTGAGGTACAAGTAAGGATATTATGTAGGCTTCTATAAAAAGAAGGAAGGAAAATTTTCCATGAAAATATAGTAATAATAGTAATTGGATATAACATTTTGTAATACCAATCTAATGAGAAGAATTTGGGGAGAATAACATTTTACTTAATTGGTTCAAAATTAGTGTTCTCCATCATCAAAATCAATTGCAAATTTTCTGTAATGGTGATCTATAATGGTATTTTATGCATTTAATCTTTTTAATGTCTTTTCGGGGCACCTAGATGGCTCAGTCATTAAGCGTCTGCCTTCAGGTCAGGTCATGATCCCAGGGTCCTGGGATCGAGTCCCACTTCGGGCTCCCTGCCCTGCGGGAAGCCTGCTTCTCCCTCTCTCACTCCCCCTGCTTGTGTTCCCTCTCTCACTGTGTCTCTCTCTGTCAAATAAACAAATAAAATCTTTAAAAAAAATAAAATGTCTTTTCATGTAGATAAGTGCTGCCCAATGTTGACATTAATCTGTGAATATATAGCTTTGAGCATATTCTTCACTTGGAAGGCATTTATTGAGCTATATAAGGTTTTTCTCTTGATATTTGCCTTTGTCATGTCATTAGATTGCAAATTAATCATTTCACTGAAGTTTAGGTGGAAGCTGCTCAACTACACTTAACTGGATTTTGAAATATGTAAATTTCCTTTGCAGCACTTACACAGAGGTCCAAAAACTACTTCTGGAGTTGTAGCAGAAAGCTCAGAAAATACATTCACTGCAAATTTGTGTGGGAATGCATATCTTGCTTGTTTTAACTTTTCACAGCACGAGAACTGTATAAGGCAGCTTGACATAACTTCTGATTCAAAAAACATTAGCTATCACCAAAATGACTTTACCGTAGGATAGACAGCAACAGAAAACTAGCAGAGGATGAGAAAGAAGAAGAGAGGATACCAATATAAGGTCCTTGCACTATTTAAAAAGCAGATACTATTGTTTGAAAGAGGAGGGCAATTAGTTAAAGATATACACTGTAAACTCCAGGGAAGCCAGGGGAACAAAAAGTTAAATAACTATCAATAAGACAATAGCAAAGATAAAATAGAATCATAAAAAACATTCCATTAATTTCAAAGAAAGCAGGAATAGAGAAAAAGAGATGGTACAAATAGAAAGTAATTGGCATGATGGTAGATTTTAATCCAACAATATCAATACTTGCATTAAAGGTAAGTGTTCTATTAAATGAATTAATGCTTCTATTACATAAATTAAAACAGATTGTCAGACTGGATTTTTTTTTAAAGCACAACTCAACGATATACCCACCTTAAATATAAAAACATAGATAGGTTATAGGGAGAGCAACAGAGTATGATATACAATGCAAACACTAATTAAAAGAAGGAGTAGTTATATTACCATCAGGCAAAGCCAGCCTCAGAACAAAGGGTATTACGAGGGATAAACAGAGACATTAATTACAGAATGATAAACAAAATTCTAAATGTGTATGCAGCTAAATACACCTAACAACAGATCTTCAAAATTTACAGAGCAGGGAGAAAAAGACAATCTAGCCAAAATTAGAATTTGGAATTTCAATATGTCTTTCTTAATAATTGATAAAAACAAATACACAGAGAATTAGTAAGAATATGTAAGATCTGCAAAACACTATCCATTAATTAGATCTAATGGACATTTATAGAATACTCTATCCTAGCAACAGCAGAATACACTTTTTTTTCCCAGCATACGTGGAACATACACCAAGAGAGAGCATATTATGATCCCTTAAACAAATGGTAATAAATTTAAAGAACTGAAACTATACAAAATACATCCTCAGATCATAACAGAAACTAGAAGCCAATAACAGAAAAATATCTCGAGGAGCACCTGGGTGGCTCAGTTGGTTAAGTGTCTGACTCTTGATCTCAGGGTTGTGAGTTCAAGCCCTGCATTAGAGCCCAGCATGGAGCCTACTTTAAAAAAAAGAAAAGAAAAGAGAAAAAAAGAAAAATATCTTGAAAATTGCCAAATTTTTCAAAAAATTTTTAAAACTTTGATTTTGGGGACGTCTGGGTGGCTCAGTCGGTTAAACGTCTGCCTTCGGCTCAGGTCATGATCCCTGGGTCCTAGGATAGAGCCCCACGTCTGGCTCCTTGCTCAGGGGAGAGTCTGCTTCTCCCTCTCCCTCTGCCTCTCCCCCCTGCTTGTGCACTCACTCTTTCTTGTGCTCTCTCAAATAAATAAATAAAATCTTAAAAAAAAAAAAAAAACTTTGATTTTGGACTTCCAGAATGTCTTCATGAGAAACTTGGTTGATTCCCTCCCTAAAGAAAAAGCTATTTAACCGGTGAAAATTATTTTTTAAAAAAAGAAAAACTATTTCAGGTCTCTGGAAATTGTCCTATGGGTATACAAAACATTGAGAAATATTTATATGAGAAAATCTACAAAACTTGGTAAGAACAGCAAGAGTCTGTGGCATTTGAGCCATGACCACCTCCCATCCCCCCTCCTTAGCTCCATATTATGGAACTCTACTCTGGACAAGTGGCCATGATGATGGGATCTCCTTCTCCCCCAGCTAAGATTTCACTTCAGAAGAAGCAAGTAGCTGGTGTCTCTCATTCTGCCAAGTCCATCTGCAGAAGCCCTGTTCCAACAGACATGCCCAAGAGAACTGGAGCTCCCTTCCCTCACTTTGCTCCTGCTCATAGGGCAGAAGCTCTACCCCAGGCACTGCAGGCTGAGAATCCTGGGGCTCCAATTGCCCCATCCCAGCTCACTGTTAGACCAGACGTTCCACCTTGGGAAGGGCAAGTGAGAAGACCGATGGGATTGCATCCCTCTCCCCGGTGCCCACTCAGAGAAGAGCAGTTTCACTCCAGGAGAAGCAAGATGCCATCCCCATCCTCAGCTCTGGTATAGCAGCACAAACATTCTGCCCAGGAGGAGAGGCAGGCCGAAAGGAGTGTGCCCTGCCGCTCTGCCTGAAGTAACTGAATTTATTTGGAACAGACGGTAGAGAAATTCTTGCCTAGGGGAGTTGTTTAAAAACAGAGATCATCTTGATGAGCAATTAAGAGAGTTGATAGTTCCATAATACTGGCAGCTAAAAGTGAAACAGAAGACTAGCTCGAAGTTTAACACAGAAAACGAGTGAAAGAGAGAGAGTCAAAAACACTGTACACAAGGGGTGGAGCAAGATGGCAGAGGAGTAGGAGACCTAGATTTCGTCTGGTCTCAGGAATTCAGCTGAATAGGGATCAAACCATTCTGAACACCTACGAACTCAACAGGAGATCAAACAGGAGAGTAGCAACAACTCTCTGAACAGAGAAGCGACCACTTTCTGGAAGGTAGGGTGTGCGGAGAAGTGAATCCAAGGCGATATTCGGGAGGATAGACGGCGGGGGAGGGGCCTCCGCCGGCCGCTTCTGGCAAGTGCTAGAGCCGCGGAGCACAAAATCGGACCTTTTAGAAGTTGGCTCGGCGGAGGGACGTCGCTGCAGTGGCTAAGCGGGGGGTGGAATCCTCCCGGGACAGTGTGGTCTCAGGACCCTTGGGGTCACGGAGAGACCGGGGGTGCCTGAGTGCGCCAGAGCTCCCAGGTATCAGAGCAGGGAAGCCGGCTGCAGAGACGGAGCAGAGTTGCGGGCTCTCAGCTCGGGGTTGCCATAAACTGTGATCCATGGCCCAGTCGGGGCACGGCTCCCCCAGGAGGGACCCAACAAGCAGCAGATCCGGGGAGACTCCCCTTCCTTCCCGGGGAGGAGCGGTGCGGGAACGCACTGCAGGGATCTGCTGGGTTTGGAAACTCCGTGCGGGGTCGGGTGCCAGAGATAGCAACGCTCGATCACAGGCCGGGTGAGCACGGAGTGCGGCCGAAGACCGGGGACATGGGAGTGACTGCTTTTCTCTGGGGACACACTGAGGAGTGGGGCCCCGAGTTCTCAGCTCCTCCAGGTAGAGATTGGGAGGCCACCATTTCTGCCCTGGTCCTCCAAAGCTGTACCGAGAGCTTGCAGGGAACAAAAGCTCCTGAGAGCAAACCGGAGCAGCTTCCTTAGCCCGGACCGACAAGGGCGGGGCAATTCCGCCTCCGGCAAAGACATTTGGAAACCACAGCAACAGGCCCCTCCCCCAGAAGATCAGCACAAACAGCCAGCAAGCCAAGACCAAGTTGATCGATCAAGGAGAATGGGAGAACTCCAGCGCT
>NW_027397077.1:4363890-4445442 GCF_003265705.2 Callorhinus ursinus
GTCAGAATGGCTAAAATTAACAAGTCAGGAAACGACAGATGTTGGCGGGGATGTGGAGAAAGGGGAACCCTTCTACACTGTTGGTGGGAATGCAAGCTGGTGCAACCACTCTGGAAAACAGTATGGAGGTTCCTCAAACAGTTGAAATTAGAGCTACCGTTTGATCCAGCAATTGCACTACTGGGTATTTACCCCAAAGATACAAATGTAGGGACCCGAAGGGGTACGTGTACCCCAATGTTTATAGCAGCAATGTCCACAATAGCCAAACTGTGGAAAGAGCCAAGATGCCCATCGACAGATGAATGGATAAAGAAGATGTGGTATATATACACAATGGAATATTATGCAGCCATCAAAAGGAATGAGATCTTGCCATTTGCAACGACGTGGATGGAACTGGAGGGTGTTATGCTGAGTGAAATAAGTCAATCAGAGAAAGACATGTATCACATGACCTCACTGATATGAGGAATTCTTAATCTCAGGAAACAAACTGAGTGTTACTGGAGTGGTTGGGGGTGGGAGGGATGGGGTGGCTGGGTGATAGACATTGGGGAGGGTATGTGCTACGGTGAGCGCTGTGAATTGTGCAAGACTGTTGAATCACAGATCTGTACTTCTGAAACAAATAACACAACATATTTTAAGAAAAAAGAAAAAGAAGAAGATAACAGGAGAGGAAGAAAAGGGGAGTATGTCAGAGGGGGAGACGAACCATGAGAGATGATGGACTCTGAAAAACAAACTGAGGGTTCTAGAGGGGAGGGGGTAGGGGGATGGGTTAGCCTGGTGATGGGTATTGAGGAGGGCATGTTCTGCATGGAGCACTGGGTGTTATGAACAAACAATGAATCATGGAACACTGCACCAAAAACTAATGATGTAATATATGGTGATTAACATAACAATAAAAAAATTAAAAAAAAAAAAACACTGTACACATACCTTTGTGCACAAGACTGCAGTCTCAGGAGTGAATGGATAAGGAACTTCCAAGCTACTAGTCCCTGGCTGAACATGCAGGGGAAAAGTAAATTCCCTAAGCTGTGAAAGCCATCTCCAAGAGACACACACATATCCAGTGGTAAATAGTGAAAATAAAACTGACCAAAGGAGATTACTCACAACCATTTACCATTGCGTGGCTTATGCTGATCCAGGGAAATAAGGGGAGGGGGGGAATCTGAGCAGGAATATCAGAGGCTGCAAAATGAAAGGGAAGCACACTTTACAGAATTATCGTACCCAAGTCACTAAACAAACAAATGACAAAATAAACACCACCACCATGAGTCTGGGGTGGGGTGGGGCGGGGGGACACGGAACCAGTGTCCAGATTTGCTACAACATATTACATGTTGTCCGCCTTTCAATGACAAAATTGCAAGACATGCACAGAAATAAGAAATACACAGAAAAAGAGGTGGATAATAAAAAACTCTCCTTAAGGGGACAGTGTTATATTTCAACCCATGCAAGAAAGCATTTCACGAAATGTAACACATTTCCATGAGAAAAACATTCAGGAAACTAGGAATGGAGAGAAACTTCCTCAGTATGATAAAGACCATATATGAAAAACCCAGAGTGAACCTCCTACTCAATGGTGAAAGACTAAAAGCTTTTCCCTAAGATCAGGAATAAGACAAGGATGCCCACTTTCATCACTATTTAACATAGTACTGAAAATCCTAGCCATGGCAATTAGGTAAGAAAAAAAGCTCCCCCCCCCCAATTCACAAGAAGGAAGTAAAATTATCTCTGTTCACAGATGACATGATCCTACATATAGAAAATCATAAAGATTTCACAAAAAAGAAAAATCTGTTAGCAATAATAAACAAATTCAGAAAAGTTGCAGTATACAAAATCAACACACAAACATCTATTGCATTATCTAGTGCATACACTAACAGTGAACAATCAAAAAGGAAATGAAAAAAAATCCCATTTCCAATAACATCAAAAAGAATAAAATACTTAGGGATAAATAAATTAAATAAATGTAAGCAAGGAAGTGAAAGAACTATACCTTGAAAACTATCAAAATATTGCTTAAGGAAATTAAAGACTTTAAACAGAAAGACATCCTATATTCATGGATAGGAGAACTTAATGAGGTCTTGTTAAAATGACAATATTATCCAAAGCAATCTGCAGATTCAGTGCGATCCCTATCAAAATCTCAATGACTTTTTTTTGCAGAAATAGAAAAACCCATTCTAAAATTCATATGGAATCTCACGAACCCCAAATAGCCAAAACAATCTTGAAACAGAGAACAAAGTTGAAAGACACATTTTCTGATCCTGAGGATGGCACAGCACAGAGCAGTGAAATACAGGTCCTGGGTGTACCCACGGAAGCCACCTGACCTCTGAACTCCTGAGGAACAGCCATCCATTGTCTTTTTTATCCTCAGAGACACTTGCCATGAGTGTTCTGTTCCTTACCACAGAGCATCTTCTGATTTATAGGCATTCATTTGACTTCCCCTTTTGGAGTCTGTGCATGACCCTCCCGGTCCCCAAATCCACATCCAGGCCCAGTTTGGGGACAAAGCCTTCTGCCCCTACCCCAGGGAAGCCATCAAAGCTACATGATGGAGATACTGCTCATGGAGGCTCTTCTGAAATTTTAAATTCTCAGTTTTATGAGGGGAAGGTAGGAAAGTAGGGGGAGGAAGAAACAGCAGGGGAAGAAGGAAACTAGAAGGGAAAAGTAAGGAAGGGAGGGGAGAGGAGGGAAGGGAAGAAGGAAAGGGAGGAGGTAAGGAGAGCATAGGGAGGCAAGGAGAAGGGATGTGGAGGGAGGGAAAGAAAGGAAGAAACCGAGTCATACATAGGTAGGAAGATACAAAGGGCATCATTTGCAGAAGACAGAATTGCCTTCTAAAACGAATCCAAATGAACTGACTGAAAAATTAATCAAACTATAAGAAAATAGACTAAGAGGGCTGGGGGGAAAGACCAACATTCAAAATCAATAACTTGCTATCCTGCAGCAGTAACACATTAGAAAATATAATAGAAAACAAGATATTCCATTAATGATAGCGACACACATTTTTTAAGAAGATTTCTTTCTTTTTTTAATTTTATTTATTTGTCAGAGTGAGAGCGAGAGAGAGCACAAGCAGGGGGAGCAGCAGAGGGAGAGGGAGAAGCAGGCTCCCCGTTGAGCAAGGAGCCCAATGTGGGACTCGATCCCAGGACGCTGGGATCATGACCTGAGCGGAAGGCACACGCTTAACCTACTGAGCCACCCAGGCTTCCCCGCGACACACATTTTTAAAAAAATGCATAGGAAGTGGCATTTCACCATTGGCCCAGGCTCCTCTGACCTTTTCTTAACCCTCTCCTCCTCACTAGTAGGGCTCCAGCCACACTCACCTCCTTGATGTGCCTCACTGGCGGCTCCCTCTGCCCCCAGACATCCAGACAGTTCATTTCCTCCCCTCCTGGGTCTAAACCAGGGCTGGCAAACTTTTTCTATAACGGGCCAGATACTAAATATCTTAGGCGTTGTGGGCCAAGAGACACAACCGAGAATATCATACACATACTTACGTAGAAACAGAGAAAACAGGCTTCCGCAAAATATCGATAGATGAAAAAAAAAATATTTATAGATGAAATTCAAACTGTGTAACAACCGAGGACTGTTTTTTGTTTTTATTTTTTGGGTAACAGGTTTACGAAGGAGAAGAATGGAATTCTTTTAAGGGGATACCATCAAAGTAAAGTGTTTTCCAATCACGGAACTGATTGCAAATGCTCTTCTGTAAGAACCAATCTCAGCTAAGAGGTGGTGGGTCACACGTGGTCTGTACTCAAATGTCACCTCATGGGTGAGGCTCTCCCAGGACACCCTCTCAAAAGTTGTACCCCCCACCCAGTCTTCCGTCTTAGCCTCTTGATTTTCTCCGCTGCACTCTGTCTTTTACTCCCGTAGACAGTTACTGTCCCTCCCTTCCATATGTAAACTTTATGTAGGCGGAGTGTGTCTTGCCAGTACCTGAAACGTGTCTGGCACATGGCAGGCACCCGATAACCATCTGCTAAATGAATGAAAGAACAGGATCCTAGGAAAGGGAGAATGTGTTGATACCTCTAAGCGTTTAGAGCAGTGCCCGGCACATGCTGGGCTCAATGAGTATTAGTCACGGTTATTTTAGGACGGACCCAAGCATCTGGAAAGTGCAGGCCCCAGAGCAGACACACAGAATGTTCCAGCCACCAGACACCCCCACCGCCCGCCTGCCTACCTGCCTGCTGAATCTCCTCTCTCTGTCTCCCTGCTCCCTCGGTGGCTCCTGGTCTCTGTCCCCCCCACACACACACACACTGGACCGTGGGTTCCCCCCTCGGGCTCTCTCAGTGTTTGTCCCTCAGGACCAGCTCCCAGGGCTCCTCCCCTGCACAGGGCCTGGGGCAGACGCTGCACTCACCACCCAGATGCCTTAGCTCCACTCTCCTCCATTCTGTCCCCCACCCACCCCACCCCCTCAGGGCCTAAAAATCCTGGCGCCCCATGTCTCCCTCTGTCTACCTGCACCTCAACTCAGCTGCCTCTCCTGTGGAAAGCCTTCCCTGACACCCTCCCCAGGCCCCTGTGCTGACCCTTCACTCTGCACTGTCATTCTGCCTGGGCACCTGAGCCGGCCCTATGTACCCCGGGCTGACAATTCCCCAGGCCCTACCCCTGCCTCCCCAACCCTGCTCCAGGAATCTCAGGCCTGATCTCTGACCCCCCCCCGCCCCCCAGCTCCCGAAAGCCCCCTCCCCCTGCCCTCTGAAAATTACTTGTCGCTGGTCCCCTCTAATCGCACAGCAGCCCCATTCTACGCGGGAGGAAATGCCTGGGGTGAGGGGTTGCGCACTTGGCCAGGTCACACGAGGAGGCAGGGGGAAAGCGGGACCCTGGGCAGGGGTTTGGGCAGTACTGGCCCAGGGTACGCGACAGCAGACAGGAAGATGGACAGAGTTTTGGGTGAGCCGCAGCTGAGCAGGGACTCGAAAGCGCTCGGAGCCTCTCCTTCTCCGCAAGACCAGGCGTCTGGGGCTCACCCAGGAACCGGCTCCCGCCCCCTGGCCCGGCGCCAGCCGTCATCCCCGTGAGGTCAGCCACCGGCCCGCGATTTCGGGGAAATACCAGCTCCTTATTAAAACCAGGCGGTGGTCGGGCCCCTGCTGCCTCCCCAGTAGAAACTAGGGTGTTTGTTCCGAGAGGAACAAGAGTGGGCAGGGCCTGGCCAGGGCCGCGGGCGGGAGGCTTGAGCCGCTGCACCTACCTGGCCGAGGGTCCGGGCGCCCTGGGGAACCCGGGAGGGTGGGGGGCGCACCCCGAAGTTTGGGCAAGGGCAGCCGGGGGAGGGGGGCGGGGGGGGACTCGGCACGGGAAAGCGGAGCCGACCAGAGAGGAGGGGGCGTGGGCCGGTGACCCGGAAAGCACGCGGGGACAAGGGGGGCAGCCCCCCCTCCGGCCGCCCCCACCAGCACCGAACGCCGGCGGCGGGTCGGGCCGCGGGGAAACGCAGGCTGTGGGGGTCTGCGGCCCTCCCCTTCCGGGCGCGCGGCGCGCCCCGCAGCCCCCCGGCCCCCAGCCGCCCGCCGCCTCCTGCAGGGGGCGCCCGAGGGCCGCGCTGCCGGCCCGGCCCCGGCATCTGGAGCGAGTTAGGGTGGGAGGCCCGCGGGCGGCGGCGTGAGCTCATCCCGGCCCGCCCGCTGCGGTCCCGGCGCTGGAAGGGAACAGAACAGAAGCGCCGCGGGCCCGCTCGGGGCAGCGCGGCGGGAGCGTGACTCCTCCCGGAATGTGGGTGTGAATGCAGAGGCGGCGGTGTGTGTGTGTGTCGCTGGCGCGTCGCCGAGGGAGGGCCGAGCCCCGGGAGCCGGCCGCCAGCGTGTGTCGCTGTGGGTCACCGTGTGCCGTGGCTGGCGAGGCTGTGTGTGTTCCCGTGGGGGAAGCGCTGCGTGTGACAAGTTACACACATCCCAGCACATACGCATTCCACCAAGTGCACAGGAGGGAGGTGGCCGGCTCCGTGGCCCAAAGCTGGGACTCCTGGCTGCCCGCCCCTGAGCCCGTGTGTGTCCCTGTGCGCGCGTGCAGAAGCCCCGAGCCCGCCCGCCGTGCCCCAGAGTGCGGGGGCAGGGCCCTGCGCCCACCTCCCCTCTGCCCAGACGCAAACATACTCTTCCTGGTCACTGCCCCAGGCACTCTCCTCCTTCGGGAGGGAAGGCGAGCCCTCTTCACTCCAGGGTCATGGCTAACAGTGACTCACAGAGACCACGTGGGGAGACACACACCCAACATTCATATAAGAAACACTTCCTATTAGCAGGACTCCCGGCTGGGAGAACCAACCGGCAGTTTGCAAGGTGGTGGCAAGGCTTGGAGAGGCTACTTGGTGAGAGAGGCTCATCCCTGGCCAGGGTGGGGAGCAGGAGGGGCTGGAGGGCGCTGAACCCCGGCGCCTTAGGTGCTCCAGCCCCCTGCAATGGGCCCTGAGGTTACTGCACAGGGTATGAAGGGCCTCGGAGGCCCCAGGACTCCCAGGGCCAGGAGCCAGGGTGGGGACATGGCATTGTGGTCGTCACCAGACAGAGTGGGGACCTGGGGCTAGAAGAGGTGCCTCGGAGAATCCCAGGCTCCCCTGACCCATCAGGCTGGTCCTTGCCTTGGGCCCTCACCTAAGGGATCAACTGTCTCAGCTTTGGGTACTCTAGTCCCAGCTGTGCTAGAGACCTCAGGGAGTGGCCCTGGCCACCCAGCACCCACCAGCCTTCCTGGCTGGGTTTGCGGCCCTGACATGCCCCCAGCCCCCCCCCCCCCCCCCCCCCCCCCGCCCCCAGCTGGGCAATGGCTCTGAGACAAGGACCCTGCCTTGCAGGACGGGGCACGTGAGCCCTCCACCCTTCCTCACCAGCTATTGCTCCTGGGGCCCAAAGCACACGTTTGCAGAGGGTTGGCCCAGAGCTCTAGGCCTCTGAGCTGCCTCCACATCCCCACTGGTGAGACAGAAAGGACACGCTGTCCTGGGTAGGCCTCCACAGGAGGTGGCTCTGCATCTAAAGGGACATGCATCTATGGCAACCACGGGGGTCCTCAGCTCCCCAGACACTGGGACAAGCTGGGTGAGGGATTTTTTTTAACTGGAATGACTCTGGTTTGTATAACCAGAGCTTCCAAATTACTTAGCAAAACATGTTTGCTTTTTAATTAACATGTGCTTGCAAAACAATGGTTTTAATTAAAGCGGGTGGGGAGGAGAAGGGACAAGAGGGAGAATATTTCAAGGAGCTCCAAGTCCCGGGCCAGGCTTCTTAAAAATAAAGTGGGAGCTTTGCTCCAAGCCAGCAGAAGCTGGGGGGCCAGGCAGGCTCCTTGGGAAGAGCCACAAGAACAAGCCTTCCTGCCCTCCACAGCTCTCCAGCTCCCTTGCTGAGAATTCACCTTTCCGCTGATGGTCTCAATCCTCACTGACCCCACTGTTCCCTGGGCTCCCTGGGAAGGGGTGGCCTTTTAGAAAGCTGTTTCCCAGGTAGCTGAATGGGGATCCACCAGATAAGAGCCAGGGGACAGCATAAGTGAAGATATGAGAGTGTGGGCCTTGTTGGGGGAACATTAAGTTCCCTGGGGAAGGAGAGAGCAGAGGTGGGGGAAAGTGACCCGTGAAAAAGCCAGGTCCCCCCAGACTGGTGGACTGGAAGGGTAGAGTGGGACCGGGAGATGCTGACGTCCAAGCCCCAGGGAGATAGGTAGGGGAAGCTGAGCTGGGGCCAGGGGTATAGGGGGTGGAAGGAAGGGTAAAGCTACGTTGGGCAGAGGGATTGGCAGAGTAAGGGGAGGGCCTGCAGGGACTAGCAGCGGTAGGTGGCCTGGACTGGGGACTCGGGGCTTCTGGTCAGAGGCTGCCCGGCCCCACTGCGGGTTTGGTCCGTCCAGCAGGGGGCAGCGTTGGCCCCATCATCCTGGACTCAGGAGGCACCCACCCAGTCCCAGCCAGGAAAAGCTTCAGGAAGAGTAAAATGAGATCATTCCGTCCAGGTCAGCTGCACTTTCTCCCGTTTCTGACTTTTAGACCCAGCACTGGGGTGCAGCCCAGGGTCAGAGGTCAGCACCGGGATGGGACAGTGCCCCCTCCCCTGACACACATGCGGACAGAGGGAGATTGACAGGAAGCTTTTAGGGAGTGAGGGGATGCCCAGGGTTCAGATCAGGTGGCCCCGAACCCCCAGATCCCAGTGGCCCCACCCAGGACCCTGTTTCTCATTAGGGGCCTTCTAGACTCCCCCCAGCCCGCGCCCCCACTTGAAACGTGCCTCCCTGTACTTAATTCATTACGCCAGGCAGGGTGGGAGGCCCAGTGGGCGGGGGTTATTTTTTCCCCTGAGCTCAGACATTCCTGGCTTTATTATTCTCCACATTTCAAAGCAGCTGTCGCCTCCCCCTACCGCCCCCAGCCCGAAGCTCAGAGTCCAGAAGGGGCCTCTCCAGGGCTCAGAACACCAGAGGCTTCCACACCTCCAGCCCAACACAGGAGAGAAACTGAGGCTCAGAACTAGAGCACCAGGGCAACCTGCAGGGACCTCCCCCAACAGTCTGCACCTGAACTTACCTAGCCCGAAACTTGGATCCTCCTATGTGCCCCCCACCACCCTGTCACCCTCTTTAACACTGTGTTCCCTGACTCTCTTCACCCTACCTTCCACACTGGTGACCTTAGAGGCCCCCTCTCCAATGCAGAGCCAGCCCTGCCGTCCCCCGCCGGGAGCAGGTGCAAGGACAGTTCTCAGGGTCTCTGCCCTGCTCCGGGCCTTAACAAACAAGAGCTCTGGCTGGGTCAGCCGCCTGACGGAGGGCAAGGCCCACCCTGGATCAAGGGATCACCCCAGAGGATGGCAGGGGTGGGGTCAGCCTAGAGAGTCACCTAGAAGCTAGGCCAGGGAGCAACAGTTCTAAGGACCCAGTTTTGGAGAACCAGGGAGGCCCTGGACAAATTTTTGCCCCACATCAGAGAGCCACCCACCTGGCCAAGTGCCTCAATAGGAGGTGAACTCCCTGTTGCTGGGGGTGCTCAAGCAAACAGCAGCTCATCAGACTTGCCCTGGAAAAGAGGTTGGCCCAGGTGTCTGAGGCCCCTTCCCATCCAACTCCGAGGTCAGAATCTGGGGCTGGCAGGGAAGGTACCCACTCCAGATTAACAGAATTAGGGGTCCCTCCTCGCTCACTCAGGGATGGCAAGGCGGGTCTGAAAGCACAGGCCAAGGCACAAGGACAGGAGACCTGGGAGCTGGACCAAAGCCAGAGCAGGACCTGGCGAGGACATTTTCTTTGTGGGCTCACTACAATGTCGTGGCACCTGGGGAAGAACTGGGAGCACAGCAGATACACCATCATCGTGTACTGATCTGACCCAGGGGGTAGGGTCCGACCCAGGCCCTGCTCCCAGAGCCTGCTGGGGTCAGGGTGCCCACCTAGGGGAGGGACTCTGCCCACAGGGGAAGCTGAGACAGGAGCCCAGGTGGGGCAGGCAACCTGGGAGTGCTGAGGACTGAGTTTCGAGGCCACTCTTGGTATCATTTTGCCTCTGCCGGCCCTACAACCAGGCACGTCCGCCCTGTGTGGGGGGCTTGAGGGCTGGATCCTCAGGTGCCCAAGAGGGTAGGAGTCACTCCTGATGTGGGCCCAGAGCGTTCTCGCCGTCCACACAAGCCTGGGGGCCCCAGGACCTGCCCGTACCTCCAGCTCTACTCTTCAGACCTACCCCAGGGACCCCCTCACTACAGGAAGACACCATCTGGGGGATGGACTGCACAGAGCCTGAGCTCCTGAGAGAGGAAGGAGGGGTCATGGGCCGGTTGGCCCAGAGCTGGTGGATGTGGGTATGTCTCCCTCATGGGGGCTCCCAGCCCTGGGCCCCTTCGCTCAGACCAGGCCATGCAGAAGGATGTGCCCATGTTCCCCCTTTATCTGTCCCCCAGGCCTGAGCACTGTTTCTCTTCCCAGGGCTAGAAACCATGGAGTATTTGTGCCTTCCTGCCTCGGCCGCCCCCACTCCGCCCCCGTGCTACTACCACTGGCTTCCCACCTCCAGCTGCAGGTGGGAACAGGTATAGGCACCCACGGGTTCGGGGGCATTCGGAATCACAGGATCCCAGACACTGCCATGGAGGGAGCGGAGGCATCATCCCCACCCCCAGCCCCGATCTCCATCAGTGCCCGCCTGTCTCAGGGGCTCATCTGCCCCTCTGCAGGGTCTCCACTCCCCTTTCCATCCCACCGGGCAGGGCCCGGCCTGTCAGTCATCACAGGCATCTGGTAATTACACTATGCGTGAATGAATGAATGAATGAATGAATGAGTCAGTTCAAATGAGCCTTGGGCCTGGAAACGATGGGCCCCATTCAAGGGTCTCTATGCAGGGATTTGGGTAGATGTTGATTGCAACAAACTGTGAGATTTTCTCAAAACTTAAAATTTGGCTTCTAAGGTCTGATTTTTGCCAACTAAAGACATGAAAACAACAGCCACCAGCTACCATCACCATTGTTTTGTAAACAAAAGGATATTCTCAAGACAAAAAAAAACAGTAGGCCGCATGGGATCTTGGAAGAAAGACAGGCCTTGAAGATGCATAAATTGAGCTTCACAGCAAGGCCATGGGCCACCAACATGGGCCTTACTTTTCTCTCACGAAAACTTTCTTGGACATTGTCACCAGCTGGGCCCTGGGGCTTGGAGACACCCATATGCTTCCAACCTCTACCAGCGCCAGAACCCCTTTTGCAGCATTCGTGACTGGAATTGGTTTCCCTCTGTTTGCACACCTCGGGACAAGGTGCTCCCTGCCTCTTCCAGTTAGCTCCAAAGCTGGGGATGTCATTCTGGAGCACCTTTATGTGGCTTCCCAGCCTACTGTGGGAGGGAGAAAAGGGACCACAGGCCAAGTGAGATGGAAGAGGTGCTGGGGGGAGGAAAGGCAGTGGCCTCCAGACCCAGGGCTTGGGAACCGTGAGGGGAAAGGGCAGCTCATATTCAGCTGGCCCGAAGTATAAAAATTCAGAAAGTTGGTCAAGACCTGACACGTCTCCCCAGCTCTGGAGTTCCAGAATCTTCCAGCTGCCTCGCCCCAAGCCCCCACCCTCTAGAAAGGCTCTGGCACCCTCATTCTCACCGAGACCTCACTGGACAGATGAGGTACCCAGACCCACGGGCCAGAGAAGGGGACACAGATTGGAAGACAATGGTGGCCCTCGAGGTGTCTTCAGCAAGGTGGGGGAGGAAGGGGGCAGGCAGGGGCCCTCCCAACCCTGACCTTCTAGGCCTTCCCCTGTCCAAGGGGCCCTGGGCCCTGGCTGCTGAGACCGGAGGGGGCCTGTTGGGCAGCCGGCCCCGGGGAGCCTCGTGTACGCACGCTCACACACACTCCACATTCCAGCCGTGCTCTGTCAGCGTCAGGGCAAACCAGGATTGTGTGGCTTTGGGAAAGCAGGAACGAATAACCCCCCAACTTGGGTGCGGGCGGGCCTGGGGCCGGGAGAACCCTCAGGGAGCCACTTCAGTGCCTGGTCACCGGGTTCAAGGTCTGGGGTTTTCCTGCATTCTCCGAGGCCACCGGGTCCAGCAGTCCTGGGCATGAGGCTGGCCCTGCGCCCAGGCAGGCCTGTCCTGGCCCCCTCCCCTCAACCCTCCGCACCACCCAGGGCCTCAGGACGCACAGCGCAGCGCTCCAGCCCGGTGCCCCCAAGCACCCACTTCCATGGCATGAGGGCGGCAACTCACACCCCCCACGGCCTGATTTCTTTTGCCTCTCCTCTGAAACTCCTCTGCAGCCCACCCCACCCTGCCCCTGACTTCATACAGTCCGTGGTTGGACCCTTTTACTCCACCCCCGAGTTCTCTTAAGATGGTCACCAGCTTTCTGTCGGCCCCTCTGCTGTGGAGCACTTTGGGCCCTAGCACCCAGTTTCTCATACCCGCAGTCTGATTTCCTTTCTTCTCGTGGCCTAGGAAGATCTTCCTCTAATACTTGATGTCTTCAAGACCCTGGCTGACTTCATTCTACCTCAGCCTGAGTGTCTGGCCTTCTCGGCCACCCAGTTAAGTGCTATCTGCTCCATGTCCCAGGGGTGACCCCTTGAACCGAGGATGGCGTCTGGGGAGAAGCTGCAGGGTGTAGCAGGCTGCCGAGAGCCAGAAGCAGCCAAGCAGGGATGTTGGAACAGAGGAGGGACAGTTGGTTCTGGGGTCCTGAGGCTCACCACCACCCCCGGCCCCCAGTTTCCCTGGGCTGCCCCGCTGACCCTCTGGATCAGCCTGGACCAGGACTGAAACCAGAGGTGAATATTCCTGCCACCTTAGAAAGACCTCAGAGATCAGGCCTCAGGGGTGGGGGAAGGGAGGCATAGAGAGACCCCAGATTGGACCCCACCTTACAGAGCACGGGCCCCGGCCCTCGAGGCATGGAGGGGACCAGGTTAACAGGGGCACCAACCCTCTGCCCCCTCCAATCCCTTTCCACCGGCCACAGGGCCACAGGCTAGACCACCCTGCTTGAGGGGGGAGCTGGGACAGTGTTTATGTAACTGTGGGGAGGCCACAGCCCGGCTGGCAGGGCTACCCGCTCGGCACCGGCACAGACTCAGCAGAGCCCCCTAGCACGTACACGCTTAGACACACATGCCAACAGACACAGACATGCGCACACACAGAGGCACACACGCTTGTGCAAATGCACAGACCAGCGGCACACACAATATACAGGTATACACGCACCCACAGATACACTCACAGGCACAGATACACAGGCCCGCTTGTGGGCACGAGCACACGCAAACACACGGGGACACACGGAAATACGCATTCCACCCAGCAGAGGTGGGGGACGAGGGATGCGGGGCGGGGAAAACGCTCAGCTCCCCGAGTGGCACCCTCGGGGTCCCCCACCCATCCACTCTGACACCTGGACCTACAGCCAGTGACCTGAGTCCAGGAATGACAGCCCCCCCGGGACAGAGACCTACTCCAAGTGGAGTAGAACCCCAACAAGTGGGGCCAACCCACCCCAGCCCGAGCATATCAGACACAACAGCCCCCGCGTACCCCGACCGGCCACCCCCAGCCTTTCCCCCGCTTCCTCCGCAGTCTGCAGAGGACGACTGGCCGGTGTGGGCTGCAAAGTGTCTTGGGGGAATGTGTGGGATTCTGCCTCCCTTCCGGGAGCCAAGGGAGCCTGGGAGCACTGCAGGACCATCCTGAAAACCAGAGCAGGGACAAGCATCCTTGAGAGAGCTCATATCCCCAGGGATCCGGGACATACATGAACTTGGAGGCAGGGTCCCTTCTTGCCTGAAGATGACAGGACAGGTGCAACCCCTGCCCGCAGGACCCCAGCCCAGGGTGGGCATCCCCAGAACGAGAAGGCTGCGACCTCCCAGTCCCATGTGGCCCCTGGAGACTTTTGACAGGGAGCTCAGCCATTCCAGGAAGGAAGTGGCTGGGGCAGGCAGGAATGGGGAGCGGGGAAGGGGGCAGGCAGAAAGTGGGGGGACTGCCCAGAAGGTTATCAGCCCCTCACGAGGCTCCCCACCCTGATTGGGACCAAAGGGACCACATCATTTCCTGTGGGGGTCCCCAGGCCCAGTTGTCCAGGGAGGCTCGCCAGAGTCCAGCAGGGCCACACGTCCACAGGAGGCACCCCGACTAGCAGAGGCCGCCACAGCAAGGCCACACGTGCCTCTGTTCCCTGCCCCACCAGCCAGCCGGACTCTGCACCATAACGAGCAGACCCTACAGTCCCTCACCTGCCACCCCGAAGGGGATCTGGGGCTGGAGTGGACTGTGTGGAGACAAGGAAAGGAACCAGAAGGCCTCAAAAGCCTCAAAATCGGCCCAAGACGTTGCTAAGACTGGTTTCAAAGGGACTTGCAATCTGACCGCTTCTCATCTCCACTGGGCCAAGCACAGATTTGCTTCTCTCTCCCGCACCCTCCTGCCTCGTCCCCCCGCTTCTGCTCGTGCCCCCCCAAGTCTACTCTCCTTCCACCTGGGGCCCGAGTGATGCTGATAAAGAGTCTCCCCCCAGCACATGCCAAAGCCCTTACCGTGGCCACAGGCCCTCGGTCACCTCTGTGACTCAGGCCCCACCACCTCCCCATGGCGCTGTCTGCCCCCATCTCAGCGGCCTTTGTGCCCCCAGCAGGAATGTCTTCCCTCGATGCCCACGCAGCTGCCTAGAGCAGATGCTGAAGTGCCCCACACGAACAAACGTTCCAACCTGCCTAGGAGGCCCTGCCCCAACCGGTGAAGACCCGAGTAGCTGGAGAGTCTGATTTCTTCATCCCCTCAGCAGGTCAAGTCTCCTGGAGGTGCCCAGAGGGGCCAGGCCCCCCTGTCCACAGTGCTCTCTGCTCCCGGCCCCCGTGGAGACTTCCTTCCCTTCTAGTGGCTCTCCCATGCTCCCCGGGGTCACCTCCTGGGGAGACGACTTGCATTCCAGCTCGGTCCCAGCTCTGCTTCTGGGGAAGCGCAGCTAAGACACTCCATCGAGAGATGGAGTGTCTCTTGCTTATTTCTCCGCTTTAACAGCTCCTCACTCGCCCCTGCCCCCCAGCCCCCTACCACCACCATTCTACTTTCTGCCTCTATGAATTCGATGACCCAAGGTATACCTCCTTTAAGTGGAGTCACACTGTGTCATCTGGGTCTGGCCTATTTCACTTGGCGTAATATCCTCAAAGTCCATCCATGTTGTAGCAAGTGTCAGAATGTCCTTCCTTCTTCGGGGCTGAAGACTGGGCCGTTGTGTAGAATACATTTTGTCTATCCATTCATCTGTCGATGCGCACTTGGCTTTTTCCACCCTGGGACTCTATCAACATGGGGGTATGAGTATCTCTCTGTCCCTGCTTTCAATTCTTTTGGGAAGGCCCTTAGAAATGGCATTGCTGGATCATATGGGAACGTGTTTTAAAATTTTGTGACAACCCTCCATAGCGTTTTCCGCACCATTTTTGGCGGCTGCACCATTTTGCGTTCCCACCGACAGCACCCGCGGGCTCCGATTTCTCCACATTCTCACAACTCTTGTTACTTCCTGTTTCTTGAATAAGAGCCCTCCTAACTGGGTGTGAAATGGGATCTCCCGGCGGTTTGGATTTGCATTGCCCTAACTAGTGATGTCGAACATCTACACACATGTTAAATGGCCATTTGTAGATCTGCTTTGGAGCAATGTCTATTCAAGTCTTCTGCCCGTTTTTGAATGGGGTTGTCTATTATTTTGCTGTAGACTTGCAGGAGTCCTTTATATATTCTGGGTATTATCTCCTCTCTTTTTAAGTCTTTTGCCTGGCTATTACCTTCTCCGGTCATCACTGGCCTCCTGATTTAACATGTCAGCCCCTCCCAGCTCTTACACACACGCGCCCGCCCGGCCTCTCCCCTACTTGGGTCCCTCCTCAGCCTTTATCACTGGCTGACACACTTTATGGGCGGTGATTTGTCAGGTCTTTGTGAGCTCCGTGAGGGCAGAGGTTTTGACTGTTTTCTCCACTCTGGGGTTCGCAGGGATAGGACAGAGGCTGGCACTCAGGCGGTGCTCCAGAGACTCAGAGACAATGAAAGGAAGATGAGACAGACTCCTGCAGAGACGCTCACACCCCTCGCATATACAGCCTCACATACGCTGCTGGCACATGCCCCCCACACACTCATACTCACGATCCCAACATGCTCGCAGGCAGGTCCCCACACCACACCAATGCCCACGGGCAGCCCGAGCTCTGCTCGTCTTCAAACCCACTCGCGCAGGCTCCCCTCCCACGCAGACGCGCTCGCATGCACCCTGATGGAACTGCCCTGACCTGGGTCCTCCTGGCCTGCAGGCTGATTCCTGCCCTGTGTGGCCCACTCCCCATTCTGAGCCCTTGGTCTCCCCCACACCCCCTGTCCCTAGGGCCCACAGCCTCTCTGCATGGTGGGTCACCTTCTCCAGGAAGCCCCCTCTCACCCTCCCCACTGGGCTCCGAGGGGAGGGAAGGAGGGCCTCCCCCTGCCGCCTGAGCAGGGTGTGGGCAACGGGGCAGGGATTTGCAGGAGGTGTATGTACCTCCTTCTGTCATTGCAGGGACTGCACACTTATCTTCTGTTGAGAAGCCCGGGGCTAGGGAACCCACTGGGGACCCCAGATACTGCCCCAGTAAAGCCTCTTCCTCTGGCCTACAGCCACACCACAGGCACAGTGCCTCAGTTTCCCCATCTGAGCCAGTCGGGAGTCTAAGGCCCCTTCAATTCTGAGAGCCTGGGGACAAAGTTAGCTCCCGCCCTGCCATTCATTCCCAGGGTGCCTCAGGTAAGGCCATTCTCTGCTCTGGGCCTCAGTTTCCCCACCTATGACATGGGCAGCCCTGGGCCAACGCCCCATGGATCCCTGATTGCTGGTGGTGCCACCCCCTGAAGGGAGAAGGGGAGGATAAGAGCAAGGGAGGGGCACCCAGCCCTCTTCCAGCTCAGCCCTGCTCCTACCCCAGGGTCCTGGTGGGCAGGCTCAGAGGGTTTGGGATAGTTTTGCGGGGGAGCAAGGAGCCAGGATTTCGGCATGACTCCTCTCATTTTGTCCAGGGCTCACCATGTGGGGCTCATAAATTTTACAGAAACAACCAAAGGGCCACAGAGGGGAAAGAAGGAAGGAGAGAGGGAAGGGAAGGAAGGAAGGAAGGGAGGAAGGGAGGGAGGGAGGGAGGAAGAAAGGAAGGAAGAAAGGAAGGAAGGAAGGAAGGAAGGAAGGAAGGAAGGAAGGAAGGAAGGAAGGAAAGATGCCATTTATTCGTGAGGCCCATAGGGTGAGGACAGAGATGCACAGCTTGTAGGGGGAGATGACAGGCACCCAGAGGTCTGCAGGGCCGGTGGAGGGGGCTGCTGTAGGAGTCTCGATGCGCTCCCCTCCTCCCCGCAACTCCAGGTGGCTGGCGTCAGCACCATGAGTGGGGGATGAGCTGTCCCCAGCATGGGCTCTCCCTGAGAGTAAAGGTGGGCACAGGTTACAGTGGTTGGGATGGGGTGAGAGAGCGGGGCGTCAACTGAGAGCTGGGCTCGGTGGAGACGGGGAGGTAGCAATGCAGGATCTGGAAGCTGGGGCACGAGGCGACAGCAGCAGAGGTCGGCAGAGGCCGCAAAGGTGGCAGCAGGTTTGGAAAGGAGTGGAGGTCTCACCTGGGACGAGAGGTTCAGCTGGCCATGATGTGCTTCACAAAAGCTGCAAAGAAGGGCAGAGCGAGCGGCAGGGGTTGAGCACCCAGTGGCCACGGGCAGGAGCCCAGGGTCCCAGTGCCCCACCCCAGCCCCCAGCCTGCCGAGCTAGCGCACCTTCATAGTTGATGCAGCCGTTGGAGTCTTCCTGCCCCGCCATCAGTTTCTCCACCTCATCTTCTGTCAGCCTCTCACCTGGCCCGGGAGGCTGAGTCAGCACCGTGGGAAGGGTATGAATTCCGGGGGGGGGGGGGCACGGAGCCCCTCTGGATGGTGGGATGCCTCCCTAGTACTCCCACACCTCACTTTGGCACAGTCATCCCGACTCACAAGGCCTTGGCCACCACCCCCATTTCTGAGACCAGGAGAATCAATGACAAGTCAAAAACAGGGGAGACCTGGGTTGCAGGACTGGTGCACCCTCCAAGCCTGGGCTCTGTCCATAACAGTACCGGCTTGGTGTTCAAGTCCCCAGCACACACTGTCCCCTTTTTTCAGCAGGCTGCTGGGGACCCCTTCCATCAAGAGGAAGCCAGGCCCCCCATGTCCCTGGAAGCAGTCCCTTGGGGCAGCCTTTTGAGGCTAGAGGAAGGGCCCATGGGGCGGAGCTGAGGGCCTTGGGGGATGATGGTGGAGGAGACAAGGAGACAACATCTCTGTTCTCCAGACAAGTCTGCCACTTTCCTGCCTCTGGGTATTGTGTGCTACACTGGTCCCCCCACTGCAATGGGGGGTGACCGCCTACCCCCAGCCACACACGCACAAAACCCCAGAGACCAGCCCAGGGCCCAACACACAGTAGGAGTTCAGTTAACGTCTGCTTTGAGCAGATATAGTAGGTGCTCAATAAACATTTCTGTACGAAAATCTCCTTTGAGAAGGGGGTCAGTCAGCCAGATGGTGGAGTCAAGATGCCCAAGAAGCAGACCCCTTACCTACTGGGCCACTTCGTTGCTGTGTCCCTGGAATCTGACCTTGAGACCATGAACACCGGGACTGAACCGGTCATGCTGGATGCACCACGCTGCCCCCGGCCTCCGACCCTGTCCCCAGAGCTGCCCTTATCCCCCTTCGTTTCCGTGAGCTGCACCAGCACACTTTCTTTGTCCCTACCTAAACTTCCAAACTCCCCACATCTCTGTCAGCTGCCATGGAGGGCCCTTGACCATGTCACTCTGTCCATTTCACAGATCAGATGCGGGCCCCGCGGGTGACAGAGGGGTCTTCCCCAGGACGCCTCCCCGAAAGGAGGAGTGGAGGTGAGAAGGGGGCCCTCACCTAGCGTGGCCAGCACGTGGCGAAGCTCGGCGCCCATGACCGTGCCGTTGCCCTCCTTGTCGAAGACCCGCAACCCCTCCACAAAGTCCTCGTAGGTGCCCGTGTCCTTGTTCTTGGAGATGTGCTGGAGCATGGGCAGGAAGGTGTCGAAGTCCATCATCTTGGTGTTGAGCTCTGGGGAGGTAAGGCCTCTCTGAGGGGCAGGACAGGCACAGCCGTCCCCCCCGGACGGCAGAGTGCAGAGCTACTGCCCTCACACAGTCCCAAAGCGCTCTACACCAGCTGGCCATTTACAAACCACATCCCCATCACGGGACACTCTACAGTCGAGCGAGACATGCATCATTTACGTAATCGTTTGCTGTTCACAGGGACAGTTTGCTGCTGGTTTTCTTATAGACCCCACCCTCCCCACCACCGGGGATTGCTCAGGAGCAGTGGGGCCAATCAGAGACCCTCCCTGGGACTGTGCAACCTGTGGAGGGGGCCTGGGTCCCATGCCTCCCTGGGGCAAAGTGGCAACCCTGGCAACCCTCTTGTGGCAAAAGTGGCGAGGGAGTCTGGCCCCGAACGCCAGAGAGACATGGCGGAGACCAGGAGGTGGCCACTGAGGCTGGGTGGCGAATGAGCAGGGGGCGGGATGGTTCTGCAAACTCACTGCTTGTTGCCATGTCAGCACAGCCTGAGACCTGCCTCTGTATGCATGAACGCATACCAACCTTCCTGCTTTGGTCTCCCTAGGACACGGAGCACCTCGGCCTGTGTAGGGTTCTGGCCCAGCGCCCGCAGGACGTCCCCGCACTGCCCGTACGTGATCTTCATCTCACACTTGGGCGTGCGGTCAAACAGCATGAAGGCTTCCTTGAACTCTGCCAGGAGAGGGTGTGAACTGTGGACACTCACAGAGTCCGCCCCACTCACCCCACACTGGCCAGACTCTCAGACTGGGGGCCCTGGGTCCAACCCTGCAGCCCCTGGGCTCAAGACCCTCACTTACCTTCAATCTGCTCCGGTGTAAACTCGATCTGAAAGGAGACCCCAAAGATTCTGAGTGCCCGGCTCAGAGGGTGGGGCCAGATCTCCACCTGCACGCTCCATGGGCACAGCCCAGGCCTCAACCTCTTGGCTGCCCCATGTGTCCGCCTGGCTCTCCCCCATCGGGCTGGCCAGTGAAAGCCAGGAGGCTTTGCCAGGAGGCTGGCAGGGGGAGACTGCCAGCATCCCAGCTTCTGCCCCCATGACCTGCCACCTACCTTGGCACCTTCCTGCCTCCTCACCCCTCCCAGTCCGTGCAAGCTGAGGGCCTTGGGTCCGCGTGTGCCCAGACCCTGATGGCTGGTGGGCCATATCTGGGGAAGGGCGAGAAGGCTGGCCTGGTGCCCTGAGTCCCCAGCCCAGGGTAGCCCACCTTACCTGATGCCCTTGGTCTTGGATGGATGTGTCTGAAGCCAGCAGATCTGACCAGGCTGGCTTTGCCACCCCCCAGCAGGCCTGGGGCTCGGTGGGCAAGGCTGTCCACATGAGTGAGGAGCGTGGGTTTCTGTCAGCATGAGAGCATATCCACAGGGATGTGTGCGTGTGCACGCACCCGCACGTGTGTGTGTGTGTATGTGTGTAAGATATGCCTGTGGGTGTTCACACACGTGTGTCTGCAAGTGTTTACATATGCTTGCCCTTCACAGAGACCTCAAGGCTGGGCACTGTCACTCACATGGCCCTGACTACACCTGGGTCTTACACACCCCACCCACAAGCCCTGGGCAGCGCCCACCCCAGCACAGCCTGGGGACACGGTGGTGGTATTGAGTGTCTACTGAGGCCACATCAGAGAGCCAGTTGAGGTCAGGAGGCCTCCTGGGACCCGGTTTCCCCCTCCTCACTGGATACCAGGTCTATTTTTATCACTGGAGTCACTCGTCCCAAGGTCAAGGTCGCAGGAGGGAAAGGAGCTTGGGAGAGAGGGCATGCCTGGCACATCTCCCACTGCCGCTCCCTGGGAGCCCCACCAACCGGGCACATCCCGGTGCAGAGGGATATCCTGCCCGGCCACCTTGCCATGCTCGTCCCTTCTGGCTCTCGGATTCAAAGCTGTGTTGGAAGAACAACTTGTTGCTCCCGGCCCCTGAGACCTCTCTCACCACCAGGAAGCCTGCTGAGGTTAGACTCCTGAGCCTCCTGGCAAAGCCTCCTGCCTTTCACTGGCCAGCCCGATGGGGAGAGCCAGGGGGACACATGACGGGCTTCACTGTGCCCTCCCCTCACAGGGGAGTCTGTCAGCCGGTGAGACTGGACCAGGCCACCAGGGGGCCCGCGGGACACAAGCTTAGACCCTGGGGGTGGTTGGGGGCTCAGAGAGCCAACTCCAGGGCACATTTTCCCCAAACAGTTCCCAGGAGCCTGCAAGGAGGGCTTCTTGTCCCATGTCACATCTGAGGAAGCCACGCCCCAGAGCAGGGAACAGGATGGAGCAAATTTGGGATTGGAGCCCATGTCTTGAGGGACAAGGTAGCCCCCACCCCCGGAAGGGATCACAAAGATAGTCTGTGCAGTTGGGCTTCAGGTCTGGCTGGACAGGCAGGAGCCGTGAGGAGCTGGGAGGACTCCACAGGGCCCCTCAGCCAGCAGCCCGGACAGCGGTGACCGGTGGCCAGCCAAGAACAGGGAGCAGGCAGGACACACGGTGCGTGCCACTCTGCAAATGTCACGGGAGTCACGGCTCTTCCTCCAAGTTTAGGCTCGGAGAAAGACTTCTTAACTGGGGACGGGCTCTGGGTCCACTGGTCACAGCCCCAAGACCAATTTCCTGAGTGAACTACTCAGCCTGTGCCTCAGTTTCCCCACCTAAAAAGCTGAGGTCCAACCAGCTCTGGGGCTCGGCCACCCTGGTAGGGGTGAGGGTGACCCAGCCTGGGCAGGGGCCTCACTTCCCCATGCCCCCCACCCCGGTCACCCTGGGGGGCTTGGCATGGACGTGACACCCCACAGTGGAAGAAGGGGGTGCCTGCCCTGTCTTTCCTGCCGAAACCCAGCCCCCACACCCACCTTGATTTTGGAGGCATCAAACTCAGGTTCCTTGGGGCGCTCGGGCTCAGGCCGAGGCGCAGGTGCAGGCGCCGGAGCGGGAGCTGTCTTGGAGGCTGCCTTGTCGTCCTTCTTGGGGTCTGGCTTTTTGGGGGCCATGGAAGCTGTAAGCACGGAGAGGGACACGGAGAGAGGGAAGCAGAGAGCAGGGTAGGTGAGGCTCCGGGGCCTGGCCTTTATCCTGTACGGACACCTCCTGACCCCAGCCCCACCCCCACAGTGCACAATAGGGACAGGGCCATAAAAGGACATTGGCTAAGCTCAGGGGCTATTTTGGGGCCTGGGGAGGGCATTGTTCAGGCTCAGGAATGGGTGGGGGGAGGGAGGACTTTCATTCCTCCCAATCACCTGTTGGGGAGAGGGAGGGGGAGGGGGAGCAGAGGACCGAGGCCACTGCTCAACGCACACTCAGCACCCATAGGCACAACAACCCTCAGCAGGTGATAAATTGAGCAGGACCGGAAGGCTGGACCAAGCGTGTGCCGTGGTGGGGCAGGACTGTGATTACCTGAGGGCACCTCCTGAGTTAAACTTCCCGGCTGCGCATCGAATTCCCACATGTCTGGGTCTGTGTTTTTTTTTTGGGGGGGGGGGGGGGGGGGGGGGGCCAGGGGGGGGGGGGGGGACTCTGCGTGTGTCTGTTTATCTATGGCGGGAGCATCTGTGTGTATCAGTGTATTGTCTAGCTGTCTTCACATTTGGGGGGGGTCCTTGTGTGCTTCATCTGTGTGTCTGGGGGGGACGGCCCGTGCCTGCCTGTGTGTCGGCTCGGCGGGTCTGCGTCTGGGTGTTTACACGTACGCACGTGTCTGTGTGTGTCTCTGTGCATGTGTCTGTGAGTGCAGTCTCCGTGTGTTTGTGGCTGGGTGTTTATATGTATCTTGTGTGAGGGTCTGGTCATGGCTCGCAGGCAGCTGCAGCCCCAGCCTGAGGGGCCCCAGAAACACCGCCGGGGGCAATGGAATGGGTCCCACTCCCCCGAGGGCACAGCCACCCAGCCCAGTCGGGCAGCCTAGCGGCCCCCACAGCCCCCTTCACCTGCACCTGGCTGGCCCTGCCCCTAGCTCCTCCATTTCACTCCACTTCCTAACTCCTTTCTTCCCTGCACCGGCCTGTGGCCCACTTTACCCACACAGCTCGGGGCCGGCCCTCACCGGGCCCCATACCCCCTGCCCCGTTTGCAGGGTGCCCTTGCCCCTGCTCTGCTTGGTGCATTCCAGGCCCCGCAGCCCCCTCTCCCTGGAAGCTCCTTGTCGGTGTCCCACCGACCCACGCTTGCCTCTGCTGGTCCTTTTCTGGGTGGCAGCGGGGGGAGCTGGGGGAGGTTCTGTGTCTCTGAGGAACCTCAGGGAGCTGAGCGAGGTTTGCCCCCTGGTGCCCACCCCAGTGCCCAGCCCTCAGCAGATGGCAGTGACGGAGGGCAGCCTGGCCAGGCCACTATTTGGGAAAGTCAGGGAGGTGGGAAGGCTGAGGTGGCATGAGGCCCCTCTGGGCAAACGTCCTTACTTCTGAGAGTAAGGACATCTTGCAAGCACATTGGGTTCCTTTCCTCTCCTGGGCGTCTGTGCCGGGGCGGCGGGCGGGGGGGGGGGGGGGGGTGTGGGAAGGAGGTGCTCCTTGTTATTTTTAAGTGCCTGGAGCCTTTGATAGAAACTTCAGAGGCAATGCCCCCCCTCTCCAGGCCCTGGGGGGAATTCCTGGGTGTGGAGAGGGGCTGGGGCCAGAGCCTGAAGGCAGGATTTATGGGGGGAGGGGGACTCTACCTGGAGTCCCCGCACTGTCTTCTTAACACTCATCCTCCTGGAGAGGGAGACAGCAGTCGAGGGATGGGGTCCTGCCCCCTCCTAGCTGAAACACAGGACATTCCTCCCCTCATCTGGAGGGCAGAACACCCCACATCTGGAAATCTGACAACATCCGGTGCCGGAGGGGAGGCAAGTTTTTCACTTTCCTTCCAGATGTTTGGCAAGAGTATTGAGAAAAAAAGGGGTGGGGGAGGGTCCACAGAGACGAGCCAGAAATACCACAAGAAAACACAGCCAGAGGGGGACACACAGAGAGAGGCCTCTGGGCAGCCCCATTGCCCAGGCCCAGTGGCCCTCATGGGGACTCCGGCCACCCACAGGCACAACCAAGATATTACCCAACCCCCTCTCATTCATCACGGGTGAAACCGAGGCCCAGGACAGAGGACACACTCAGGGTCACCCAGACTTCTGATCTCATTTCTTTCATCCGCACGTAGCTGCCATGCCTCAGAAACCACCCGACTCCAGCCTGAACAGGGGCAGGTGAGCGACGTGGGCCTCCTGAGCCTCAGCCTCCAGGTCTGTGCTACGGGGTGGGCAGGCTCACACAGCCAGTCAGAATCACACAGCACCACCTCCTCTGCCTGGGGGAGCGTGGCTGCGGGGTCGGGGGGGGTGGGCAGTCTCGGTCCCCTTCCCTCATGCACGGGGCAGATGTGGTCCTGCAGTGAGGACACGGGGCACAGAGCCATCCTCCGCTCCCTCCCCAGGGCTCAGATGGAGAGGCTGGGGCTGGGGCTCCTGGGAGCGCTCTTAAGCTAGAACTAACCCCCAGCCCCCAGCAGGGGCTCTGCTGAGGTCACCCGTCTACAACCAGCAGGCTAGGCTGTTGAGGCCAGAAGCAAGGCAGGGGGTGGGCAGGTGGGCCGGCCGCTGAGCAGGGGGCGGGGCATTATAAGAGGGAGGGGCAGGCAGTGGGTGGTAAGGGTGGGCCACACTAAGGCTTGGCTCTCCTCTCTCCCCCAGGTCCCAGCCTGAGCTCTGTGCCCCTCGGGAATGACAGCCAGCAGGCAAGATCCAGGCAGGGCCTGAGGGGTCTGGAGAGCCTGGGGACAGGGGTAGGGGTCGGGGATACTACCAGCCCTTTGGTTCCTCCAACTCCAGCGCCTGAGTGGTGACCCAGTCTGACGCAGACTCCCGAGTCCCACATTCCAGAGCCCCCCCATCTCCCCAGCCACTGGGAAAGATGTGGGCCCTGACTTCTGAGGGGCGCGTGTATAGAGGCAGAAGACACTTGGCCCCACTGGCCTCCTTCTAGATTAATGTCCAGCCCTGATACCTTTGCATAGGCTGTTTCCTCCCCTCATACCCTTGGCTGGGACCCTGGCCGTGGCTTGCTCCTGGTCAGCCCCTGGTCTCGGGGATCTGTCACCTCCTCTGAGAAGCCTCTTCAGACGACCCTGGGTCTGTTCGCTCTGCCTTGTCTCTCGCCCTGACTGCCCATCCCCAGGAGCGTCAGCCAGCGCGGAGGAGTTTTCGTCCCACGTCTATATATTCCCAGAGTCTCCGGCAGAGCCTGGTACACAGTAGGCACTTAATGAGTGTGGGATGAGCAAATGTCCCAAACATCTCAATTTACCCATTTCTCACAGGGAGCGGGGACCCATTGCCAAACACTATCCATGGCATGGGGTCAGGGGAGATTGGGGTGGGGGCTGCTAGCAGACTGGCTAGAGTCTGGGTCACTGCAAGGGGCGCCCCGGGACAGCAGGGCAGCCGACAGCTGCTGCCGCCTCAACCCAGGCCTGCTCTGCCTGTCACTCTCACCCCCTGGCTGAGGGTCTTCTCAGTAGCCTGAGAAGGCCAGGTGACTGACTCCATGGCCTCGGCAGCGATTTGACCATGAGGAGCAGCCAGCAGGGGGCGTAAAAGGGATAGAAACCAGCCTTTGGATCCAAACCCAAACCCCAGAACCCAGGATCCCAGCCCAGAACCCAGACTCCAGACCTGGAACCTGGAACTCCAAACCCAGACTCCAGACTCCGGTCTCAGGATCTGAACCTCCAGCTTAGAGCCTGGAACCTGACCGCACTCCGGGGACCCAGACTTTCAAACCCAGGATGCCAAACCCAGACCTTAAATCCAGACTCCAGACCCAAGAGCCTAGGGGTGGAGGACCAGGACCCTAAACCCAGAGTCCGGATCCAGGACTCAAGACCCAGGACCCAGGACCAGGACCCAGGACAGGGGCTGCTGGCCTTCCAGAATGGCACTGCCTATGGCTCTGGGTAGACAAGGGCGGGAGAAGGGGAGAGGGTAAAATCTTGGCAAAAGGCGGGGGTTCTTTTGGCAGACCTTCTTGGTAGTGTTCCTCTGAGGGGCATGAGGAATGTCCCTCATCCTGTCGGAGCCAATTTGGGGAGCTCAAAATATGGTGGCCACGTGGAGGGGGTGGTGGAGGGTGACGGGAGGGAGGGATGGCTAAGGCCTGGCCATCCTTTGGGCCTAGGAGCCAGGGGCAGGGAAGGAGGGTCGGGCTCTAGTCCCCCTGGCCGCAGGCCCCACAGGCTGCCCTGGCCCGCCCCAGACCGCCCCTCCTGGCCCGAGGCCTCTGGGCTGGGATGCAGGCCCACACTTCCCGGAGGAGTCGAGAACGCGGCCTGGGCCAGACCCAGAGCCTTAGAAGTAGGTCAAGTGTTGCTGTGCAGCAGGTCCTGGGGACCCCGTCCAGGCGCGGGCAGGCCCGTGGGCGGCAGCTCACCCACCAGGGCACGCATGTATATCCACACACATGTGAACCCACCACCACACGGTGGGTGCCCAGAAGCACAGACCCCATGCAGGGCCCCCAGCCGCCGCCCAGCTGCACAGATGGGGGCATTGAGGCCCCAAGTGGGGCAGGAGCTGCCCAACCACTCTGGCCAGAGGTGGCACGAGGCAGCCACGAGGACCAGGAGGAGAGGAATTTCTGCAACATCCCGCGGTCCCGGATCCTTGGGTGAAAGTCTGACTCCAAGGAGGACTTCCCAGCAGAGCTGCTGTGCCACCAGCAGGATGTGGCCGGCTTCCCGGAGCACAGCCCCAGGCCTTGAAAGATGGGAAGGAGCGGCCAAGGGGGAGGCAGGAGACTCCTTATTACTCTTGGGATCCAGGCTGGTCCTGGCTCCTCTGGGCCTCCGTTTCCCCATCTGTACAATGGCCACGGGTGTGGCGAGGCGACAGTCACTGCCCCGGAGCCCCGGCCCATCCTCAGCACCCCCACACCACACACAGACAACTCTGTCCTCCGCAGGCCAAATACAACCCTAGGCCCCTCCCTCTGCCCACTGTGCTGACGGGGACCAGATGCTCCAACCTTGTGGTTCTGGGGTGGGGGTGGCAGGACCCAGCGGGCTGGCAGGCAAGCCCTGGGTTTGGCCCTGGGACCTATAATCAGCTCCTGCCCCTCTGATCCCTGCCCAGGACTGACGCTTGGGGCTGTGGTGTCCTGGCCGGCTGTGGCCACGGCCGCTATATTTGGGAGCCCAACTGAGCATGAGGGTGGGGTGGGCAGGCAGGAGCCTCCAGGGACCAGTGCCTCATGGGAGGACAGGATGGGGGGACACTGTTGGCCAGGCTTGGTCCTCTACAGAAGGAGGGCGTAGCCCTGACTTCAGGGGCCCCGTCTGAGGGGGACGCTCTGCTCTCAGGGGCCCGGCCTTGGGGGCATCAGCGCTGTCCTCCGCGGCAGGGTCTGAGGAGGTAGACTGAAAATGTGTCTGGGAATACTGAACCCCTTATTTAGTCCACAGAGTCAGACTGTAAGTTGGGGCCAGACATCCTGAGTGTGTGGGGAAGGGATGGGGGCTGATGAGGGTGACGGGAGCAGAGAGGCTTTCGATGGGTGAGTTTGGGCGTCAAGGGGTCTTGGATGAGAGGGACAGGAAGAGGCTGCCCATGTGCTCAGCCAAAGAAGGGAGAAAACAGGGCCCGAGGGAGGGGTCCGAGGGGACGGGGCGAGGGGCCCCCCCGCCCCCCCCCCCCCCAGCGTGGCCTGCGGCCTCCCTGAACTACCCTGGACATTCCCGCCACTGGGCCAAACCCTGTCCCCTCCCACCAGCAGTTTCCCAAAGAGCAAATATTTATTGTCCTTGGAAGAAAAAAAAAGAGTCCCCTTTTAGGATCAGGGTCTGGGAGCTGCTACTGAGGCTTGCAGAGGCTCAGTGGCAGCCCGAGATGACCAGAAGCCTCACTGAGACCGGCCAAGGGTGGAGGAAGGTGGCCGGGGCCAAGCTGGCCCCGGAGGAGAGGGGTCGCGGCAGGCCCGGGCGGTGGGGCAGGGGCTCTGGCCTGGGCCCATTTCCCCAAGGCTTCCCCAGAATAGGTCTGAGGGTGCACGGACCCTGTCACCATGGCAGGCGGTGTGAACGTGTGTGGAGGTGTGTGCTCACGTGTGCCCCACGAGGCTGTGAGCACATGTGTGTGTGAGCGTGTCCGGGGGCTCCTGGTTCTGGGTGGGCGGCCATCTGGGAGACTGTTCGTCTGCTGGAACGGGGCGGGGTGGGGGCATGTGGACACAACCTCTGTTGAATGGCCAATTCAGTCAAAAATGAGAGTAAATTTAGCAGGGGGGAAAAAAAAAACCCCGTCAGTCAGACGAGGAGTCTGAATTGGGTGGTTGTTTGACTGGATGGACCAACTGTCTCAGGCAAACGGTCCCCACCGGCTGGAGGAGGAATGGCCCCCCCTTCCCGGGCCTGCACGGGGACACTGGAGACGGGACCCCGACCGAGCAGAGATGAGACACTGAGACAGAGATGGGGACAGATTCAGAGATCGGGCAGGGAGGGTCGTGAGGCCAGCCCGAGACAAAAAGAGCCCCCAGGGCAGGATGCCACCTCCCAGAGCCCCAGACAAGGTGTGTGCACGCACGACCCTCAGCTCTGAGCCAAGGAGAAGGCAGATTCAGCCTGGCCCTCCAGCAGCCCAAAGTGCACCAGACCGGGAGGCAGGAAGAGAGGTGGGCCTGGGCAGCCACCGCAGAGGGGACAGTGGCCGGAATGCGGACAGGGCAGGGGACGGGGTTGGCAGTGGTGGAGGTGAGGGCAGGAGGGTGACAAGGGGGTGATGGTGGTGATGGCAGAAGAGGCCATGGTGCCCAGGAGGGCCTCCCTCCCTGTCCCCTTGCTGTGGTGGCCCCATGAGACCCAGGGCTGTCCCCACCCCACTCCACCCGGCACCAGCTGTGTCCTTGCCTCCAGTGGCCACACAAACACCCTCTGTGGCCCAGGGTGTGGAACTGCATTAAAAATGGCCCAAGCCCCCAGCCAGGAATAGTTAGGGTCAATTCCAGTACCTGCCTGTGTGGATATTTATATATCTGCCCGCCCACCCTGTCTAAAGCAGCACGCATGCGCACACACACATACACACGTGCTCAGAAATACCAGAGTCAGGCTAACCTGCTCCTGCTGTGTGTCTGTCCGGAGACACTCACTGGGCCCTGGACACTCCCCTCACCACCTGGTCTCTTTTCACCAACACCGGGGCCAACAGGAATCACATTGATGAGTGTGTGTGGGGTGAGGGGGGGCGCGCGCGCGCACGCACACATGCCTTGCCTATGGGTGCTTGCACCGAGAGCAACCACATGCCCATGCACACACCTTTCAACATAAATCCTCATGCAATAGAGATGCCTTTGCACATATGTTTACACACACGTATGCATGCCTGTGCACACACATCCACACACTTGTGCACACGTGCCCTTTGCCCGAGTATGTACACACATTCACATGCCTTTGCGTACACACACACCTAGCACATCACACTTCCAAGCTCACTGGTACAGAAAGAGCTCAGGGTAAAAATTAGGAGCACCGGGGAGGAGGAGAGACCAGAGAAATCAGGGAACCATAGCAGGCCCGTCTGTGGAGGTCCGGAAGCTCATGTGAGTACATGTAAGTGTGAGTGTGAATATATGTGTCCAGGTGTTTGGGACCTTTTCACTGCCTCCTCCCCGGCCCCCTTGAGAGCCATCCTCCACCCCCAACCCTGTTCGCAGAGGGAAAATAGAGGCCAGAGCACAGCAGCTGGGCCTGGGGAGGTCAGCGTCCCCAGGTTTGGGGCTCGCAAGCCTTAGCATCTGTGTTATTCTTGGCACGCTCTGGCCAGATAAGCACGGGGGTCAGAGCTCGACTCTCGTGGGAAAGGACTCTCTGGAAGTCTCCCGGACCCATTCCTTTCCCAGATCCGGGACCCCAGAGCAGGCAGGGGTGAGGACAAAGGGAAAGAGGGGTGGCTGAGGGACAGGCAAGTTGCCATCAGCGTGGCCTTGAGGGCTGGTGGGGGGGAAGTGGAGAACATGGCAGATTCAGAGACTCAAACCAGCCCCAGGACACCCAAGTGCAGGGGCCGGAGCACATGGAGAGGGGCAGTGCCAGGCCCCCAGCTCTCTGCAGCAGCTAGACCGGAGCCCCTCTGCTGCAGGACACCGCCTGAGGTTTTGGAGCCGGGGCTAATGGCAAAGCTACTTTAGAGAGATGGTTGGAATGTTAGCGGACCTCAAAGCATCATGCCCCATCGATAGCAGATCATGAGGTGCTGGTCCTGGGGTTAGTTATCTGTCCCCCGTCTCATCACTGACTCCTGGAGCCTCTTCCCCTCCAGAGACCTCAAGGTACACACTTGCACAAGGGAGTGGGGTCTTGGGTCAGATCGGAAGGCACACAGTCCCCCCAGCACAGAGGCATGCTTGGGCCTGAGTCTCCTCTGTCCTGCACTTGCACCAACCTTTGCTCCCAGCCCCAGTTATCAGGGCCATGCAGAAGGCTAGGGTTTGTCTGCTGGAGCTTGGAGCTCAGAGCCGGGTCAACAAGGGAACAATCAGCTGGAATTCTGCGGGAACACAGGGCTCATCCAAGGCTGCAGATAAGCAAGGAGGAGCTGGGGGCTTTCTCTGACCCTGGGAGCCTGGCCGGACAGCAAGCCCCGCGGCTCTGAAGAGGGGCCTTGCCTTCAGGAGTTCTGGGCCTGGCTGGGGCGGGGGGGGGGGGGGGGGCGGATAAGCGGGCCCCTCCTGCAGCCCACCCTCACTCACACGCTCCCGCCCCAGCCTGTCCTCTGGTCCTCTAATCACAGCAGCAATCTGGGGTCAGTGACCACAAAGAGCAATCATCGATTGCAGTTGCCAAGAGCCCCGGCCACCTCCGGATCCATGAGCCTGACCTTGGGGTCCAGAGAAAGGACATGCCAGTCTCCCCACCCCCATCGCCCCTGTGAGGACAGCACCCACAGGGGCTGCCTGGTTGGCCAGAGCTGCAGGACTGGGGTGCACCCTCCCCGCAGCCCCCTGCCCCACCTCCCAGACCTCAGTCTCCCCTTTGAGAGTTGGGCTCCAGTCACCTCCAGCTTGACCCCCGGGCTGGGGTTTGAGCTTTTCACCGGCTCCTGAGGAGACGGAGTGGCAGCCCAGGGCAGGCAGGGGCTGCATACGTGCAAACTACGTGACTTCGGACAGCCCTCCCTGGTCCCGACCAGCTGCCGGGGCCCCTCCAGCTCTGGGGAGGTCTCCAATTTATGCATAGCCACTCTCCTGTTATCTCTGGAACCTCCTCCAAGGTGGCTACCTACGAGTCCCCAGTCGGGGCTCTTCAGCCTCTTCCACAGCCAACACCTGGGTGTTGGGAAGACCTGGGTACTTGGTCTGAATGAGCTTGGTGACCTCTGGCACGCCATTGCCCCTCTCTGGACATCGCTCCCCACACACAGTTTTATAAACTTCCCCAAGTGCTTCCCCTTTCTGGCCAGTTCAGCCAACGTCCACGGCGCCTCTGGGCCAGGCTCCGTGCCGGGCGCTGGATAGCTGGACAGACACAGCCCTGGTCCCAGCCCGAGATGTTCCCAGTGTCGTTGCCAGCTCATTGCTTCACGCGGCTAGTGTTCTCTGAGGCATGAGAGGAAACTGAGGCCCAGAGAGATGGCCCAGCCGTCCTCAAATGGCCCAGCCTGCCCAAGGACCACCCACATAGAGCATCCCTCCAATCCAAGCAGGGCCAGGGCCAGGACTTAGGGGTCCCCGACCCTGGGTCTCCTCACCACAGCACCCAGCCAAGACCCAGTGTCTGAGCTAACCCCCTTCCTTCTGCTTCTTCCTTCCTGGCCCCCCTGTCCCTTCAAACCGCAGGGCCCGGCCGGCCTCTGGAACGCGTGCCCAGGACCTCGGTGATATTTTGAGTTTAAGAAAACTTTGCAGTCGGCAGGAGCTCTTAAAAGTTATAAATAGCAGCAGCGGGAGCCCATGCTGGGAGAGGCGGAAACACGTGTCAAACACGCCTGGGAGGGGGTATTCCGAGGCACAGACACCCCACCCCCAGGGACCCACCACTTCAGGGGATTTTACAACCACTGCAGCGGGAAGTCACACCCCACCCGGAAGGCGTCTGGGAAAGGAGACTCCGTTCTCGCCACCCCCACCAGGGTCCCAAGAGGTTGGCCAGGTTGCCCAGGCGTGTGGGGACGCTGTTGAGAAGCATCTGGGCTGGGAGGGCTTGCTCCTGCCCCTCCCCACCACCAGCTCCCCACTCAGCTGCCCAGCATGGGAACCCTAGGGCTCCAAGGACTTTGGGAGCATGTCCGCACTAACCCCAGCCAACACGGGCTGGGATGGGGTGGGGTGGGGGCGGGTAAGCCTGGAGCGAAGAAGGGACCGTTCCAAGGTCACGCGGGAGCTGAGTAGCCTTCAGACAGCCACGCCGTGGTTCTTCCCACTGAACACACACCACGGCTGCCTCCTGTCCTGATACCTGACCCTCTCTGGTTAAGCAGAGTTGGAAGCCTGAAGACAGCTGGATGCTGGGTGCTGGAGAGGACGAGGGACTCCCTCCACCGCAGCGGGAGGCGCACCCATGCCCACCCCAAGGCCAGGTGCGGGGTCTCAGGCTTGCCTTGAAGGCCGTGGGATTTGAGGACCTGCTTTCAGAAGCCTGGCGTGACGGGACACAGCCATGAAGCACCCCTCGATTTTCTCAACTGCTCGTCAACATTCACGGGCAACAACCAATACTCCAACAACGGAGAGGTCAGGAAACTGAGGCATATCTAAGACCATCCCCACCCCACCCCCATCCCAGCAGGTCTGGGGGCGGCAGCCAGACCTGGCGTCCAGGCGCTCTGAACCTCAGGGAGCCCCGAAGGGTTTATGGGGCTCCCAATGAATAGGCCTGTTGAGCTCAGAGGGGGCCGGGCCCGAGTAAACACGACTGGGTCTGAGCTGCCATTCTCCCCCTGCCTCCTTCCCCAGGACCCAGGACCAAAATACAACTTCCTGTCCCCGGAGCTGAGGGCCAGACTCGCCCCTCAGAGCCCTGGGCTGGGGCTCACTGCAGGAACACAGCTGGGCCTGCATTGGGGGCCCTCGGGGGGAGTGGGGGGGAGAGAGGACTTCAGGTTTTCAGATTCACACGTCTGCATCCAAGCCCCAAGTGCCTGGGCCCTTGACGGAGCCCCTTCAAACCCTGAACTGCCCATCTGTTAATGACATATCAGGAAACCACGATCATGAGCAGGAAGAGGACCCTGCAGATCAGGGCAGAACAGGCCCCAGCCTCCCACTCCCCTGGCCAGTGAGGGTAGGAACAGCTGGAAGAGCAAGGGGGCGTGTGGGGGCTCAGAAGAGGGAGAGGTTGCGCCAGTGGCGGGTCAGGGAGTAACAATCTTGACAGAGGGCAGAGAAGCTTCTTCCCCTTGGACACTGTTGCCCACTGACCTGTCAAGCTGAAATCTGCTTCCCCACGGGTGCTGGTCACAGAATGGCCTATCCACCCAGGGGCCCCCCTTGGAGCTGCACACCTGGGAGCAGCCCAGCATGAGGAGTGGGGCAGGAACCCCATAAAGGCTTGTTTGTCATAGCCTCATTCCAGGCCCCCCCCCCCCGGCCTACAGCGTCATCTGCCCCACCTGGCGGCCAGGGATGGACAAGCTCTCCGCCTCCCTTTCCAGCCTGCGAACGTACTAGAAAGTACCTTGGAAACTGTAAAGCATGGTACCCTCCCCAGGAGCCTGGAAGACCTGGGGAAGGGTCGCCCCCAGGGATGGGGGCCCTAGGAACGTGCCCCGGCTGCTGGGGGTTGGTTTGGGGCCAGCCGCCTCACGTGCTGGGCGCTGGGGGCTCCGGCTGGAATGTGCTGAGCGGCGGCTGCCACGTGAATCATTACACCTCGTCAGGCTGAGCCTGGGACTTCCAGACCCAAACCAGCTCAGGCTGGGCTCAGGCAGAAGGACAGCCTCCAGCCAGGGTCTCCAGGTGCTGCGGTGAGGGGCCGGGACCTGGCAGGGCCTCTTCCCCTCCAACTGTCTGCATCCTCACTCTCGGGGTCTGGACCCAGCCCATTCCACAGAACAGAGGAAAGCAGGTCATCCTGTCCACAACCCTCTGCCTCTGGGACCTGTAACTGCATACGCAGACCCTGAGCCTGGGTGTCACTGGCTGGTTTCATGCCAAGAGCCCACATTCCAGTGGGCAAGGAGTCAGATACGGAGTGGTTATGGGGCTGCAGGGTTAGGACAAAGACTGGGTGGAATGAGTGTCCTCACATGTCCCCTGCCCGGGGAACGCTCAGTCCCTGGGACTGAGAGTCGAGGGCTTCTCAGGTCTCAGTTCTTCTGCCTGTGACCTGGGTATGAACTACCTTCAGCCTCCACCTGATGTCTTCAGGTGCCCCAAACTTGAATGAAATCACTCACAGGGGCTGTGTTCATACCTCATGGGGGCATGAAATTTCTGAGATGTGGAAAAGGCCAGGAGGGGCAGACAGGGACCCAGGAACAGATAGAAGGAGAGTTAGCTCAAGACAGGCTTGGCGGGGCCAGGAGAGGACCACTGAGACACACCCACGCCGGAGGGGCCAAGCTGGCCTGGGCGCCTCGCAGGCACACCGATGGCAGTGGGGGAGGGCCCCACTCAGGGCACCGAACACTGGTACCCTTGGACCTGCCTCTGCTCCCCCACCAGGGGTCTGGGACAAAGTCCTGGGCCGGTATGGGGCTTGGTAAAAAATAATTAATTTTTCTTTTCAAGTGAAAGCTCTCACTCAAGCCTTTTCCTGTCCCTAGCAGCAATATCCTTGCTTAGGCCTGAGCCACTGGAGCTGCTAGGAGGATCCATGACCTCTCCAGGGTCAACCTGAGTCTGCACTGAGTGTCCAGACCCTACTTGGAAGACCTTGTGGGCTCCAGGTGAGTGGGGTTCAAGGCAACCCTGGGACCTGAGCGCAGCTGGGAGGGGCAAGGCCGGGGTACCCCATTGTGTGTGTGTGTGTGTGTGTGTGTGTGTGTGTGTGTGTGCGCCTGTGTCACGCTGTGGGGCAGACAAGGCATCCTTGCGTGGAGATGTCTGTGGCTCTGGTATTACTGTAGCAGGGGATCTGTGACAGGAAGCCCACGCCTCCAGGCGCCCCTGGAGTGCTCCCTGCCTCAGACAGAGGCCCCCGGCCCCCCGTGCCCCCAGCTTCCCTCCCTTTGCCTTCCTGAGAGGTGAGAAAACCAGGCTTCCTGCTGCAAGGGGAGGGGGCTGCCCGAAAAGCGGCTGTGGGAGCCTCCAGTGACTCATCCGGGTGGGGGGTGTTTATGAGCAGCCGAAACGGCTGTAAAAGTGGCACCTCGGTTCACTTATGGCCTGGCCATCCTCTCCCCTACCAGCCCCTTGCCTTGAAAAGCTTCCAAAGGGGCCTGGAACCAGAGAAAGATCTGGGATTGAGGCTTGGTGGAGTCTCAGCCTGGGGTCAGGGTTCAGCCAGGGGTTAGAGGTCAGACTGGCATAAGGACTCCACATGGCAGGGAAAGCTCTTTCTGGGATTAGGGTTGAGATGGGGATTCAAGCTGACTTTGGGGCTAAGGTTGGGGGATGAACTGTTGAGGGTTTGCAGGCCAATTTTCCCAGAGAGCCCCCAGAATGGGACGAGGGGTTTTCTGAGGGACTGAGGCCAGGCTGCAGAGCTTAGAGCTGAGCCTCTGTCTTTCGTTTTTTGAGTCTGGTGCCCACCCTGGCCCTAGGGTCTGTATAGCTTGGCTGGAGCCCTACTCACAGCAGCAGAGTCCAGTTTAGGGCCACTGGGCTAGAGGCCAGACCCTGCTCCAGCTCTGAGCTCCAGTGATCTCCTTGGCTCTTCCTCCTAGGTCCCCATCAGAGAAGGGAGTCCCCATAGCAGACTCCCTCCCCCCAACCAGGCCTTTTCAAAAGCCACTGAAACTGACCTGAAACTGACCCCTGGGGCCCTGGGACTTGCCTGACGAAGAGGGCAGGCTGGCTCTGCCAGGCACTGGGGTGCTACCAGTTAATGTGTGACACCCAACCCCCACGGTGGCACTTTAACCAGAGGCCGGAAGGTGCCTTAGGGGATCAGCCTCACCCAACAGTGGTGGAATAACCAACAGGGCCCTCTGGGGTGAGGCACAGGCTTTATGGCTAGAGGAACATCCTTAAGGGGCCCATAGCCCATGGGACCCCTCTCCGGAGCCCTACCCACAGCCCACTCTGGTCCTCCCCAGTACAAATATTGTTTGTTTCCCAATCTCAAGCTTTCTGGTGTCAGATCTGAGGACTCCCTACATCAGTCCCCAGTTTTACCCCAGTTGTCCCAACCCCTCCGTGAATGTTCTTTTCCTATCACCATGGGGGAGAGGTGATCAGTCATAAAACCGTAAAACAGAGTAGAATGGCTTAGAAACAGAGACATAGAACTGAGACCATCAAAATATAACACTGAAGAACCACAGATGTTCTTTAGGTACCCACTCTGGGCACCTGAGCCTCTGTTCCTGTTCCCAAGTAACCCACACACCATAGGGGGTAGCCCCCAAATCACAGCCTTCCCCCCAGTAGTGGAGGAGATGGGGTCACAAGGAGGGAGGGATGTTCTTTACACCAGGCACAGAGGCGTGATCCCAGCAGAGTAAACTCCAAAGGCAAGGGCAGGGGCGTGAACATGGGGAGCAGGCCAGGAGTCTAGTGGACAGTACCTGTTGGGGAGAGTCGCCTCTGGAGGAAACTGCCTCAAACAGCACAGTCCTTAATCATCAGGACAAGAAATTTGAAAGTAGTGGGGCACGGAGGAGGGTGTGGCCGCAGACTCCTAAGGAAGAAGACAGCTGTGGGTCCAGTATGGTAGATGGGTGGGTTTGGGCCTGGAGAAGGGTGGGCTGCCAGGAAAGCTGGCTAGAGCTGGCAGTGACCTTAGGAATTAGGCTTGCAGACGCATTCACGTGGACGGTAGGGGCCATCCCTGAGATGGTGGGGGGGTGCTGGTTTGGGGCTCAATTTCCACAGGCTGAGTCTGGGGAGCCCACAGAGCCCATGGGTCTGGACACTCACCCTCTGCAGCACTAAAAACAGTAAAGTTAAAAGTGCCCTTTGAATCAGCTGGTCAAGTCCCCGTTTTACAGATGAGGAAACTGAGGCCCAGACAGCAGGAAGTCGTCCTGCCCAGGATACACAACCGGTAAGTGGGTGAGCAGGGACTGCCACTTAGCCCAGATAATATCTCCAAGGGCCCCAACAGTCACATTAGCTTCCTCCTGACCATCCTTAAAGCCCTCCGCTCTAGGCATCCCAGGCCTTCCCAGCATCTCAGCTTCTCTGCGTGATACTGAAAGGTGGCAGGCTTTGGGGTCTGAGACCCCTTCCTCTTAGCGCTACAGCGTCCCCTCCCGGGCCGGAGCACGTAACCCCGCCACCCCCTGCCCCTGCCCCCAAAGACTCCTCCCGCTCATCCCCCAAGTTGAGGGTCCCCAGTGGACCAGAGCCCGCCAGGAGTGTTTGGGGGTGTGAAGGGGTGGAGAAGGAGGCGGGCCTCGGGAGTGGGGGTCCCGGCGGAGCCCCGGGTCTTGCGGCCTGCAGCCGCCCGGGGTGGAGTCCGGGGCGGAGCTGGAGAGGCGGGGCCGGCGTCTGGAAGGGTCGAAGACTCTGAGAGACCCCGGGGAAAGACTCGGGAGGGTGGGAGAGGGACGTGAGCCCCGAGACGCGGGCAGGGGCGGGGGGCGGGTCTAGAGCACCGCGGACCTACCCACTCGGGAGTTCCCGAGGCTGGGGGTCCAGGCGAGGGTGGGGCGGGACGGTGGTGGCGGCGGAGCCAGGCCGCGGGGCTGGCGGCCCAGCAGCCTCCCCAGGGACCCCGGTCCAGCCCGAGCGGGAGTAGCGCGGGCGCACCCACAGCGCCGCGGTCGGGGGCGCGCGGGGTACCTCCCGTGAAGAGGTCTTGCTTCGCGGCTGAGAGCCCCTATTCACCGGCCCCGGCAGGCCGATCAGAAAAAATAACGTCTGTGCTTCCCGGAGAAGAGAATGGAGCGGCGGCAGCGTCCCGGGCTACGTGCCCGGGCCCCGATGTCAGAGCTCCCTTGGCTCGGTCCCCTCCACACTCACATCCCGCCGCTGGCGACCCGGGGCGCGGCCTCTAGAGAAACGTCCCGGGGCAGGGGCAGCGGGCTCCGCTCGGCCGCTCCGCACACCCGTGGCGGAGGCGGCGCGGGAGGGGGGGGGGGGGGGGGGGGGAGGCCCAGGGAGGGCGCGGGGGGGGGGAAGAGGCGCCCGGCGGCGGGGGGAGGGGGAGCGGCAGACGCCGAGGCGAGGGACGCGCGCGGCGGGCGGCGGCTCCGAGCGGCGGCCGGGCGGGGGGCGCTGGAGGCCAGGCCGGCCAGAGGGGATCCCGAGGGCCCCATGAAGTTCCCCCGGGGCCGCGGACGGGGCGCTGTCCTGGGGAGGCTGTCGGGGGGTCCCCGACATCCATGGCTAGGCGGGGGCCGCGGCGGCGCGCTCGGAGTAAGTCGGGGTCGGGGGGGCGGGCGCCCGGGGGAGGGGGCCGGCGTTGGGTAGGGGTGACTCCGGGCCTGGCCGGGGCGGGCGGGCTGGTCCGTCTCGGTGTCAGTCGGCGGCGCCTCCTCGGAGCCCGGTGGAGCCGCCAGCCCCGCGCCGCTCGGCTCCGTGGCTTTTTTGGAAACTTGCAAATGTTTTCGTAGAGAGAGAGAAGGGGGAGGGGAGGGAGGGAGCGAGGGAGTGACCGAAACGGAGCTCGGGGCTGCTGGAAGAACGGAGGCCAAGGCTGGGGGAGCTAGAGACGGACTGACAGACAGGCCGACGGGCAGAGCGTCCCGGCCGCAGGCGTGCTTCAGCGGCGCGGGCGCAGGCGGGGCTCCGGCCCAGGATGGGGAGAGGGCTCGGGAGGCGGCCGCGGGCAGGATGGGGATCCGAGGGGGCTGAGGGGCAGAGAGCTGGCGGCCGGAGCACCGAAGGGCTCAGTGTCGTTGCAAAGTTGGGATCGCGTCCCTAAGCTGCACGCCCCGAGCTCCATACCAGCCCCCCGCCCCGCCCCGCCCCCCCTCCTTGCGCTAGCCGCGGAGCTAAAAATAACAGCCCGGTTCGCCCCCCGCAGACCGCGACCCCAACCCCTCCCCCGACCCCTCCCCCACTGGGCGTGGGGCGAAGCCACAGCTCCCAGTTCCCCAAAAGAAAAAAAAAAAAAGAAAGAAAGAAAAGGCGGCGCGGGGGGGGGGGTGCGGGGGGCGGGCCGGGGGCGGGGGGCCCGGCCATATGGATGTGATTTCTCCGCTCCGAGGCAGACGGGCAGCTCCGCAGCGCTCGGCGCCCGCCCGCCGCCCGCCCGGCCCCCGGCTGCCTCCCTTCCTCCCTCCCTCTCTTTCTCCTTTGCGCTCCCTCGCTCGCTAGTCCTCGGCGCATGGGCCCCGCGCCGGGCCCCGGGGCCTCGGGCCGCCTGGCCTCCGGGGTCCCCTAGGCCCGGGCGTGGGCGGGGCAGCCCGGCCTGACGCAGCTCTGTACCCCACCACCACCACCACCAGGGCCGGCGGCGGCGGCTGCCCCGAGGGACGGAGCCCTAGGCGGTGGCGATGGGGGCCGTCCGGATCGCGCCCGGCCTGGCGCTCCTGCTCTGCTGCCCGGTGCTCAGCTCCGCATACGCGCTGGTAAGTCCCTCGCCGGCACTCCAGGACAGGCTGCGGGCTTGCTCTGCAGTCCCTGGGGTGGGCCCAGGGCGCAGAGGCTTGGGTTCCCTGAATAATCCGAACTTTGGATGAGCGTCCCCTCCGACCCGAGATCCCGGGTGCCTGCTGTCTCTGGGGTGTCTGGACTCGGTTCCAGATGCCTATGGTCCCCTTATTTCTGAAGCCTGGGTTTGGGGTCCCAGGTCTGGAAATCTGTGGTTGGGGTTCCTCTGTCTTCTGCTACCGTGAGCACCACAGCTCTGGTTGTGTCTCCTTCAGGGATGACAGTGTGGTCTAGCAGTAGACCGGGCTTTGGCCCTGATGTAGGGTCCCACAGACTTTTGCTCCTGGGCCTCCTGTTTTCTGCAAGTTTTGTTTGCAATCCAGGACACGGTTGTGGGTCTGAGGTCAGCATCACCCAGGCAGGGGGTAGGATTTAAGGGTCCCCTCCAGCTCTCACAATCACACGCGTGTACACACGCGGACACTCTTGCCCAGAGAGGCGGGTGTGGTGTGGCTCGGAGGAAGGATGGAGGTCCCCTGAAGGAGACCGACCTCACAGAACACTCCTCCAGGAGAAACATGCTGGAGGGGGACTCTGGTGAGTGAGGGACCCCCATGTGTACCCTCCTGAGACCAGAAGCCAAGAGGGGGCCAGAGGAGAAGAAGAGGCAGGTTGGGAGATAAGGCCAGAGAGAGATAGAGAAGGGAGACAAAGGGGGTGCAGATGAGAACTCCCCAGAGCAGAAGGAGCAGACAGACCAGGAAGAGCAGAGAAAAGTAGGGGACTGGCAGAGGCCAAGAGCTGGAGACACGGAGGGGAGCGGGAGCGTCGTCCGCCTCCTGAGCCAGAGACTGGGGGCCAGGACCTGGGGAGTCAGTCAGATCTCACAGCAGCCCTGTCCGGGGGGCCTAGCCCATTGCTGAGGAGGCTGTCTGCCTGTGTGTCCGACTTCAAGGCCCCTGCTGCCTCGCCAGTACCTCCCAGGTGGGGGCATCTGCCTTCTAGAGAAACAAGCAGGCAGGCCGGCAGCCACTTTCTCCTGACCAGCTCCCTACCCAGGCAGAACCTGAGGGGGGAAGGCAGGAGCTCTGGGATGCCTCCAGCTCTGCCTCAGGCCCGTCTGACCTGGGGCGATCCTCCATACCTCAGTTTCCCTATCTGTAAAACAACAACAACAACAACAAACAAACAAACAAACAGCGAGAAACCTTTGCCCAAGAATCTCCTGATCTGAGTGAGGCTCTCTTCTCCTCCGGGGCCTCAGCATATCCCATTCCCTGGTGCCCGGGCACTCACGACTCTGGCTCCCCAAAGCCAGAGACCTCACCCCATATGAGGACTTGTAGATGGGGCAGTCAAGGCTCAGAGACTTGTGCTGAGAGCCATCTCTGTGCCAGAGCAGGGCTCGCTGGGCCTCTGGGCAGACTGTTCTCTAGGTCCGTGTGAGCGCGTGTCACCTGTGAACACATGTGTCCGAAGCGGTGGGTCTGCACATGACTTGCAGGGGCGTAGTCGTGCCTATATGTGGGTGTGTGAGTGTATTTGTGAGCACATGTGCACCCAGGTCTATTGTCTCTTATTTTTATTTAATAAATGCTTTTTTAGCGCTTTCTACTTGCCAGACACTGTCCTAAGCACTTTAGAGTATTAACTACTTTAATTTTTCCAACAACTCTCTAAAAAGGGTTTGTTATTGTTCCCATTTTTAAAGTAATCTGAAGCACACAATCAATATGACCATTTTTTATTGCATGCCAATCTAGTGCCAAGCCCTGTGTCTCCAGGGGGAGGGGGTAATGGGTCCCCAGGGTCCCACACTGATTTCTGGGGAAGCTGAGGCACGTGCAGAGAATTTGCCTGGCTTAGCCCTGGTTCAAGTCTGAGGGCAGGGCAGGAGGAAGGATGCCATGGCTGGGTCTGCCCTGAGACCTTGTTGGGACATCAGTGGCTGGATGCTCAAGCCGTGTGCGCACTGGGTTTAGGGCTAGAGGATGTGGCCCAAGGATGACCCAGTACCCTGTAGGCCCCCTGGGCTCAGCTGGAGCCAGCGAGAGACTGACAGCCAGCCAGCTTCCTCTTTTGAACCCAGGGGCTGCCATTCCCACCCAGATCTGTGCTGACACCCACCAAGCCCACCAAACTCAGCCGATAGCCACTGTAACGAAACCTGTGTGCTGCCTGCCCAGCCAGCCCCAGGAGCAGGCTCACACCTCCAGGGACCTCAGGGTTCGGGGACCAAAACGCATTCCACTGGGAGGACACCGGCTGTGGCCAGACTCAGCTAGCTGGTCCATCTTGTCCTTACAGGGAATACTAGCTGTGAGCTAGGGGTCAGGTGGAGTGAATTTTGGAAGAAGGGATGGGCCCACAGATTGTGAGTAGGGGGCAAAGGGGTGGTCTTATCCTTGGGGGTGCCTCATCCTAAGGACGCCCTCAGCATGCACACATGTGAAGGAGAAGCCGCAGTGGGAGAGGTAGCGGGTCAACATGGGGGGCAGGCCTTGAGCGTAAAGATGTGACCTCGGGGTCTGACACAGAAGGGACTGTGGGGGCTGGGAGTATAGGCGACCCCTCCCCTGCTCCAGGACCAGCGTGGCCACAGGCCCTCTTTTAAAGACCAGAGAACCACCATGTATTGAACAATGACTGTCCTCCGATTCTGAGCTAGAAACCATCACAAATGTTTTCTCAGTCTGCCCTTTCACCGCCCCCCCCCATTTTATGGGAAAGGGCCCTGGGGTTCAGGCAGTGAGTCTGTGGTAGAGGTGGGACTTGAACCCAGGTCTTCAGACTCTTGCACTGAGCTTCTTCCTCCAAAGCAAGGTGACGGATCGTGCTGATCAGAGAGCCGCATGTCCCACTGTGGGTTTTTAAATTTTTCTTCCTTTTCTTTTTTTCTTTCTTTGTTCCTTTGTTTCTTTCTTTCTTTGTTTCTTTCTTTCATAAAATCCTTCTGTAATTTTACTTTTATTTTCTTTTGTTTAATTGAACTAATACTTGAATATGTTCTTTCTTATAAAAGAGTCCTATAATACAGATTAAACAGAATTCATCCTTGATGACTCCCAAGTCCCAGTGTTCCTCTAGAGAAAACCATTTTTAACAAGTCTGGGTGAGGGATATCCTCCCAGACCTTTTTCTGTTTATTTCCAAAAGATCTCTTTCTGTGTCCGTACAAAGCAGACAGTTTTGTTCTGTTGTTTTCTGCGTGTTGTAAAATGAATGGTATCTGTCTGTAGCTAAGGCTCTGCCATGTACTTTTTTTTTACGTAGAGGTGTGTCTCGGAAATCTTCTTGTCAGTAAATATAGATCTATTTTCTTTAATGGTGCATAGTATTCCAAAATCTGGGATGCATTAAGCAGTCCCTAGAAATGTACATTTAGATCTTTTCTGCATCCTTTTTGTGTGTGTGCGCGTGTGATTCCAGACAGTGGCGGGGAAGCTGCTGGAAATGCCGTCTTGTGCCCCTGTGTGACCGTTTCCCTGTAGGGTATTTCTAGACTTTGTCAGTGCTGGGTCTGAGCACATTACGTTTTTTTATTTTATTAGACACGGCCACACTGCCCTCTAGAAAGCCTGTGCCGATTAATACTCACAATAGCAGTAGGGACCAGGAGGGTCTCTCCCCCACACCCTCTGTCTCATAGGGTAGTATGAGGATTTTCACCTTTGCCATTCTGAGAGGTGAAAAATTGTGTCTCTTGCCATTTTAATTTGCCAATTACCGGTAAGCTTTTGGACTTTACATTGGTCTATTGTCCCTCTTCTAAGACCTTTGCACAGAGCCATTACTCATCTTTCTATGGGTTGTCTTTTTTTGTATTGATTTGTTGAAGCTTTTTATATCACCTGCCCTTAAACACCCCCCACACACCCCAGCTCTGGGAACGGCCTGTGGACAGAGCAGGAGGAGGGGGGCCGAGCCCTCCCGGGAACTTGGGTTTTCTTCGGAATGTTTTAATGAGGCGTCAAGCGGCCTCCCCCAGATTCCTGTTGTGGGCCTTCTGGGGACACTCCCTGGTCCAGCCACCACACCAGGAAGGCAGCTCTTTCAGAGAGAGAGTCCCTAGGAAAAAGAAAGGGTGGGGTGAGGGTTTTGCAGACCCCAGAAGTTGTCTGCAAAATGCAGTGTGACTGGGAGAGAGTGCAGAGTTTCGCTCAGATTTGCAAAGACGTCGGACACCTCCGAACCCTAAAGAACCCCAACTCTGGGACCAGCCTTGTGCGGCGGTGAGACCTGGTGGGACCCTATTCTGCTGACCAGGCATACGGTCAGGTTAGGCCATACTACCCTTCCGGGCCTTAGTCCTGCAGGCCAGGTAGAGGCCGCCTGTGAAGATCCACCCGGTCCAGCAGCCAACTCCGCCATCCCAGGCTCCATCCCACCGCCTGCCCTGAAGGCTGGCCAGGATGAGAGGCGTCACGGTGCCCCCCCCCCCCCCCCAGCCTCTCCCAGCCCTGAACACAGGCAGCCTGTTCAGGAAGGCCTGGAGAGGGGGAGGAAAAGTCAGCACTTGTCAGCGGTGGCGGGGCAGGAGTGTCCCCGGCAGGGAGCCCGTCCCAGCCTGCTCGGGCCAGCCGGACAGACGGAGGGCAGCAAGGGGCGGGGAGCAGTCCCTAGCCAGCTGGCACGGGAAACATCAAGAACCTGGAAAAGAGATGCAGGAAGGCCAGGAGGTCACAAGGGGGGGGTCCCCTGTGAGCCAAGGTTTTCTCCTTCTGCCTTTTCTGGAGCTACAACTCCCCTCGCTGCTAACCCCAGGGCACCACTGTCCTCTGTCCTGTTAGAGCTGGGCACCAGATGCCATCACCTGCACCATCGCCATGTGATCCCCTCTCTGTCCGCCCCCACCCCTGAATTCCCTTTGTGCAGGCTGCCTCGGAGGCTCTGCTGGGAGGCGCCTGCTTGATGCCGCGGAAGATACAGATACGGTTCAGAAGAGCTCTGGACCACTGGGACTGAGCCTCGCACCAGGGGGCCCACGGGGCTGCGTCCTTCCTCCAGGGCTGCTGCTTCTTTTTACCTGTGACTCTGAGCCTCAGTGTCCCCGTTTGTAAGCTGGGGATGTGGCGGAAGGTCAAGGAGATGGGGACAAAGCGCCAGGGTCAGTGGCTGGTGCTAACAGGCAGAGGGGCTGGATGGACCCCAGGCAGGTCTGCTTTCTCTAGAGGTGAGCGGGAAGCCTACAGCCGCCTTCCCCCAGGGGGCCAGGTGGAACCCGGGCAGAGGGATGGATGAGAGGACCCAAGAGGGCATCTCGAGGCTAACAGCATCCAATGGAAGAAGCCCCTTTCCCAAAGGCAGAGGTGTCGGCCACTGAAGAGGCAACCTTTATATTTCCTTCTTAGTTTTGCCTGGAGGAGAATGTAGGCATTTCTGGGATCACAGACAGCAAATGTGTAGAATTTGGCAGTTAGGAGTGAAACGGAGAGGAGTGGCCCTCCTTTGGTCAGTGGCATGGAACTGGCTCTCTCCACCACCACGGTCACCGTCACACCTCCATCACCATCACCAGCCTCGATGCTGCCTCCTCACTGTCCTCACCTCCACCCCCACTGCCACCACTGCTCCCACCCCCACCCCCAACTCCGACACCATCCTCCGTCGGGCTTCCCTGCGAGCTGAGGTCGAAGGAGCTGCTTGCCCCCCAGGGGAGGGGTAGTGAGCAGATGGCTTTTCTCTTCCTCGTCTGAGCTCCTGAACTCAGGAAATGAGAAACACATCGGGCCTCTTGACCACACACTACTCTCTCCCTGGGACAGCAGCGTCTACGTTTGTAAATAACAGACTGGCTCCCAGCCTTCACCGGCACCCTGCCTGGAGCCCCCAAGACACCAGCTCATTGCTCCCAGGCTGCCCCTGTCCCTATTCCGCCCCCCCCCCAGCTCGGGGCTGAGGTCAGGGCATCACCCCACTCCCTGTACGTTCACAAACTGTACATCATGCGTGCGTGTGCACACGGGAAGGCTCTGTGGGGGGTGGGCGGTTCAACATGGGGAGTGTGCTACAGTGAGGGACACTGAAGCCGAGCCCTAACCCAAGACCATAGGAGGGATGTAGGTGGGGACTCGGGACGCCTGGTGCCACGGCTGGGTGGCCCCATTGGTGGTGGGTGACCCCGGGCCATGATCCAGCCCTTGCCCCTGAAACCCTGAAAAAAGGGTCCCTCAGCCCTTGCCCCTGGAACCCAAGATCTGCAGGCTCTCTGGATGTAAACTAATGCAAGCCTGAGTCCTTCACACCAGGAGCTGGGCCAGAAAGACCTGAACTCTGCCAAGGAAGGGGAAGAGGGGCATGGTGGGGAGAGGGACCAGCAGACGGTCACCAGGCCAGGAGGGGAAGCACAGCTGCCGGCACATCCCCCTTCACCCCCAGGACATGAGGCCGCCTGTCAGGGCAGAGGCTGATGGAGGGCCCTCTTGTCCCCTCCCCAAGCCCAGGGGGCCTGGCAGTGACCCGGACTCTCATTGTGAGCCCAGATTGGATCACCCCAAAAGCTCATCAGGCACACTTCACCCAGTAGGCCCTCCTGTACTCCCTGCTCCCGACCCTCCTGGAGTCCCACCTCCTCCCCTCCACCCCTCACTGTGGCCCCCTGGACTTAGTCATCTACCCAATCTCCCCCTGCCACTCTGGGTCCGCAGCCTGGTGCCACCCTCAGTGTGCAGAAGCAGGGGTGCCCAGAGCCAGAGTTGGAGGGCCATGATGTGCTGCTGCTAACCGGAGCTATTCGAGCCACCAGCTCGGCCCCACCCCCACCCACGCCCAGGCTCTCACTGAATCCTCACCCACAGCCCTACGGTCATCCTGATCGCAAGGGTTAAGCAACTTTCCTAGACGGAGAGCCAGTCACTGGTGGAGGTGCGATTCAAGCTCCCGTGCTGGCCAGCAGAATGTGCTTGGATGAGGAGAGGGTGCAGTGGGAGGGAGGGGAGAACAGGGACCATTGCAGGCAGGGGAGGTGCCCTCGAAGGCAAGTGGCAATGAATTTGGTGCGGAACTGCCCTCCTTTCCTTGGGTAAGTGCTTCCTGGACTCAGGCTTGGATTCCTCTTGCTGCAGTGTGCCATCACTGGGGGACAGAGAAATGGGTCCTACAAGTTCAGGGAGGCCAGAGGTGGGGCCACCATCCCTGTGGATGAATGGAAGAGTTTGGGGGCCCTGGGGTGCTGGAGGCATATCCCTTCCCTTCTCCTGGGCACTCCCAGCCCCACCATGGAAACCGGACTCCAGAGAAGAGGGGGTGCCCCCTCTTGGCCACAGAGAGGGTAAAGCCAACAGCAGTAGGTGGAGGCTGAGCCGATGCCTCAGTCCTGCGAGAGAGCGTGCGTTAGTTCCTGGTCATCACCCAGCTAGCATACCTGTCCATCTGTCAGTCTGCCAAATGGGCCGTTTTCAACCTGTGACTGCCTGCCTTCAGTCACATCGGTGGGCTAGTCTGTCTATGGGGAGGGCTGGTATGCCAGTCTTTGGGGACTGGTAGAAGCCTCAGTCACTCAGGAGCTTTCCATCAGCTGGAAAAAATAAGGTGCAGTATCTGCTTGTCTTGAGAGAGATGGAGGTGGGCAGAGAAGAAGGGGTGGGGACAGGGCCATGGTGAGGGAGTCAGGATAAGACGACAGCAGAGGCGGTACCGACAGTGGGTATAATAGGGCTGGCGGCAATAATGGTGATGGCAGTGATGGGGTTAATGTTGCCTTCGGTGGTGATGGTGATAGTGGTGATGCAGGTGGTGGTAATACTGGCGGTAGTGGTGTGAGTCATGGTGGGAATAGCACTGGCGGTGGTGATGGTAATGATGTTCTGCCAGTTGGGATGGTGCTGATGGTGGTGGTGGTGGTTAGACTCCTGGTAATAGTAGTTGGTGCTCATGGTGGTAATGGTGCTGGTGCAGGTGGTGGTGGTGATGGGGGATGGTAATGGTTGTGTTTGGTGTTGGTCAAGGTGATGACGGTTGGTGGTGGTGATGGTGGGTGGTGGTTACTGATGGAGGTACTCTTGTAATGATGGAAATGGTGGTGAAGGGGCGTGATAATGGGTCCGAGGGAGCAGGGCAGCTACGTAGGGACCAGACTCCTCAGCAGCCTGGATCCGCAATGCCAGAGGCACAAAGAGAGCTTCAGGTTAATCTTGGAGCCCCTCGGATTAGGGCAGGTCCAGCTGTCCTCCCTCAAGCCCCATCCTGCCAGGCTACTTCTGCCCCAGTCCGCTGTAGCTGGGGGAGGAGGGCGCAGAGCCCCGAGAGAGGAGCCAGCACATGGGAATCTGCTCCAGCCTTTCCTGGGGTGGGGGTGGGGGGGTGGTCCATGGCCACTGATCCGGCCGAGATTTCAGGGCCCAACTCAGTCTCCAGGGACACGCAGAAGCACAGACACCCGACAGACACGCCAGCTAAGGAACAGCCGCATGACACACTGGCAGACGCGCGCACGCACGCGGACCTTTGCCCAGAAAGCCACGTACACACGCATGTTCCCAGACACCTGAGGCTCACGTCCCAGATGTGCACGCCGCACGGTCCCCACGTGAGAACGCACAGAGACTGGGGGCCCGCCCGAGCGCACCAGCCGGCCGGACGCGCCGCCGTGCACGCGCACGCGCACACACGCGCACGGGCCTCCGCTAAGTGAAACCAGCGGATCCCGAGCCCAGCCGAGCCGATTGGAGACTCCCTGGCCCTGGAAGCCCCCGCTGCTGCCACTGAGAGACGCGGTCAATTAACTTCACCCTCGCCGCCGGGCTCCCTGACCCGCCCCGCCCGGCCAGCCCGCCCCTTCCCCAGCCTTCCTCCTTCCTTCCCTGCCTGCCCCCGGCTCTCCGTCCGCCCCGTCCGCCCCGCACGGTTCCGCTCACACACACACCGGGGAGGGGACCGGCCCTGCGATGCCTGAGGGGCGGCAGCTCTGCCTGTTGAGGGTGTGAGGGGGCCAGGCTCTGCCCTGTGGAACCTGAGGGGACACAGCCCTGCTCTGGGGCTGAGGGGTCTAAGGGGACAGACATGTCCCAGGCCCGGGTGTCTGAGGGGACTCGGCCCGACTTAAAAGGGGGAGGGGGATGTGAGGGATGCATTAACCTCTGTGGGTCCCACTCATGGAAGTGGCTAGGCTTGGTCACACTGATCTGTCCCCAGGGCAGGATGCTGCCTTTACTCTGACCTGCTTCGAACTCTAAGTCGGGGGAACATAGGTTCAGGGTGAGACCCCCCCCCACCTCGCGATGCCCATGATGTTCTTGTTCTCTTCCTCAAAATGACGCCCGTGTATCCCAGTGGGCCCGGGGTGTGCAGGCTGGAAGGAAGAGAAGGAAGCACATTCTAGAGGGAACAGCAGGAGCAAAGGCCTGTTGTTGGCACCGTCAGAACACAGGGTCTGCCTCTGCCTCGCGGGGGAAGGAGCTTCTAGATAAGCAGTGGGTTGGGGTGACTCCGGCTCACAGCCGGCTCAGGAGTGCCCACCCAACCAGACCACTTGCCAGTGATTCCTCCGACCTCTAGCTCTTGGGACTGCAAGGATGGGAGCGGCTGAGGCACTCCCCATTCACTGGGGAAAGCAGTGACTGGGGAGAGGGCCAGGATGGAAACTGGTGACTCCCAAGGTCCCCCAGGGCACTAGGGCTTGAAAGAATCCAGGCCTGGTTTATTTCCCCAGAGTTCACCGCTCCTTATGCACCCGCTCTCCCCACCAGGTCCCCAGCAGACAGGATCCTGTGAGGATCCATCCTGGGACATTCCATCCCTTTCCCATGTACCCTTGGGGAACAGACTGGACAGAGAATATCAGTGGCTGCAGCCTACAGGGTTACTAGCGGACAGGCAGGGGACATCCCCCCTCCCTCTTTTATCCTTCTGGCTCTACCCTTTGGAGCCGCAGCTTCCCATCTGTAAAATGGGAGCTCCATAAGGCAGAGTTCCCAAATTCTAGACTCAGAGCCTTTGGAAAGTGGGGGAATCCGTCAGGGAGGTTGGGATGGTTGTGGGACCTGTCAGTGCGGTGGAAAGGCCGGCCTGCAGTCTGACGTTCAACTTGGTAGGTGGATGCAGATGACGTCATGACCAAAGAGGAGCAGATCTTCCTGCTGCACCGCGCCCAGGCCCAATGCCAGAAGCGGCTCAAAGAAGTCCTGCAGAGGCCAGGTGGGGGCGGAGCCGGGTGGGGCGGGGCCAAAGGAGGAGGGCCTGGGGGCGAGGTCAAGAGAGGGAGGGAGGGGCCCAGTGAAGGTGCGAGCCTGGGATGCAGAACCAAGTGGCACCAGGAGAGGGGGCGTCCGGTTAAAAGGGGGGCGAGGTGTGATCAAAGTCAGCAAGCTGAAATGCAGAGCCTTCCCTCCCAGGGTGGGATCAGGCAGGAAGAAGGCAGCCACAGTCCGAATCATCCCCAGCGGGCTTAGATCTGGCAAGGCACAACAGGATCAGGAGCCCCGAGTAGGGTGCTGCACCCGCCTGGGGTGCACTGGGACAGCTTCCTGGAGGAGGAGGTATCCAAGGCAGGTCCAGAAGAATAAGTAGATCTTTGAAGAAGGCCACCTGGTCCAAGGACAAGGCTGAGGTGTCCAGGGTCAGTAGAATCAAGGGTCCATGGGACTGGACGGGGAGAAGGCTAGAGGGGTAGGGATGGGTATCTATGACTCTGAGTCATGGTCACTGTCCGAGAGAGGGTGTTTGACCTGGGGTCGGGAGGGCCTCTGCACACCAGCACAGCATCTTCAGGGACCCCTGCCAAGGTCAAGGTGGGAGGAGCCCCTGCCTTTCCAGCTCCTGCCCCATCTCCAGCTGGTCTCTTTCCTGAGTCCACTTTCTGGAAGCAGAGATGGGAGCTCATTAGCACCCATCCAGGCCTCTGCCGCCTGTCTGATTAAATCTCATCACCAGGAAGAGGCCCAGGCCCCGCCTGACTGGCCGAGGAGAACAGCTTCCTGTCTGGAGCCGGTTCCCCTAGACTGCTGGGGACCCAAGAGCACGCAGTGACACACTCTGTAGCACACGGACTTTGCTCATAGTCACAGGCATTCACAGGGTCTCTGCAGTCCCAGCCCTGTCCACAATGGCCCCACTGGTGGCTCTTTGGTTCCCCGCCCCAGTCACCTCAGGGTCTGGGGGTCAGGTGGGCCCCCGCCCTCTGGGTCTTGAACCCAGCGCTCTTCTCAGTTGTGGAAGCCCGGAGGCACCTTCTGCCCCCCACCATGCCCCATCCTGATGGAGCCCCTCTCTTCCTGCTCCATCCCGTCCTGCTGCCCTGCTCCCTACTAATGCCCCGGGATCAGGCAGGATAAGAGGCACAGCCGTTCCAGCCCCGCCGAGGTGTCTGCACTCAGCTTTGCATTGCTGTCACAAACCCTGACCTGGGAGGGCTGGGGGCCCTGCTCGGGCTGTAACTGAGGGACACGAGTCATATAATGAGGGAGACATTTCAGAGAGGCAGAGAGACCTCAAACAGCTCTCTAATGGCGAAAAGGCCAGCCCAACTCAGAGAGCCTCCAGGGTCCTTCTGTGGACTCTGGGGAACTCCTAACCCAAGTATCTGAGGGCAGGGGACGGGTAGGTAGACTTGCCTGAACACCCTTGACACCTGCACACTCTTGCTCATGTGGTCCACACCACCAGCTTCCTGAGCTGCACCGTGCCCTGGCCGGGCTTCATTTTCACCGTTGAGCCTTTGCTGACATCACCCCTACTTGTCCAGTTTTGTCCTGCGCCCCCTGGTGGGGCCCTGTCCTCCTGCACGGGCTCTGACTCCAAACTCCTGGGTCGGAGGACATTGCCGCTGCCCATGTTTTGCCCGCACTTACCGTATCAGCCCACTCAGCCCGCTGACCCCACCCCTGCATGGTGTTCGCTCCCATTTGGACCTCCTGTTGACAGTCTCCGTGCTCTCCACTTACTTCTGCTCCGGCCTGTTATCTCAAGCTCTCCCAACAGCCTGGGCTGTCAGCAGGGCAGGGATCAACCCCCACCGTACAAAGAGGGTGCCTTGGAGGCAGGAGGGTGCCCTGGGTCTCCTGCCATAGCACAGTTGACAGCCATAACTGCCCTGATTTCTCCAGCTGACATAATGGAATCAGACAAAGCATGGGCATCTGCATCCACATCAGGGAAGCCTAAGAAAGAGAAGGCATCTGGGAAGCTCTACCCGGAGTCTGAGGAGGACAACGAGGCGCCCACTGGCAGCAGGCACCGAGGTATGTCTGTGCTTCTGGGCATCCATCCGAGACGGGCAGGGACCCACCCACCCCACCGCTCTATCCCCTTTCTGTGAGCTCATGCTCTTCAGCTCTTCTGGAAAGGAAGAAGCTGTGGCCCCCTCCCCAGGAAAGCAGAGGAGGGGCTGGGAGGACACAGAGCCCAGGAGGTATCATGTGCAAGAGGCTGGCAGCTGGATGGGGCCAGACCCCCAGGAGATTTGGGCAGAGAACTTGCCCCGCACTACCCCAGGGGTGGACCCGGGGCTGTGGCCCCTACCATGGAGAGGGATGACAGAGAACCTGGGAGACAGAGGGGCAGGGAGAGATACAAAGAGAGGGAGAGACAGAGAGGGGACCAGGAGCCATAAACCAAGACTGGGACTCAGTGTGTCAGAGGAGGGTGCACCCAAACACGTTAGTGTGGTGGGCCATAGACACAGAGCAGGGGAGGAGGGTGGCCACGGAACAGCAGGGCTGAGACAGTGGGACGAGGAGGGGAGGAGAGAAGAGAGGGAGGGAGATGCAGGGCTGTGTTGTCCCTCAGGAAGGTAAGGAGAGACAAACGCAGAGCCCAGACTGCAGCCACAGGGCCGGTTTGAACCGGCTGGGTGGGCAGCAGATTCCAGATGGGCCACATCTGGGAGGCTGTGGTCACCCTGTGGCTCCCCAGGGACCAGAGGGAATTGTGGGCCTAGCCAGACGGGGCTGGGAATATGGTGCCCAGGACAGAGAGCCTTTCACCAAGCTGGGGTGGGTCCAGCTATCAAGGCAGCCTTCCAGGATGGCTGGAGAGTCCTGTGGTTGGAGTCCTGCAGGGGGGAAGAAGGGACCTGGGGGGGGGGGAGTGGAAAGCAGAAGATTCAGAGGCTGGGGACCTTCCCAGGTCACTTAGTATCTCTGCTGTGAGACTGGAGCCCCAAAGTAGGATATGTCACCCTGTCTTGAATCCCACAATTAGCACTTGGCTTTGGGGGATTATACCTCCTCCTATGAGTGATCACTGGAGTCTCATAGCAGGTGCTTAGGGTGGTCTGGGATGGTGGTGAAAGCACAGGCTGATCTGGTCAATCCCAGCTACCCAGTGAAGAAACTGGAACACAAAGAGGGTGGACACCTGCACGAGGTCAGCAGCTCTTTGGGAGTCCAGCAGGGACTGGAAGCTAGACCTCCTGCCTCCTACCCATGGATCCTGGGCAAGGGTCACATGGAAGGCATTCTCAGCTAAGGGAGTTAGTCTGGGCACTTGCCCTTCCCCAGGGACACCTGGAGGTGGAACCAAGAGCAGAGGAAAAAGAGAGAGGCCTGGCCAGGGGCTGAGTACCTGAGGAGGGCATGGGCCTAGGCTGTATGACCTCGGCAAATCACTTGCCTCTCTTGGCCTCCACCAGCCGATCTGGAAAATAGTGCCAGTGCCAATACCCGCATACAGGGGCTGTGGGAATTCTGTGAGGCCAGGGATTCAATGCTATGCAGGACACAGTAGGTAGTAAGGCTCAATACATTCTCTCCAGACCGCTCCAGGCCTGAGTTCTCCAGTCCTGGGGCACACCTGTCCCTGAGGGAGCCAGCGACCACAGGTGTGTTCATTCTTCTGGGTCACTAACCATGGACTTGACTGGTGTCCCCCACCTTGTCTGTCTGTCTCTGTGGGCACAGGGCGCCCCTGCCTGCCCGAGTGGGACCACATCCTCTGCTGGCCGCTGGGGGCACCAGGTGAGGTGGTGGCCGTGCCCTGTCCTGACTACATTTATGACTTCAATCATAAAGGTAAGGAGTAGGTGGAGTAGGGTGGGGACCACAGGGGTGGCAGGACGGGGAGCTCAGGGCTCCAGACCTCTCTGCCTGCCCTGACCCTCCCCGTGGTCCTGCAGGCCACGCCTACCGACGCTGTGACCGCAATGGCAGCTGGGAACTGGTACCTGGGCACAACCGGACATGGGCCAACTACAGCGAGTGTGTCAAGTTCCTGACCAATGAGACGCGTGAACGGGTGCGAGCTTTCCCCCCTCCCCAACCTGATCTGGATAAGGTCACCCCTGAGCGAGGCCTGACGCCTCCCGCAACCTTAACTGGTCTCTGACCCTTAACCTGAGTGCCAGGGCTCTGACGCTGTGTCCCCTCCGGCACAGGAGGTGTTTGACCGCCTGGGCATGATCTACACCGTGGGCTACTCGGTGTCGCTGGCCTCCCTCACCGTGGCCGTGCTCATCCTGGCCTACTTCAGGTGGGCGGGGCGAGGGGCGGGGCCGGGCCGGGGGCGGGGCCGAGGTAGGGTGTCCGCAGCCCCCTCCGCGGGGGCCGGGCGTCCCTCCCCTCCCCCCCCCCCCCCCCCCCCCCCCCCCCCTCCAGCTTGCCCCCCCACCCCCCCAGCCCCCGCCGGCCTCCTGCTACCCCGGGCGTCGGGCCGCTCACGGCCACCCCACTGTGTCCCTCGCACCCCTCCGCCCAGCCCCCCGGCCCTACAGCCAAGGGCTTTGTGATTGTCCCCCCTCCCGGCACTTTCCTCAACACTCCTGCCTCAGCCCAGTAGCCCCAACCACCCCACCTCTTCACCTTGGCCCCTGCCACTGTCCTGAGTGCCCTCTCCGACCCCCAGCTCCTCAGCTCCGCCCTTGACCAGAGAGCCTGGCCCTTCCTCCCCGCCGGCCCAGAGAGACTTGTCCTATCTCATGGGCACCCCCAGCCCATCCCCGACTTCCCCAGATGCAGGCCTGCTTTCTGGCTAACACCAGCTACTCTCCTAGGCCGGCTGCAGGGTAGCTGTGACCTTCTTCCTTTACTTCCTGGCCACCAACTACTACTGGATTCTGGTGGAGGGGCTGTACCTGCATAGCCTCATCTTCATGGCCTTTTTCTCAGAGAAGAAGTACCTGTGGGGCTTCACGGTCTTTGGCTGGGGTATGCAGGCGTGGCGGGCAGCCAGGCGCAGACAAGGGGGGCACCACAGGCGGCGGGGTCAAAGGGGCCACTAAGGGTGAGGCACCTGCACGGCCTCTCCCATCCTGGACGTGGGGCAGCCAGTGGGTGGCTTGCCCACCCCCCTTCTTTGAGTCTGACCCCATCCCAGGCTCAGGCGACAGGGCTTGGCTGGGGTCAGGGTTCACCCCTGGGCTCAGCCTGGGGCTGGGGCTCACCTGGGTGCAGATTCACCTGCCATTGAGGTTCAGCCCGGGAGAGGGAGGGCGTATTTTCAGGTCAAGATTTCAGCTCAGGATCAGAGTGGGAAGGTGGGCCAGAGGTCACCCTAGGGCTGGAGTTGAGGTCTGGGACACTCCCTGCACCGTGAGCCCTGTTTCCCTACCAGTCCCCTTACTGCGTGGGGCTGTCCACACCACTGCCACCCGGCCTGCAGGAGCCATGACCCAGAGCTCCAGGCCCCCGACTCGGCATCCTCCGCGCTTCGGCAGCCCCTCTGCAGGATGGGTTGCTGGGGCTCTGCACTCCTCCCCCACGGGTTCCGGGATGGAGTTACCGATAATTGTCCATTATTGTTGGCAGCTCCAGAGCTTGGCTGGGCTCCGGGGCAACTGGCCAGACTGCAGAGGGGTAGGCCCGGTGGCTGAAGCCCTCCCTGCACTCGGCACCCAGAAGCTCTCAGGTCAACAGCCACAGCCCCTTGGTACACACTCTGACCTTGACCTCACCCACGGCAAGCCCCAGAGTTGGGGGAGACCTGGTCCCGGCGACTGACCTGTGGACTCTGGGGCTAGACGGTTTCGGGGTGGGCAGGAGACACACAGATCTGGAGCAACAGAACTTGGTGACCCAAGAATGTCAGAGCTCTTTTTTCCCACCGTAAACCCGGGTCGCACCCTGCCCCTCCCAAGGGTGCACCTGACCCAGAATGAAGTGTGAGGGAGTGGAGGGTAGAGGCAGAGCTCACTCAGAGGTACCATGTGCCATCTGGGCTGACTCAGGCCTGGGAACACCAAGGTTCCCCTGTGGCCTTTACTCAGCCTGGAACAACTGTCATTCCATCCAGCCTCATCCACGGGGGCTAGGACCTTTCAAACTGGGTGTGTGTGTGTTGGGGGGGGGGGGTGCTGGGGCAGAAAAATGCTGGTCCTTGGCCCCTCCCCCACAGGAAATCCCAGTCCAGAGCCTAAAGGGAAGAGGGGATTGGACTGGGCGTGGGGAAGTTAGCGATGCCCTGTTTTCCCGTGAGCCCCAACAGGCCTGCGTGTGTGGGTAGGACATGTAGAACCAAGATGAGGGTGGAGGGCTGACCAGGTCCTGAGTGTGGGAGCCCCGAGAGGAGGCCGTGGGGGAAGCAGAATGGCCCACACCATCATGTGGCTCTGTCACCAAGCAGCCCATGGGCCCAGGCGGACGGGGCTCAGGGACAGGGTGTGGGTCAGCTGGGGGGTCATCGAGGATGAGAGGAATGGGCTGAGGGGAGAGACACCGTGGGCAGCACCTGCATACCCTCACATGCTGCCCCTTCTGCGTCCACAGGTCTGCCCGCTGTGTTCGTGGCCGTGTGGGTCAGTGTGAGAGCCACCCTGGCCAACACCGGGTAGGTCCAGGCAGAGAAGGGGGCCGCGGGGCCGGGCCACAGGCCAGAAATAACGCTGGCGCGCCCTTCCTCTGTGAAGCATGGGGGGGGCCGCTTCCTGTGGCCTGGCCCTGAGTGGGCCCAGCTTCAGTTTTCTGTCCAGCCATGAGCCAGGCACCCCCTCAGGGTCAGGCTGCTTCAAAAGCAGCGTCTGAGGGGGGTGCCTCAGGCCTGGCCCTACCCAACACCCCCCTGTCCTTTGTCCCTCCCAGCTCTGGGGCCAGGCTCAGGGTGGGAACAGGGGGCTGGGAGCTGATGCCTCGGCCTCCCCCAGGTGCTGGGACTTGAGCTCCGGGAACAAGAAGTGGATCATCCAGGTGCCCATCCTGGCCTCTATTGTGGTGAGCAGGGGTGGCAACAGGGCTGGGTGGGGGCGTGCACTAAGGGGGCCGGTGAGCAGCCCCTGACAAGGGACTACAGAGGCTTCCCTGGACCCCAGGGTTGGAGCCACGGGCCTGAGTCCAGTCGGGGAAAACAAGGGCCCACTTGGAGACGCAGTGGCAGAGCAGAGCCTGGGCGGGTCCGTGGGTCCCCGGGCTGTCGCCCCCACCCTGCTAGGGTGCAGTTCGAGATGCAGCCCTCCCTCACTCCCACAGCTCAACTTCATCCTCTTCATCAACATCGTCCGGGTGCTCGCCACCAAGCTGCGGGAGACCAATGCTGGCCGGTGTGACACGCGGCAGCAGTACCGGTGAGCTGTGCCCACCGGGCCCAGGGTTCCTCGGAGCGCCGGGGTCATCACACCCCGGCACCATGTACCAAAGCAAAGACATGAGCCTGTGTCAAGGGAAGCACCCAGCTCCCGGCTCCCTGGCTGGCCCCACCCGGCAGTCATGGGCTCTCCCCCGGTCTCTGGGGCCGCCCCGGAGCCAACCTGGGCCATTCAGTGCTGGGGTCTGCAGGGGATGGGGGGGCAAACCCAGACCTCTCCTCAAAGAGCTGACTGTAGCGAGTCCAAGGGACAGGTGGGCAGTGGGTGGCTTCGAGAGGACAGCAGCCCCGCTGAAACCTGAGGAATGGGCTGTGGGATGAAGACGTAAAGCCAGGGGGAAGTGAGGGCCAGTAGGGGGACCAGCGGGTGCAAGCACCGAGGGCCCTTACGAACACTTTGTCCCAGGTTAACTGGGTTGTCCTCCGCTCAGGCCAGAGCCGCAGGTCCCTTCGTGGCTCCTGGAGCCTAAGAGCTTGGGGCGGGCAGGTGCGGGTGGCTCGGTGCCTCCCCAGGGGAAGTGGCCTGTCCCTGAGCCACCTGCTCTGCTGGCCCAGGAAGCTGCTCAAATCCACACTGGTGCTCATGCCGCTCTTCGGCGTCCACTACATCGTCTTCATGGCCACGCCGTACACCGAGGTCTCAGGGACGCTCTGGCAAGTCCAGATGCACTACGAGATGCTCTTCAACTCCTTCCAGGTGCGCGGGCCTGGCCGGGGCCTGGCGGGGGTGGGGGGGCGGGGGGAGGGAGGGCAGGGCGGGAGCGGCAGGTGTGGCCTCTGGGCCCTGACGCCCAGTGCCTCTCCCCGCAGGGATTTTTTGTCGCCATCATATACTGTTTCTGCAATGGTGAGGTAAGCGGGGTGGGCAGCGCTGGGGCAAGGCAGGGGGGCGCGGAAGTGCCAGGGTTCCCCGAGTCCTGTTCCTCCATTCTCCTGTCCGGTTCCTCTGTTCCTCCAAGAACATCCCTGAGGATATTCTGAGGGCAGAGAGTCTTTCCAGATGATTCAGGCTCAGGATGTGCTAGGATTTGCGGGCTCCTCAGTCTCTGGCAGAGCCCTTGTCTTCCCTGCCCCACGGCTGAAGGCTCCATAATCCAGAGTGAACGACTCAGCCACCCCTGGGGCCATTTGAGCCTGGTAGACTCCGGGTGTGTCGGTTGCCTGCAGCCAGGCACCACGTTCTGAGGATGACGGGATTTTACTTGGCCTTGGAATTTTCCAGTAACATCCCACGCCTCCGGTTCTGCTCAGGAGCAGGGATGAGGGCACGGCTGGGGCTGGGGGTGGGGGACCATGTGGCGGAGGGCAGAGAGGCCTACCTGACGCCCCGCCCTCCTACGGGCCATCGCAGGTGCAGGCCGAGATCAAGAAATCCTGGAGCCGCTGGACACTGGCCCTGGACTTTAAGCGGAAGGCCCGCAGTGGGAGCAGCAGTTACAGCTACGGCCCAATGGTGTCTCACACGAGCGTGACCAACGTAGGCCCCCGCACGGGACTCGGCCTGCCGCTCAGCCCCCGCCTGCTGCCCGCCACCACCAACGGCCACCCCCCGCTGCCCGGCCACAGCAGGCCGGGGGCCCCGGCCCTCCAGGCCACACCACCTGCCGTGGCTGCTCCCAAGGATGACGGGTTCCTCAATGGCTCCTGCTCAGGGCTGGATGAGGAGGCCTCGGCGCCCGAGCGGCCGCCCGCTCTGCTGCAGGAGGAGTGGGAGACTGTCATGTGATCCGGGACCCGAGCCAGGGTTGGACCCGTGGGCATAAGGGCTGACAGATGGACCAAGAGACGGCTGGTTGGACGGTTGCCCACTCAGGGCGGGGCTGGGAAGACAAAAGAGGAAAAAAAGGAAAAAAAAAAAAAAAAGAAAGAAAGAAAGAAAAGGGAAAGGGAAGCGGTGTGTAGCTTCCTATGGTCTGAGCTGGGGCTCAGGAGGGGAGGCGAGGGCCGGGAGCCATGGGGCCTTTCTTGGGTTTCACCTCTGGAAGGGCTCCAGGGGCCAGGGGCCAGTCCCCGGGGGCTGGGCACAGTCCAGCAGGAAAGACCTGGGAGAAGCCAAGAGCGGCCCGAGTTTGCTGGGGTCACACGGGGGCCCGGCGGAGCCGTGCAGGAGCTGGGCCACAGCCTCTCCCCGCCACCAGCTGCTGCCTCCAATGCCTCTGCTGAGGCCCCGGGGTGGGTGGGGGGGACCCCGGCTCCTCTCTGCCAACTCTTCACCTGTTGCCCCGTCACTGTTCACCAAGGGCCAACCGCAGATCCCTGGGTCGCTGGCCCTGCTCCAGGCCCCTTCCTGCCTGTCTGGTGGCCATGCTGTGTCCCTTGGGGCCTGGAGCACTCAGGGAGCTCTCCACACAGGATCCCCAGCCCCCACCCTGGATTTGACACGCCTCTGGCCACCAGACTGAGAGGGCAAGGGAGCGTGCCGAGGCCATCAAGTGAGACGTGGGCTGAGGTCCGCGCTGGGGCTCAGGAACTGTGGGGGAGCCTGGGGTCATCCCACAGGTCCAGCTGGGGTGAGGGCCTGCAGGACTCAGCACATCCACCCACCGTGGATCTGAGCCCGTCACTAAGCATCCCTAGCCCACACCCACCTGCCACTTTAGCCACATTACTTGCACCCCTCACCCCTGCCCACCTCAGTCTTGGGCCTTAGAATGGCACAGGCCCTCCTGGCCTGACACTGAGAATTGACCCAACTGCATCCCCACCCCAAGCTCTGACCAGAACAAGCTTCGTTCTCAAGTCCGAGGACGGCCTTGCCCCCGATCCTATACAAGCTAGTGCCCCTGCCTGGCCCTGCCTTTCCTCATCTCCAGCGCAAACTTGTTCTTCTCCGTGGACGCAGCATCTGGAAAGCGCCCCCCATCTCGAACAGCACCCCCACCCCACTGGGGACTGGGTGAGGTGTCATAGTCAGTGGGTGGCACAGACGTTCTCTGAGCAGCCTCAGGCCCAGCCCTGCCTTCCTTTCCAGATGGCAGGTAGGGCAAACAGTTGCTCAAAGGCCCGGTGCACCCATGGGGCTCCACGTGGTATGATGTGCTTGGAACCCTGTGAGAAACGTGGGCCAGGACCTGAAGGGCCACTGAGCCAGCTTAAGCATCGAGGACTCCTGTGAATGCTGGGAGCTATTGGAAACTGTACAGGGAGAGCAACCAAGGTCTGAGACACATTTAGAAGAGTCCCTGCTTCACTGGAGAGGCCAGAGGAGGTTACTCAGGCCTCAGGGGAGAGGTAACCTTGTGGAGGAGGTAGCAGGCAGGAAGTACCCTGCATGAGGCACTGGCTGGGAGAAGGAGACCCAAGCAGAACAGACCCCCATCCCCTCCCAGGGCTCAGAGCTACGGGACCTCTGGGAACCTCATCCACCCACCCCACAGGCAGTCCCTGAGGCCGCTAGCTGGCTGGGCCCCAGGGCCCCATCTTCCAACCCAGACTTCTCCTCAGCAGGCTTCTGAAGTAGAGTCCACGAGGCCCACTCCCCCTGAAACACTCAGACTGGGTACCCCTAGGACAGGGCTGGCCTTCCCACTCAGAGAGGCCCCTGAGCAGCGCCTGGGCCATCCAGGTGTTGGCAGAGGAAGTGGGAGCCCTCAATGGGCCTGGCAGGCAGTCAGGACCCTGTTTGCCTTGAGCAGGGGCTGGAGCCAGGTGGTCACTTCTCCCTTCAAGGCCTCCCAGCCCAGCCAAGCCGCAGGGAACACGTAAACACCAGCCGAGCTGGGCGCGGGCAGGCAGGGAGGAGGGCACCGAGACCCCAGCTCCTCAGCCTCCTTGGCCAGGGTGTCTGGCACCTCATGGGCTGCCCTGAACCCCAAGTGGGGCCAGTAAGGCGGGCCTCAGCTCCCACCTGTCTTGGGCATGTGAACAGGCCCTGCCCTCTCTGGCTGGTCTTCCCTCAGCTCCGACTGGGAGAGGAACCTCTGAAGGCCCTTGGAAGGAACGTTACCCCTGGCTGGGGGCCCCTGGAACCCAAGGCCAGGCCCCAAGCCTGGGTGAGACCATAGATCCCAGCTCAGAATGGGGCCTCCAGGGGGCAAGGGGCATCTGATGGCTCTGCCCATCTCAACCTGCAAGCCTGTTGAGAACAAAGATGGAGCCGGGCCCCCCACGCCCACCCAGAGTGGGCAGGCTGTGACAGCCTCACCCTTCTGCCCTCACCCTGGGGCAGGGTGGGAGAGAACAGCACAGACACAGGGGAAAGGGTACTGAGTTCTCTGGAAGTTCAGAAGGGACATGACCCTGCCCTAAGGGGTCTTAAGGGGGACACAGCCCTGCTCTGATGGTGTGTGAGGGGCCATGACCCTGCCCGGTGGCCTGAGAGGGTCAGGGCTCTGCCTTGGTTGTTAGAAGAGGTCTGGCCAGGGTCGGGGGGTGGGGTCCGTCAGAGGGGTCGGTCAGGAGCCATGGGGCTGGCTGCGCAGCTCTGGCACACAGGCTGGGGTGGGCCCAGCTGCTTGTCCCTCATGCCTCCTCAGCCAGTTCCAGAATGATCCCAGCCTGAGGTTCCCATGGCCAACGGCAACAAGCCCCGGCTGGGGCAGAAGAGCCTCCTCTTGGGCAGAGGAGGGGACTCCAGAGCCAGGCAGGGGCCTGGACCCTGGCTGGCTCCCGGGTGTGCTGTGTGATCCTGGGCAAGCTGCCTTCCCTCTCTGAGCCTCAGCTTCTCCTCTGAGCTCAGGGCCCTGTTCAGGGCCTGTGCGGGCTCAGCACACAGCAGCCTGCTCCTTAGTGTAAGGCCCCTAGGACACCAGGCCAGGACATCCCCAGTGACAGGTTCCCTCCTTCTGCAGTGTCACAGTCATGCAGGCTGTGAGGGCCGAGAGGTGGTGGGCATGGATTCTGCGCTCCTCCCTGTCCAAGGGCTGGGGATGAGGAGAGGGGCCAGGGTCTGGGAGGCAGAAGAGGCAGAAGACCAGATTCCAGCCTTTCATTTTGGCCTCAGCTTTCCAGAATGTGCGGGTGAGGGGAAGGAAGGCGGCTGCATTAATTATGCGCCTACTCTTTAGGCCCCCTCCCCCCTCCCCCCGCAGTTTTAGGGCAGATAGAGAGATTTGAATTCCCCTAAAGGCTTCCTTCCAATCACAGTTCTCAGACGGAAACACTGGTCGGGGAGCTCTGCAGATGAGCAGCCCTCATGGGGTCCTGCTGGCTTTGCTTCCCAATGGGGAAGAGGAGGGGACAAGGCCCGGCTGGGAGGATGGGGGTCAGGGCAGGGGAGGGCGGGCTTGTGGCCACCCCAAGCTCCCTTCCCAGAGCTCCAGGGCCTGTGGCTGCGAACTCTTCAGCTCCCGAGGCCTTTCCCCTGCTCCTCACACCCCCCTGGGCTCTGCTCTCCCGGCAGCCCAAGGTTGGAGACCCTGTCCTGGGAACCCTCTCCCCAGCATGTATCAGTCAGGGGACGGCCTTGATGTGAACTGTCCAGAGGCCACACGGGCAGCCTCTGCACCCCCACCAAGCTCACCCACATCCGTGAGACAGAGGGACGCGTGTGGGGCAGCTAGGTGTGTCTATTTGTATTAGTGTATGCATATTGGCATCTGTGTATTTATTTGTACTTATGTATGTATATTTATGTGTGTCTGTTCATATATGTGTTGTGTCCATCTGTACTGCGCCAGTCAGTGGTTCTACCGTATATGTACCTGTGTCTGTGTGTATATGGACATGGATGTCCATTTGCACGTGTCTACTTGTGTGACTGTATTGTGTATCAGTGTGCCTGTTTGTATGTGTTTGCATGTGTGTCTGTATACGTGTGTCTATTTGTGTGTGTGTGTGTGTGTGTGTGTGTGTGTGTGTGTCTATGTGGACCTGTGGTCTGAGAACGCCGCCTGTGGGTGGAATTTGGCCCGGGGACGTGTTTGGTTTGGCCCTCACAGTATTTTCAACATCTTGAGCCAACATTTAAAAATCAGGATATTTCACATAAAAATTCAGCTTTCCAGTTTCTCTTTAAAAATTCAGAAGCCCTGGCAGCCCTGGCCCATGTTCCCATGAGGCTACTCTCCTCCAGAGCTCACGGGGGCTGCCCATCCGCCCGCCCCCTCACCGCTCGTCTCGCCTACCAGCGCCTTGAGGATGACCGAGTTTGTGACCCCAGAGTGTGTGGTCACAACTGCGTGTAAGCCGAGCTGTCAGGGAGCGTGGGCATCAACTGAGTCTGCACTGGGGGGTGCGTACTTGTGATCGCAAGTGTGTGCACGAGGCACAGCTGAGTGCATGGGGGACACGTGGGGGCCTGCACGCGCAGGGGTGGGTGGGAGGCACTGTGCGTGTGGGGGTGTGTGTGTGAGAGTGCATGCGTGCACACGTGTGTGCGCGTGGGGGTGTGCATGGCCATATTCGTGGCCATGTGGGGTGTGTGGGCCACTGTGGTCTGGCGTGATCTGCACAGGCGCCTCTTCCGGCCTTTGATGGGGAATTGGATTCCCGGCTTCTGGCTGGGCTGCCTTGCGGGATTTATTTCTGTCTCAGTGCCGACCAGAGGCCTGAGTAATGGGAACATTTAGGGAAAACCAGTAAATACATAGAGAAGGGGCAGGCTGGCCGGGAAACTCTGCTTAGCCACCCCTGCCCAGCCCACGGCCGCCAGAGGCCCCAAGGCCAGGCCTGAGCCAGGGAGGGAAGCAGCCTTAGGACCCGGCACACGCACTCATGCGGAACGCCCACGGATGCCCGTCCAGGCCCAGCAAGGGGATGAGGCCCCCTATGCCCCCTGGATGGCTCCTGGGACAACAGGCATCTTGGGAGCTTGGCTCCAAACAAGAGATGCTCGGGACAGGCTCTGAGGATGCCACGTGAGGTCTGGCTTAGGGGCTAAGGGGCCCTGACCAACCAGGAGATACCCCTTCCCAGGCAGACGACAGGGGGTCCACATCCCTGGGCATTCTGTCCACAGATGCCTCCCACAGGTGCAGACCCTCCCACAGGAGGGCTGAGGCTGCCTGTGACCTGACAGGGCCGGTGCTGCCCCCAGAGTGGAGGGCCTGGTGCCTGGAACCTGAGTGAGGCGGCGGGGGGAGGGGGCAGGAGGTGCCTCAGCTCTCCTAGGACACGGCCCCCACTGTTCTGGGTTCCACGCTGACGGAGCACCACTCGGGATCATCTCTCATATCAGCCGCCTCAATGACACAGGCCCCACGGGGAAGGACAGGCCACTTTCTCTGGTGGGGTGATGCGCATTACGGAATACCCACTTGAGCAGCGGGAAAACGGGCTGCGCCGACCCACACTCCCTTCCAGGGGCCCCAGGTCGGTGTCTTCTGCTGCCCCCCAGCGGCCATGGGAAGAAGTGGGGAAATGAGGCTGCCGGAGCCTTGTCCCTGCCGTCTCCAGACTGGGTGGCCTCGCAGGGCCCTTGAGGCCCCAGGTCCCAGCACTCACGATGCCCCACTGTAATGCCCAGCCAGACGGCTCTAGGGGAAGCGAGGTCTTCCAGGCTGGTCTGAGGGAGGGGCTCACCTCCCACCACCGGGAGGTCAGCTCCGGAAGGGCAGGAGAGCATCGGATTCACAGCTGCATCATCAGCCCCTAGCACGGTGCCCAGCACAAGGTAGGCACTCAGGGAGCAGATCTGAATCCCCAGCTCTTATAGCGGTGGGCAAGCTTGCAGCTAACCCTGGACATGGCTCAGAGCTCCACAGAGGGGCCCCTGAATGAAGGTGAGCGGGCATCTCACACTAGAGCCCCAACGGTGGTGAGCAGAAGCATGCACCCCAGCAGGGGACTTGGCTGGGAGGATAGGCAGACTCCAGGGGACCAGACTTGCCCGAACTGGGTGCCTTCACACTCTTGACTGCAGCCTGCTGGGCTTGTAACTTTAGGGGCTGTGCATTCTCTCTGACCCCAAGCCTGCTGTTCCTCACTGTGGTACAGGCCCTGTACCAGCCCCTGGGGGCCTATCTCCGCGAACCGAGGTACAACTTCCTCCCGGGCCTCTTGCTGCCCCCTTTCCCCAGAGACACCACGCCTTGGTGTCTGGGCCAGTAGGCCCTGTCCTCTGTCCTCAGCTGGGGAAGGGCTGTTGCTGAACAACCCAGGCCTGACACCTCTCCAGAGATGACCCCAAGGATTTCAAGCAGGAGGGACCTGAAGTGTTGGGAGGTCAGTTGGGGCTGTCCTGGAGAAGTGCCTGGTGAGCTGGGGAGCAATGGGCACACGAAGGCCTCCTCCATCCACAGAGGTGGGCACTGGCCCTTGCTCATTCCCTCAGCCCTGTGACAAGGGGGCTGCTGGGGCCTGAGAGCCCACACCCTGCCCCTCCAACCCAGGCCAAGACTTGCTGTGACCAACGCTGAAAATCTGATATGTCACAAGACTCTAGGAAACTTACCGTGTCTTATTTTTAAAATACTTTTTAATAAATACCCAATTTATTACCATGTTTTAGCATTCTTTGTTCACTGCTGAAAACACCTCCAAACTTTTTATTTTGAAATAAATATAGATTCAGAGGCAGTTAAAAAGGTAATACAGAGCAATCCTGTGTCCCACTCACCCAGCCTCCCCCGATGGCTGCCCCTTCCCAAACGGCAGAATATCAAAACCAGGAACCTGACGTCGGCGCAATGTGTGCGCAGCCCCTCCCCATTTATCACATACACAGATTTGTGTCATCACCGGTGCAACCAAGAACTATTCTATCCCCTCAAAGAGCTCCCTCAGCTACCCCTTTATACATAGTCACACTTGCCCCTACCATTCCTAGCTCCTGCACCCACGGATCTGTTCCCCGGGTCTAGGATTTTGTCATTTCAAGGATGTTACAGATAGGGAATTGTACGGCACGTGATCTTTATATATAAAGTTATGTACGTGTCTGCTTCACTCAGTGTAATGCCCCTGAGCTTCACCCAAGCTAACCGCTTTAATCAACAGTTGTGTTCCTTTTTATCACTGAGTAGTATTCCATGGTATGGAAGCAGTGGTTTAACGGGGCACCTACTGAAGGGCACTTCATGGTTGGTCTGTTTCTTCACAGAATAAAAACTTAATTTTCCACTCCATTATTCCCCAAAGTACAGGACCAAGTGAAGGAATGCCCTCGTACACTGTTTCCCGTATGTCAGAAATTTATTACCATACTTATTTCACCCATTTTTGTGTAATATTTTAATTCCAAAATGAAGGATGGGAAATTACATGAAGACCATGGTCTTCATCTGATGATGACTTGGAAACCTCCATTAAACTAGAGATGGGGGCTCTTTTAACTGACGTATCCTGGACAAGAAATGCAAATTATCTAGCATTCAATGAGCAATAACACATGTGACATTGTTTTTTCCTAGCCTTCAGTGATCATAAAGAAAGCGGTTATGAACATTTGTGCAGTCTTTATTTCTCCGGAATAAATGCCCAGGAGTGTGGTTGCTGGGTTATTCGATAAGCGTATGCTAGTTTCTTAAGAAACTGCCAAACTATTTTCCAGAATAACTGTATCATTGACAGTCCCACCAACAATGTATGAGAGATTCAGCTTCTCTACATCCTTACCAGCATTTGGTATTATCGCTATTTTTTATTTAAGCTGTCCTAATAGGTGTGTAATGATGTCTTATCATGGTCTTTATTTGCATTTCCGTAACGGCCAGTGATGCTGAACATCTCTCATGTGTTTGCCATTTATATACCCTGTTCAGTGAAATGTTTCTGTTGCCCATTTTCCAACTGGGTCCTTCCGTCTGTCCGTCCTTCCTTCCTTCCTCCCTCCCTCCCTCTCTCCTTCCTTCTGTTGTGAAAGTTCTTTATATATTCTAGATTTGAGTCCTTTATCAGATATGGGGTTTGCAACTTAGTCTGTAGCTTTTCATTTTCTTAATAGAATTTTTGTTGGAGCAAAAGCTTTCCATTTTGGTTAAGTCAAATGTATTTTTTTCTTTATGGATGTGCTTCTGGGTCTTGTGTTCAAGAACTCGTCACCAAGTTCTAGGTCCGGAAGATTTTCTCCTAAAAGTTTTTATAGTTTTACACTTTACATTTACACCTATGACCCACTTTAATTTTTGTATATTGTCTGGCTGGACTTTAGGTTGGGGTTCTTTTTTTGGCCTATGGATATCCAATCACTCACCATCTGCTGAAGCCTATCCTGCCTCCCGTGAGCTCGTTCTGCACCTTTGTCAAAAATGAGTTGGCTGTACTTGTTTGGGGCAACTTGAGTTCCCTACTCTTTTCCATTGATCTGTGTGTCTCTCTCTCCACCAACATCCCCACCTTGATCACAGGGGGCTTAAAATCATGAATTCAGGGGGCGCTTGGCTGACTCAGTAGAGCATGACTCTTCATCTCGGGGTCGTGAGTTCCAGCCCCACGTTGGGTGTGGAGATGACTTTAATATAAAATCACGAATTCAATATCCTTAGTAGTCATGGCTATGCAAGTTATCTATTTCATCTTGGGTGAATTGTGGTAGTTCGTGCTTTTCAAGGAACTGGACCATTTCATCAACTTTTCAAATTGATGTGGATATCTACAGTATCCCCTTATTGTCCTTCCGAGGCCGGTGGGGCCACCAGGTCTGCCTTACTGCATTCCTAATATTCGTAACTTGTGTCCTTGTCAGTCTTGTTAGAGGTTAGTCAATTATTGATTTTTGCAATGTTTACCAGTTTCTTTGCTCACCACTTCTTCCTGCATCCTGCTGGCTGCCTTCCCAGGACTCTTTCTACCCTCCTTCCTTTCTGGTGGAACCTCAATTTCAATCACAGTGGCAATGTGCCCAGCTTAAAATACCCTTACTCCCCACACGTCTGCAGGGAGGGCTGGATGTGACAGTCATGGCTGATCAGATGCGAAGGTGATCCTGGGGGACTGACTGGGCTGGAAGCCACGGTTCCCTCAGCTGGCTTGCCCCTTGCCCTTCCCCCTCCTGCCGAGAGCTCCCACCTGGGGGTGCGTAGGCTCCTAGGGGAGCTAAGGACAGCAGCTGGGGAGACAAAAGGGATCTGTGTCCTTGGAGCCACTATATGGCCATGGACTTCATACAAGAATAAAGCCCTCCTGGTCTGAGATCCTGTTTGTTGAGGGTCTGCCAAATGTAGCCCTGATTCTCCCACCCCTCTCCGGGCTCCCACCACAGCTCCTCTTGCTTGGGAGCTTTCCCTACCAGTTCCTCCAGCAAAGATCTGTGCGTAGTCAACACTTGGTATCAGAAGCCCAAAAATGTCTGGCCCTGATGATGGATGATAAGTAAGCAGATTGACATTTCTGTTTCCTCAGCACTCGGGGAAAAAACCTGTCTTGGAGTATTTACTACTGATGAAAATGAACTCATTCATTCATCGGCTGTTGGTATTTTTCCCACGTAGCTCGAATGGTTTTTCTCTTCACCCTCACTGTTCTAACCCGGACCACTCTAGCGAAACTGCAGATGTGGCCATTTAAAAACATCCCAGTTCATACTTCCCAAGTAGTTCAGGTTGTGAATGCTGGAGATTTCTCTCCTTAAAGATATATGCGTGTGAGGGGCGCCTGGGTGGCTCAGGTCATGATCCCAGGGTCCTGGGATCGAACCCCGCTTCAAGTTCTGCATCAAGCTCCCTGCTCTGTGGGGAGCCTGCTTCTCCCTCTGCCGCTCCCCCTGCTTGGGCACTCTGTCAAATAAATAAAATCTTAAAAAAAAAAAAAAAAGTATGCACGTGAGATATAGCATATATACCAAAAAAAGTGTATAAAATGAATGGACAGAGAATAAAAGGTATTCCCGCCAGTCAAGCCAAGCTTTTAAAGAACATCATCAGTACCTCAAAAGGCCCCTTCCCTGAGCTGACTGCAAGCAAGCCTGATGCTGAGGGCCATCACCTTGCTTGTCTGCACCGACTCTACCATCCATGTGCCAACCCTTAAGAGAGTACCCTGTTCCACTCTGCCCGTTTGGAACATCACACAAATGGCTCATACTCCCTTTCTTCCCTTACGTGTTTTAGTGTGCGCGCGCGTGTGCACGAGCAACGCATGCACCTGTGCTGTTAAGGACAACGCTCCTAAAAGCACCCCGGTCCTGGTCCCGGTCCCTGGTACACCTGTGCAACGGTTCCCTTGGACACTATTGGTGGAATTGCTGGTCACGGTGTGTGCATGTGGTCCAATTCTCCAAAGTGGTCGCACCACTTAGCACTTCCATGTGTGGCAGGGGGCACCCCGGGGCTGCGGGGCACACTGCGTAGCTAATCACACTTCCAGCCCAAAGTCTCCCCATCTGACGTTACCCCAGCCACTTCGGCTTCCTTTGTGGGTTCTGAGATTCACAGAGCTTTTCTTTTTTCTTCAGATTTTATTTATTTATTTCAGAGAGAGCACAAGCAGGGGAAACAGTAGATGCAGAGGGAGAAGCAGGCTCCCCGCTGAGCAGGGAGCCTGACATGGGACTCAATCCCAGGACCCTGGGATCATGACCTGAGCCGAAGGCAGACGCTTAACTGACTTGAGCCACCCAGGCACCTCTTCGTAGAGCTTCTCTAATCCCTTTACTTGTGATCTTTGAGTTTAGGCTTTTTAAAAATAGCATTAGACTGAGTTTTTTAAAAAGGTGGTTTAATACGCTGATTGTAATTAATGATGTATTTGGATTCATTTACTTGCCTTACCTTTTCTCTTTTTCTCTACCTTCTTTTGGGTAATTTTTTTTTTCATTCACTTTATTTTTTTTAACTGCTTTGGAAGTGGTACAGTTTCTATTCTGTTAGGGCTACCCTAGAAATGTCCGCCTGCCTGTGGAGCAGAGTCTAGAGTCTAGACTGAGTCTTTTCTCTCTTCCCGAGTGAGCTGAGCTTCGTAGAGAGCTATAATCCTGACCACGTCTCACCTCGGGCAAGAGTGTGTAACTACTACTATTGTTACATACTTTAGTAACCCTAGTCTTACTTCTACTCCATAGAACATTTTCATTTCATAAGGTCAATACCTATTTAGATTTCACTTTCTTTCTCTTCATTCCTACTTATATCTCAGATTCTCCATCTGGAATCATGTCTCATTCCAATCTTAAGACATAGAGCTTTTTCTTTTTTTAAAGGAGAAGGCTTATTTCATGTTTTTTAAACAGCTTTATTGAGATATAACATACATCTCATACACTTTGCCCACTGCAAGTGTACAATTCAACAAGCTTTTGGCATATTCATAGATTTGTGCAACCACCACCACAATCTACTGTAGAATATTTTCATTACCCCCAAAGAGACTTTCTTTTCATGTGAGTCTGCTGGTGACAAAATCTCTGAGTTTGCTTGTCTAAAAATATCTTGTAAGATATATTCTCTGGGTATAGAATTTTAAGTTGACAATTTCCTCTCGTCTAGTTAACGCTGGTACCAGAAGGGATCGTGCCCGATAACACTGGCTGTGGCTGAGACATCTGCTGTCTTGCTCCTTAAAAGGTAATGTATCTTTTCTAATTTTAACATCTTTTCTTGCTCTTTTTTCTGCCAACTTATTGCACTTAATTGTCTAGGTATGCGGTGGTTTTAAAATAACACCCACAAATTCTTAGACCTCCCTTCCAGAGGTAGAACCTAATTCTCCTTTGAACGTAGCCTGGATGTTGTGACTTGCTTCTAACAATATAACGTGGCAGAATATCACTTCCAAGCCCGGGTCATAAAAGTCTCTAAAGCTTCCCCCTGCTTTCTGTCTTGGATGGCTCATTCTGGGGAAAGCCAGTTGCCACAGTGCACAGACACACACTCACGCAAGCCTTATGGAGAGAGCCATGTGGCAAGGGCTGTGTGCACGCCATGCTTCCATGAGCTTTCGCAGGGGTGTAAGGCATCCCAGAAGCATATCTTCCAGCCCCAGCCAAGCCTTCAGATGACTGCAGCCCTGGGGGACATCTTAACTGCAATCTCAGAGACCCCAAACTAGAACTGCCTGGGTAAGCCACGCCTGCATCCCTGACTCACAGAAAACGGTCTGATATTAAAGGTCTGTTTCAAGCCACTGAGTTTTGTATGGAATGTGAATACAGTAATTGACGATTAAGGCAAGATATGAAAAAGTTTAAAGTGAACTTGCTTATTGAGGTGTAATAAACATACAAAAAGTGCACAAGTCAGATGTGTGGGGGTCAATGAACAGTCAAAAACTGCATATACCTAACTAATCACCATCCATACCAAGAGATGGAACATCTGAGTGTTGATTTCTTTTTGTTGCCTTGCTTGAGATTTGCTGACCTCCTTGCATCTGTGGATTGGTGATTCTGAAGAGTTGCTCCCAACCATTAAAATATATATATATATTAGGTCCGCTTCATTTCTGCCTTTTTTCCCTCCTGGAACTCCAATCATGTTATGTTGGCTCTTCTCACTCTATCCTCTGTATCTCTAAGCTTCTTCTTTTAGGTTATCGGTCTGTTTACCTTGCTGGGCGGCATTCTGGAGAACCTCTTCGGGCCTAGCTTCCCATTCATGAACTGTTTCTTTAGCTCTAATTCACAGATCCAGGGCCTCTAACTGCTATGATAGTTTTTATTTCCAGAACATCACTTTGGTTTTTTTGGCAAATCGATTCCTATTTTCAAGCCTTTTAGTTCTTACATCATTTTTCAACATTTAAATCATGTGCCTGGTAATCCTAATCTATGAATCCTTTGCAAGCCTACCATGTCCCTGCCAATGTCCTTTGCTCTCGGTGCCTTGCTGCCTCGTAGATCTAGTGACCTTTCCCAGAAGCTGCTCAATTTTCTTGGAACTTTATCAATGGGGCTTCATCAAGGACTGTGATGAATCGAGGTTCATTCAGGTAGGATCTGCCTTTTTTTTTTTTTTAAGATTTTCTTTATTTGACAAAGAGAGAGCAGGAGAGCACACGCAGGGGGAGGGGCAGAGGCAGAGGAAGAAGCAGGTTGCCCGCTGAGCAGGGAGCCCGATGTGGGGCTTGATCCCAGGACCCGGGGATCATGACCTGAGCTGAAGGCAGTCGCTTAACCAACTGAGCCACCCAGGCACCCCTAGGATCTGCATTTCTATCAAGCATCTGAGACCAGCCCTTTCTGGGACCACTTATACTCCTGGCTTGAGGTTTCTCATGTGCAAACCCATATGGAGGCCGGCTCAGTTCTCAAGGGAGACCTTCCTTCACTCCAGTCAATGGCAAGGTTCAGTTTTTCTCTGCGATGCCAAGGGAGCAGATCTATTATTAGTTCACAGAGGGCCCTGACCTTTGCAGCCCCAGCCTTCTGGAGGGCTCTCGTACCAGGCCCCTCATCATGCACGGGTACTGGGTTATCTTAGCCCCAGGCACCGAGGACCCCAAAAACCAACGCTCAGTATTACCTCGTTTGTCAAATACCTTCAAGTCAAAGGTCGGGCTTCAGCATTCTGCTTCTCCTACCTTTTTGCTTGAGTGTTCCTTACTTTCTTGCCTGGTCAGTGAGGCATTTAAAAAGTATTTGTTGTAACTATTTATTTACCTAGTATTTTTAGCTATTTGCCAAGGGAGGATCAGTTCAGGCTGCTGTGGTCCCATGATACCACCGACAGAAGTGGTCAGCCATTCCTTCTTTCTCCAGTTTTCTTTTCCTGATCTCCCATCCGCTCAAGAACACCTGGCAGTCTGTCAGCTTTGCAACCTACCCTCTCTCTCTGTCGTCTTTTGGGGCTTCAGCTTTAACTTCCAATTGATCAATCCCTTCTTTGACACTTAGTATTTAGCTCCTCAAGGGAGCTGCTTATGTTCTGTGTGTGTTGCTTATTTTAATAAACATTCTTTGTTTCCAAGATTACTAACCAGGTCTTCCTCATACCTAATCCCCGTTCCTGAGTTTTGGGGTTCAGTGCCTCTTTTACTTCTCTGGTGAGAAAACAAAGGCTCATTTTAAAGCCTGGTAGGATGTCATGGTTTCAGTTTCCTTGGGTTTCAACTCTTCCACCTGGTGTTCAAGGCATGGATCTCCTCACGTATTTTCTAACTTTTGTTTGCATGCCCATCGTGAGTGACGCTGTTGGTTTTGCTCTCTCCCTGCACGGTGGTTTTCTGTAGGCACACGGAGCTGTCAACGCAGGAAGCAAACCTTTCCTCAGCTCTCAGGGCTCCCATTCTGTGGGGCCGGCCACAAGCTAGTCCCAGCGCCGGTGAGGAGTGGGAATGTCGCCGGGGGCCTACACTGCCACAGACACGCACCCTGCTTCCTACGGCAGTCCCAAGGCGGGGGGCACCTTCTCGTCCTTTATTCCCAGGAAGGGAAGGCCAGTCCCAGACGCCGCGATGCAGAGGGAGTCTGGCTCCGGCCTTGTCGCCCGTGGGCATGTGTGACCCCTGCTCCCGTGGGAACCAGAGTCCTGGGCCTGACCGCTGCTCAGCCAGCCACCTACTGCTCTGGCCCTCAGTCACGCCTGCTCCCTTCCTACACCAGTCACCTTCTCAGGGTAGCTGCGTACTTCCAACTGAAAGCACTTGCTATATCGTATGAGCGTGCTGGTGTCGCACGCACTCGCTCCAGCCCTCTGGCCCGGGTCCTCCGCACCGTCCACCAGAGTCAGGCCAATGTGTTCCTCCAACTCAGCACAGAGGGAAGGGCGCACTGGGATGACACAGGGTGGGGGTAGGAGACTCAAGGGGAGACCCTGAAGGCAACTCAAGTGTGTTACCACTTTGGAGATGAAATTCTAGTCGGCCACAGGGACCTGGAGTCAGAGCTGTGGCCGGTCAGTCACTCTGGAGAGTCAGCCCCACAGAGGCGGCTCATGGTCCTAATGCCAGGACCCTGGGGACCCAGGGCCCAAGACCACACCCCAAACCCAGGCTATAATACCCTAGTCTATAGGAGCCACCCTCCCCAATGCAGGGGCCCTGTCCCAGGGAAGCCACGGTCTAGCTCTGACTGTGACGTAGGGACAGGGGCCACCAGGGGTTGTGAGAGGGGGACACAACAGTGCCAGGAGCCTTGGATCTGGAGTGGCCCGGGATGGAGGCTTGCCAGGGCACAGCTCACCCCCTCCTCACGCCCAGCCTCTCCCTTCTCTCTCTCACACTGTGAGGGGATCCACAGAGGACCAGGCTGGGAGACTCTCCAGGCTGACCGGACACTCCTGCAAGGTCCAGGCCCATGGGAGGGCTTACAGAAGCCTCCCAGACTCTCTGTCACCCACAGGTTTTGACATGACTGCCTGACTGGACCAGGACCTGGCCTCAAAAGGTCAGGCCTGGGCCTTCTGCACCCCTCCAGCCTCAACATGCCTGGCCCCACACAGGGCTTACTCCTGCCTTGGGGCCCAAACCCACAGCGCCCCAAGGACCGAGAAAATATTTAATAGGTTTCTGCCACACACGTGGGTCTGCTTGCTTCTATTTCTAGAGATAAAAGAAAGTTCCAAATACACACATATGAAGAGACACAGCAAACCCACAGGGTTGCTATTGGCTCTGCCCCTCGGTCTGGTGGGCACCATTAGGAAACAAGGAGCTGTTCTCATCCCATGGCAAGGGTTTTGGACTGATGAGGCAATGTGGCTCTTTGAAGCCAAACTGGAGGTAACAGCAAGCCCGGCCCCATCCCTACCCAAGGCTACCCGCCCACAGGCTAGGTCTGGGATACGGCGTGCCTCAGTCGGAGTCACAGGCCTCTGGCTCGGTGGTGGCGTCCACTGCAGAGGCCAGGCTGTCCTCCTGGCCTTTCAGCCTCTCACCTGGATGGATGGCAGACAGAAGGAGTGGGGAGGGGCCCTGTGCTTGGGCCACCACCCAGAGGGCAAGGACCCCACCTTGCTAGGCCCTGTACTTACGGATCAACTCGGCGATGGCCCTCTGGGTCCGCTTTTCTAGCTTCTCCAGCTTCTTGGCTACGTCTCTCTTGAGGTCCCTGTGGCGGGCAGGTACGAGGAGGCCAGAAGCTAAAGCTTGGCTTGGTGTGGACTTGGGACCCTCCCCTCCCAAAGCCCCTCTGGCATTAGGAATCACATTCAGTTGCCTGAGGAGACCGCCCTGGGGAGGAGACCAAGACGTTCCTCTCTCTCCCTCTCTGCACCCTCCCAAACCCAGCATCAGCCACCCTGCCCCGTCCTGCTGAGGCAGCGACTGGTGCCGCAGATCCACCAAACGTGGGACTGAGTCAAGGTGTGCAGGGTGGATGGTTTCTCAGAGTTGCCCTCTCGGTCTGGTTCCACTGTGGGTCCTGCTCCCCCTCGCCAACAGGCGCTTCCAAAAGCGCACACACAGCCTACTCCCCCTATTCAGGGATTCCTAGGGTGTACGCCCCATGCTTTTGTTTCAACAAATAAGAACACCTTCAGTGGTGCGGTGCCTGCCACAGGATCGCAGGTGAGAGGAAATGCGGCCCACGCCTCTGGCCCGAGGTCAAGGACAACACCAGCCCCAGGCCATATGGCCCTCTCTCACCCTCTGTATCAGCCTGGTCACAAGGCACCGGGGAAGGAAGATTAGCCCCACTTCACAGAACACGAAACTGAGGCCAAAGCAGAACAGGCCAGTTGGTGGCAGAACCGGGACAGGAATCAACATCCCCCCTTCCCATCACCCTGCCTCCATCCTGTGGCTCCCTGAGGGCCAAGGCTGGCCTTGCTCAAATGCAGCTGAGGTGGGCCGGAGCCTCGCCCTTGCAGAAGGGCCTTCTGGAGGAGACGGCTGCTCCTCGCTCTCCCCGAGCCCCTCCTTGCCCTCCAGGCGTCACCCCCCTCCACACACACACAGGCTTCCCTCTCGCTGTCCTTCTATGTCCTGTCAGGATGTACTGTGAACGGTAATTATCTCATGTAGCTGCGCGTCCACACTGTCCGTCTCCCTGCTGTGAGGGCGGGACAGGCTCAGCCTGAGGGCCGTGCCCGGCACCACGAGTGGCCGCTCAGTCCACGCTAGTCCTACGTGGCAGCGCTCACCAGTCAGGCTTCCGGGGCGCGAGGTTGGCCAGGTCCTGGGGAGGGAGGAGACGCATGTCAGGGCTTGAGGGGCCCAGCTCAAGGGCACAGGGGTAGAAAGCAGAAGAATGGGAGGGAGGGAGGAGGGGGTGTGGGGGAGGAGAGAAGGGCCCCCAGTGGGCCACCCCGGGGCACTAAGGGTGCTCACCACTTCCTCGATGATGGGCTCGGGCTTGGCGGCCTCCAGCTGCTCCTTCACCTTCTCTTCCACTAGAGGGTGCAAGACAACAACACAGGCCTGTCGGAAAGGAGCCCAGCTCTCCCTGGGGTGCCCGGGGGAGGGGGAGAGGGAGCGGGCGGGTCCCCGCGGAGACCCTGGGCTTTCTTGGCCCCTCTCCCGGGCTCCCAACTTCCAGAGGCGAAGACTCTGCAAAGGCTGCCCAGGAGGAAGGGCCTGGGTTTCCCGGGATGAAACAATCCTGGGGCGAAGGAGAGCCTGCAGGAGGCAGACCGCTAGAACAGACGGAGCCCAGACCTCCAGCCAGATGCACAGCTGCTACACTCCCCTGGGAAATGGGAGCACCGCCCGGGTACTGCCACGGTACGGTTTTGTGAAGAACCACGAGGACCGGCTTTCCCATACTCTACAGGGGCTCCTAGGCTCTGAGGATGTCCTCTGGGCCATGGACTGGCTGGGACACAGGTGGCTCTTCTTCCCATCCCACTCAGATATGTGCTCCCAAGAGCAGGGGACAGTCACTTTGGGGAGGCGCTAAGCTCCTCCAGGAGCTTCCTGTGACCCCGTCACTGTTGCCACGTGCTGCCTCATGGCCCGGGACCACTCCCCACCCCTCTCCCCTGGCCTGCCTCACCGTCCCCACCACAGTGTGGCCCACACCATGAAGCAAACCACCTGGAAAGCATGTGAATCTCGGGGCAAAGAACATGGGGAAGCAGACTGGAGTGTGGCTGAAGGGGTAACACTTTACTATTTTCAAGATAAATGACTATTCATTTAGAATTTGTAGAATTCAGAAATGATCACAAAAATGAAGGCTACAAACAGGGCCAGGGGTCTCCGGGATAAGAAGTGCTCTGCGTCTCCAGTGTGGAGCAGCTCTAGGAGCTCGCGGCTGCTCGCCCCGACAGGAACGCCGCTCCCGTCCTCTGCGTCCGGCGGGCGTCGGCCTGCCCACGGCTCGCTGAGTGCCTGAACGCTCCGCTCCTCTTCAGGGTCTCACTCGGACCCCAGGACCCTCCCCACCCTTCCCCCGGCCCTTGCTGTCCCAGCGTCCCAGGGCCACTTCCACTCCTCAGCCCAGAGAGGTCCTCCAGGGGGCTGCGGCCCCTTCCCTCGCAGGCCCTTGGGTGCCCTGACCGCCTCTCTGCAGTCGCTCAACACGGGTTACTGCCGCATGGCTGTGAGATGGTGCCCGGGGGTCCTAGAAGCCCACCTTCCAGCCCTGGCGCGGCTGGTTACTCTCCAAGAGAGCGCGACCCCTGCCGAGGTGGAGGCATCCGTCGGTGCCTCCGAGCAGAGGTGGAGCGAGGCAGCCCACCTACCGGCAACTGGCTTGGCCTGGGGCACCCTCCTCCTCTTCAGGTCCTCATCCTCGGGCACATAGTTCCGCAGCCTGAGCTCCCTAGGAGAGCAGAGAACAGGCAGAGATGCAGCGGAGGGCCTCGTTCACCTCACACACTGGCAGGTCGGCCGGTGAGGAAGCCACGCGAGCTGGGGTGTGGCTTCTCCACTTCCCTCCGCTCTCTCTGGAGACAGCCTGGGGAAAGGGCAAGCGCAGGAACTGAAGAATCACTGGGACTGGCCCCCGTCGCCAAGCCCCGTCACCTGCCAGGTGGCAGCTGGGCGGGCGGCTCTGCCACGGCCCCAACTGTGCCGTCGGTTCTCGCCCAGAGCTGGGGCCAGGGAGGCCCCAGGAACATTCCCTGGCCATGTCCCCCGGAGGAGCTCCATCTGACAGTCAGGGGACCTGAGGGTCGGAGGGACTGCACCACTGTCCTCGGCCCCACAGCAGTGGCCACAGCGTCTGACCTGGAGTCAGGGCCAGAGCTCCCGGGCTGAGTTTCTCTTAAAGGAGAAAACCGGTGGTGACCCACTGGTTCTCCAAGTGCCGCCGCCTCCTCAGAGCCTTTGCAGCCCGGCGCCGCCAGGGCAGACCTCAACTCTTGGTGGCAAGGCTGTGCGTGTGCCAGGAGCAGCCAGCAAGGGTCAAGGACGGGCACGACAGCACGCAACGCTGGACAAGCTGGGCCCCCGGGACAGCCAGGGGAACGGCCCAGCCCCGCGGCTGCAAGAGCTCTTTAAAATGCTACCGGCAGACCCCAAGAGCTCTGTGAAGGGACAGGAGCCATGGGCGACCAGGATCACACAGTGGGCCTGGCCAGTCTCCTCGGGCAGGGCTGGGCATACCAAGCATTTGCTGGGGCCTCCCGGGCTCAGCAGCTCATCAACCCCGACCCCCACACCCAAAAGCCTGCCCACAGGAGGAGGGGCCCTGGCTAACCCCACAGGGTGGCAGAGTGACAGTTCCGGGGGGGGGGGGTTGCTGCTTACTAAAGGCCAGAGACAGTGGACAGACCATTTCACCCTTGGGGGAGAAGTGGCCCCTGATCCGCCAGCCAGGGGAGCCTGGATGTGGGTCCTCCTTCACTACCTCTTCGGGGCCCCTCAAGGACTGCTGGCCTCTCAGAAATCCTGGGCCTCCAGGATAGGGCACATTTTCCCAGCAGGAGGGCTCCCACAGTTCGTCTCCTACAGAATCCTGTCTCTGCCGGGCAAAAACGCTGCCAAAGTCCCCAGCCCCTGGGCAGCCCGCTTTTCTAGGGCTGAGGCAGCGGGTGGTCTGTGGCCACACACCTACCAAGTGACAGTGGTCTGAGTCTGGGAGCTCTCTGAGGCCAATCGTCCTCGAATTCACCAGCTCCAGCAGCCCCCCTCTCTGCCAGGGCCCCGAGGGGCAGTGCGGGCAAGGCCCACATGCGGGAAGCCGGCCGTCCACTCCCACAGGCTTCCTCCAAGGAGCAGGGACACCCCCCCCCCGCCGTCCTCTACCCACTAATGCCTCCCTCGGGCCTGCTGGTAAATGCCACTGAGGCACCGGGAGGGAAAGCAGAGCATGATTTTCCTTCACAACAGGGTGGGGAGGAAAGTGGAAGAGAAACTGGGTGTGGACAGAAAAACTACAGCGATTAGTGAGGAAAAAAAGAACCCTATCACTCTCAGGAAGCAGCTCCAGGGCTTTGTGAGCAATGGGCAGGGGAGAGGGGAGGCCGCTGGGAGCTGCACCCAGGGCTCGCGGCAACAGCAATGAGTGCCCACATCCTCAGGCCCCTTGCTGCCCAGGCTTCAGAAGACGCCGGAATGGGGAGGCCATGGCAGGGGGCCGGGGAGAGGCCAGCGCAACAGCAACACTGGCCAGAGGGGCTGGCCACCCAGCACCCCAGCCCCTACAGCTGCCCTGCTGCCCGCTGTCCCCTGCTCCCCCTGGAGCTGAGCATGGGCCCAGCAGTCGCGAACACCTGGGTCCCGGTCACTGTGGCACTGACCCATCCTGGGCCTCAGTTTCCACATCTCTAAACAAGGAGGGTCTGCCAGCTGTGTCAAGCTAGGTCCGAGCCCTCCCTGCTTCACTCTGTGAGACCTAATGAAGAGACTGCCTCTCACTAATGCCTAATTAACTGGCCCTCCCCGACAGCTATCGCCGCCAAAGGGCAAGAGTCTCTGGGGCAGGTCACGGGGGCACTGGGTTCTGCTCGGGGGCCTGGTCTTTCCAACACAGGACCAAGGTTTAACCCCCTGCTTCTGCAAACAGCTTAAAAACCTGACAACAGATGTATTTTTAAAAAATCTATTTGTTAGCCTTGGAGAAGTACCAAGGCAACCAGGATCGGAGGGGCTGCGATCATGGAGGGAGGGGCAGTGTGACAGGTGAGTCCAACCTTGGGCGCCTCTTCTCCCTTAAAGCATCTACTTACACGCGGAGGTTGAAAAGCGGAGACCCGAAGCAGAGCTTCCTGCCAACCCATGGGGCTGAAGAGACAGAAGTTTGCATCAGTTCGAGGAAGGAAGCCTCTTCCTCAGTCCTGAGAGGGTGGGTGAGGGCACCCATAGCCTAACCGCTTGCCAGAAGCTGGAATACATTTTCTCCAGAAGAAAATAAATGATTCAGAAGCCAAATTATCCCTAGGACTTTTCATACACAATATCCAGGATTCTACCAAAGCCATGAGGAAAAAAAAAATGACAGAAATACACTTAAAGAAGATCCAAATATTAAAATGATTAGAAATGAAATATAAAACAACTGAAATTAATGAAAGTTCAGGAAGGTGTATCACACGATGGAGAATTGCAGCAGAGAATCTCAAACTAAAAATTAATTAAATGGGAATTCTACAACTGAAAATATAACCAAAGTTAAGAGCTCAATAAATGGGTTCAACAGCAGTTTAGAACAACTAAAGGGGGGATTAGTGAACCGCAACTTAAGTCAGAAAATATCCAGACCGAGGCACAGAGGAAAAAAAGTTGGGAAATACAAAAAAGAACATGAGAGACCCATGGGACATGGTGGAAAGAGCTAACATAACATGTAATGAGAGCCCCAGGAGCAATATTTAAAGAGATAATAACTGGGAAAGTTTCACAAAATAAGTGGAAAACATCAAGCCAAGGCACACACAGATTAAAGAAACACTAGAAGCTCCAAAGAAGAGCACACTTAGGCAAATCATTATCAAACTACTCAACACCAAACACAAAGAGAAATTCTTAAATTAGATAAAGACACCTGGCCTTCAAAGGAAAACCTAAAACAGACAGCTGACTTCTCGACAGAAACAATGGAAACCATAAGACAATGGGTTGATACATGGGCAATGCCAAAAGTAATTAGAACGTCACACCAGAATGATAATCTAGACAAAATAGCCTTCAAAGAGGGCTGCCTGGGTGGCTCAGTCAGATAAGCGTCTGACTCTTGATTTCGGCTCAGGTCATGATCTCAGGGTTGTGAGACCGAGCCCCGCATCGGGCTCTATGCTCAGTGGGGAGTCTGCTTGGGATTCTCTCTCTCTCTCTCCCTCTGCCAACCTCCCATCCCCAGCACTCGTGCTCTCTCTCTCAAATAAATAAATAAATCTTTAAAAAAAAAAAATAGCCTTCAAAGAAAACCTTGGCCAGAAAAAGCAAAATTGGTGAAACTGGTCATCAGGGAATCTGTCAAGAAATACTAAGGGGAGTGCTTCTGACTGAAGGAAAATGATCTCAGATGGGAGCACTGAATTGCAGAAGGAATGAAATGCATCAGACAGAGTAAATATAAAGGGAAATCTAAAAGAATACTGACTGTACAAAATACTCATAATGACTTCTGGGATTTAAAATGCAGCATCAGGGCGCCTGCTGCACAAGAAATGATATGTTATCCACCCCCCCTTTTTTTAAGGAGGCTCCATGTCCTACGTGGGGCTTGAACTCATGACCCTGAGATCGAGAGTCGGATGCTCTACCAACTGAGCCAGCCAGGCGCAAATGCCCTGGGCCACCCCCAGTCCCCTCCATGTGGGCAGCCACAGAGGCTACCTGGTTACCCCCACTTTCACCCTCTGATCCACTGTCCCCTAAACAAGACTCAGCCTCTTCACACAGTCCTGACCTCATTCCTCATTGGTCCCCACAGCCTGCTTTCCAATCAAATGTCCCCTGGGTCACTGCCAGTCCGGTCTGCTACACACTTTCCTGCCCCTTGGGCTTCAAGAGCTAGCTCAACAAGATGGCACTGTGGGCAGCCCAAAGGTTGCCACCCACCCCAAGATACAGCTGACGGCTCCTCTCCTGGGCCTCCCCTTGGCCCTACACGGCCCTCTGCCCTCTCCGCAGCAGCCCTCACACCCCACGCACGTGGCCTCTCCGCAGCAGCCCTCACACCCCACGCACGTG